>NC_133651.1:49031250-49356763 GCF_009905375.1 Apium graveolens
AATCGTAATCCTTGATTAGGTCTAACCACCTGCTCTGGCGCATGTTAATCTCTTTCTGCGTGAAAATGCACTAGAGCACTTATGCCTTGTGTAAATCTCGCACTTCTCTCCATGCAAGTAGTGCCTCAAATCTTTAGGGCAAACTATTGCCACGAGCCCAAGCTCATGGGTGAGGATATCGAATTTTTATATTCCCTTAATTGTCTTGACGCGTACGCGATTACCTTGTTGTTCTGTATAAGAAGCACCCTAATTCCTTATGCGAAGCGTCACTATACATCATAAAATCTCCTTTTCCATCCGGCAACGCCATCATAGGGGCCACCACCAATCTTTGCTTCAGTTCTTAAAAGCTGTTCTCGCATTTCTCTGTACATTCGAACTTCTCAGTCTTATGAGTAAGCCACGTTAAAGGGGCTACTATCTTTACAAACTTGAACGAACCTCCGGTAGTGACCGGCCAATCCTACCTCTGGTAGTTTCCCTAACCATGGTCATCAATTCCTCAGTGGTCCTTTATTCATTCTTGTCAGGATCCTCCACGGGATCCTCCTCAGCAACAATCCCTTCTAGGACAACATCCTCAACTGCTACATCCTCAATATGAACATCATTCGGTCCTGCATTAGGACGCTCTATCGGATCCACAATCCGATCTCCAATTAGTAATAAAACATCATCGCGCTGTTGCTCCTCAACCTCAGAGTTCGGAGTCCCGCAACCATATATGATAACGAACTACACTTCTATCACGATATTTTAAGGGTTCTCATAAGGGTTTTAACTGTCAATACTACGCTATGAACTTGGCAAGAGTTCTTATTATCATAGTGAACTTATTATCTTAATGCCACATCATCTCTGAGGTTTATAACGCTTAGCTCTGATACCATTTCTGTAACACCCCCAAATCCGGGGTCGGGGATTCGGGTTGTCACGAGTTCTATTTCCCTAAATAATACTTAATCTTAACAATCAACCAACTACTGCATACTGTGACCCCACAATATACACACACACACCACAAGTTATAGTCACAGAGATGAATACCAAAAATAACACAAGTCATTTTATTCCACAATTATAAACCATTTCACCTTAAAAAGGGTTTCTGAATAATTTACATATTCCTTGCCATTATCACAATTCATAAATATACATAAGTATGGTACATCAAAAGTTGAAAGCCTAGCCTATTGGTAGATCCTACCTCAGCTACAACGACATCAACGCCTACAGGAAACTGCAGAACGTTTCCTATCCGCTCGCGAATTGGGAGCTTGATCATGTTCATCTTGTCTATCTATTGTTGTGTGATGAAAGAAGAAAGCAAGGGTGAGCAACAAGCCCACTGAAATAATATGTATAATAATAACAATATATGAGCATTCTCATAGTACTCATGAAAGTCTTGGTCAAGAAGAAATGAACCAAGTTTGATAACTTAACGCGACCAACTCGCAAAATTTTCAGTATATAAGTATACATACTTTTAAAAATCTTAGAATCCTCTTCCATGCATAATATACATAGAGTTCCAGTTTATAACTATATAAAAATATCGTTGCAAGGTGATCTGATATATCTAACGTTGTCTCAACATTTTTTCTGAAAATCCTTGTCATGCATAAGATAACCCTTAACCAGATATAAGTTGAAAAGATGAAGTTACGAGATACTCCAATATACTTATATCTTTTCCGAATACTACTTGAACTACCACCGTTCAAGGTATAATCAGTTTCAAAAGTTCATAACATAGATGAGACTACAAGATAAGACTTGAATAGATTCAATCTTTGAAATATCATTGAATGAAATGAAGTTACGAGATACTTCATTTACTCCCGATATACATATATATATCCATATATGTATCTCTCATACATTTCCTAAAAACCTCTGTCATGTAAAGTATGAACAGAGTTGTAATATCCAATGAATTTGAAAAGAAAAGAATTTTGGCATAAATCCGTTATCTTGCTGATCAGGCAAAGATACCAATAAGTAACCTTTTCTACTATTAGATGGATGAATCCCCCACCGGTCATCACCCTGGTCGTATTAGGACCTTGTGCTGGACCGCCACCCGCCTCTTACACGTTGATGGACTGCCACCCAGCCACTTACACTTTGATAGACCGTACCCCGGCCTGTCACTTATGCCGACTCAATTAGATGGGCTTACTTCCGGAACATTGGGCAAGTAATCAAACTGTTTTCTCAAAACATCAACCTCGTTCCGAATGTAAAATGCACCAGGTTTTGAGTGAGTATTTAAATCCCCTTCGAAATGAGATCTTAAATATAAAAATGAGTTTTGGGATCCGCCCTAACTTTTAAAAATCATTTTGAAGACTCGAAAACATTTTTAAGAATGTTTGGAGTAATGCTGATTTAATAAAATAAATCAGTCCCAATATATTAGAAATTATCTGAATATTATTATTTAAATAATATTCCCATAAAGAATAATCTTTATAAAAATAATTAAAGTAGAAGTTTTAAAACTCATACTTGAAATGAATATTAAATAACCCAAGATACACTTATACGAAAGTACGATCTTTATTTGAATAATCGAAAATAAGTTTGATTATTGAAACATTATTCTTTAATAAAATAAAGAATATTATTTAATAAAACAAGCGAGTGATAAGTCCTCGAATGAATATTCAAAATAATAATCATTAAATAAAGTAAGCAGAGTCATAAGTACTCGAATGAATATTCAAAATAATATTCATTAAATAAAGTAAGCAGAGTCATAAGTCCTCGAATGAATATTCAAAATAATATTCATTAAATAAAATAAAGTTATCGAATAAACCTTATTCGATTAATAGTTTGGAAAACTATATATATAATATATTTAATATACTCGGGAACATCGACTCCTGGTTTTAGAAAATGTTCACCTTTGGGTCCCCTATACTAAGGGTATACACAATTACTGCTTATCTCTAGCATAGGTATTATGCAACTTATAAGCATTTGAATCAACAATTAGATATCAAGATTACGAAGCAGACATGCATATATACCATATTAGCATCCTCCAATATAGCGCAAGATTTGCTAATAACAATCATGCACTTATCACAAGATAATGCATATACATATATACTTTACAACAACAGTGAACGGGTAGAAAACTTGTCTGAGTGTTCCCGGATAGACTTAAGCTTAGAGTGGGTCCGATAACCTATGAACAACAACATACGTCGGAATTAAACCCCGGTCACTTAAGAAACTAGACTTTAACCAATTGAACCCTAACGTTCGTTTATGGTCACTTCTACGCGTAACGAATCACATAAGTCATTCGAGTACCCTCGGCTCCACCATTTTTAATAAATTAAACATTAAGAATTTTAAGGTGATTCTTTCGCGAGTACTCTACCAACTGCCTAATCCACTTTACATAATTGTTTCATACTCCAAGTAGTCATTTAAGGGCCTTAACCAAGGTTTCAAAGTAAGGCGAGGGGTAATGGTTCGTTCGCGAAACGCCGTTACTTAAAACGGTCGTTTCTCCTAAACCGTACATCGGATTCAAGCGAACCACATATCAAAATGAGGCTCGTAACATGAACTATCTAATAATGTAAATGGTCAAAACCTAACAGTGAGTTCACGGGTCCTGATGTTAAGAACAAAATAGTGTAAAGTAAATCGGGCATTACGACGGCAATATTTACGCGATTTCCAAATTTAAACCATTCCAATCAATTCACAATTAAACCCACAATCACCACTACAACCAAACTTCATCCATTCTTTACTACAACAGCCCCAACAACTCAAGATTTCTAATTTATATTACTCTCAATCAGGAACTAGAAGCTTATACTTAAGTTCATTAACTAATAATCAATATTTATCATTCCAAAAACATTACAAAACCAACCAATCTCTAAATTTTCAATAACCATGCTTCTCATGAACTATACTACTCATAACAAGCTCTAAACATGAGTACACACCCATTACACTAACCCATCATCTAAACATTATAAAATCCAAACCAACAAAACTTAAGATTAAGGGTTTGAGAAGTTATACCTTCCTTGGAGAGTAAAGAATCACTTAGGAAGCCTTAAGTAACCCCTAACTATCTCTACTAAGCTTGGATCTTGAAGAAAACATAAGAAAACACAAAGTTAGTTTCTTGAAAACACTATTCACCAAGAACTTTGATGAATTCATTAGCTTAGTAAACCTTGGAATCTTGGCTTCAAACTCATAACGTAACTAAGTCATGAATTATGGAAGCTAAAGAAACAAACCTCTTGATTTTTGAAGGTGTGTAGCTTGAGTTTTGAAAATTTCTCCTTTGCTTTTCATGGAAAAGCCGAGAGCAAAGAATGAGGGGGGAGAAGATGGTGTTTTCTTGGTTGCTTTCCCTTTTTGTTTTGTTAATTACCTTTTACCATGGTAAAAAAATGAATGGCTTAAAATCAACCAACAATTCCTTCCCTTTTTGGTCATGCTTATGTCATCCTCTTATGTCATCTTCCCACACTTATCTTCTTCTTGTTGGTGTGATGACATCATCATCACTAACCTCTTTGATTAACTCCTAATTACTTGGCTAATGATCGCTGATCTGTTATATGGTTCGCTTAACTTTTGTTTTCATTTATCGTTTGAGGAATCATACCCGGGATCTTATTACTTGGGTTCCATTAACATTTCTTAATACATTATATTCCTTTTATGATCCTCTCTTATAATCCTTGAATTTAAATCCTTTTAATCATGTTACCTTATACTCAATTCTTTCAGTATCTGGTGGATTTTCGGGAAAAATCAAAGAGTTCGAATTTGGATTCTGACAATCTTTACATACACTTATTTACTTTATGGAGTACTAATACGATGTTAGAATTTCCATAACAGTACTCCTATATAGTGTGGTCTGATAATTTTCTTAATCAGCATAATCAGCAAAAGTTACTATTCATCCGTATTTCAAAAATTTCCAAAACAAATTGGGGTTATTACACCCTCCCCCTCACTTGGTCCTTCTCCCCCTTTTTGTTATCATCAAGTTGAGTGGAGGAGGAGGTTTGAGCAGCCACCAATTTTTGAAGTAGATCTGTCTGTTGGGCTTGATGAAGGTGAATGGCTGTTAAAGATGCTTCCATGGCTGACATTCTTGTGTCCAAGACATCTATCTTGTTTGCAAGATCAGAATTTTTCCTTAATTGCCTCTTGATGTCAAGCATTGTAGCTTCTAGAAGTTTATAATCTAGCTTGTCTGAAATGGCCTTCTTCATCTCCTCAATATCACCCTTCATGGTGTTTACATCCATAGCATGCTGGAAGCCCTGGATTTGTTGAAGTTGCAGAGAGGCTAGATGTGCCTGAAGGAGCTTCTTGATGCTGGCATTAGTAGTGATTTGAAGAGCAGTATTTGTCTGATTGATTAGTTGGATCAGGGTGTCTTGAAGTAGTGCTCATCACAGTGCTTTGAGAATGCCCATGATGGCATACCTGATCTTTAACTTGAGCCTACTTCTCCCCCTATGTCCATTGCCTCATCTTCACTATCCCCACTCCCATCACCAAAGAAATCAGCTGAACCACCAATCTCATAGTCCATATCACCAGCTATAGAAGGCAAAGCTGTGATGACATCCTTGGCTCTTAGCATAGACTGTGTGGTATGCACCAAATTCAGCATCCTACTTGCATTGTCATTGCCCTGTTCAGCTAGAAGTTGATAAGCTGGAACAGGGTGAGTAAATGCCTCAGCATCAAGGGAAGTGGAATCTATAACAGCTTTAGGATGCTGAGATAGTTCTTCCCTGTCTGCAACCTAGACATTCATTGACTCACTAGCAATGATATCCATCCTTATAGCTCCAGTACCTACATTTCTCTAGTTTTCTCTCTTTTGTTGCATCAGGGTCTCACCCTGGCTCCCCACCCTCACACCCTCACCTTCACCTACTAAGGTGGGACTCCTCTCACTCTCTTTTGCCAATCCTCAAGAAATGGATTGCATAGTTTCACTCATTTCCTCTCCTTTTTCCTGGGAGCAACAAAAACTCTCACTCAAAACACTCTTCTCTCTCAATCCTAAGAGTGACTGTACAACCACTAAATCTTATGCACTTGAAATAAGTGAAGTTTGAAGCTGTGCAGAGATACTCGACGGATGAGTGATATCCATCGAGTGAGTGGTTTTGCTATCCGACGGATAACTGCTGTTAAGCTTATCCGTCGGGATACAATCACTACTCGACGGATGAGCAATATCCATCAAGTGATTAGAAATTAATGAACTGGGAATAGAAACTATTGTTGACTCTGTGCTGATTGAAGATATTTTGGGCACAGATGATACAACAGTTCCTGAAAGAATTGGCAAGTGAGCCAACAAATTATCTAAAACATGATGCTCACTTGCACTAGATTTTGGCTTCCCCAATAGAGTTAAAGAAGGGGAATTAGGAATTGATGTGTTTATCATATCCACATCCAGAGAATTTGTTGGTGAGTTTGGTGTTTGAGGTGCTTCTATAACTAGAGATTTTGGCTGTGACTCCACATTTATTGGAGCCACATCCAAACTGAATTTGTGAAGGTGCAGTGACTATGTGTGTTGCACAAGTTTGCACTGTGTGTGAACCTGTGCATCCCCAAGGGTTTTAGACTTCTTCTTTCTGGCATAAGTTTGGGGTGAGCTTGTGTCCCTACCCCTCTGGCCTGTACTCTTTGGTTGAGAGCTTTGTGTCAATAACTACATCCTTTTGGGAGGATGCAACTAGAAATGAGCTTTATATCCTTTTAAGCACTGCAGTTTGTTGGGAACTGCAGTGTGGCTAGGCTGGGATACACTCAACTCTCCAACCTTATTCTTGGGGTTTCCTTTTATGTTCAGCCCCTTCCCTCACAAATCTTGCCCTCCTTCACCTTCCCTCTTTGGTTTTAGTGGATTTTTTCAACTGGCATCTTTTGGGAGATACCAGATGGGGCTTTCTTTGATTTGGGTTTGAAAATTTTTTGCAGTTGTGGTAGCTTGGGTAGGCAAATGTGGGGTCATTGACACAGTTGCCATAGCCACAACTAGAACTCAAAGAATTATTGAGGTTGGAATAGTTGTAGGGATAGATGAACTTACCTCACTTACCTGAGATGCTTGCATTACAGAAAAATAGAACAATGGCACATTTTTGTGATTAGGGGCCCCTGTTCAAATCTGCAATGAGCCTTCACTCTTGAACCCAACAATCTAGTTTGTTGTTAGGGTTCTCAAGCACAATCTCTTCACAGAGGTGGTTAGCTAACATCATAAAGAATCTAGCATAATAAACATTTGTTACCTCTTTGTATTAACTCTCCTAATTTAAAGCCTAACTCAAACAAGACAAGATCACTGAAATTATAGAATTTATCAGTAACTAGCATGTAAAGCATATTAAGCATGGATATATTGACTGAATCAAAATTACCGATTTTCCTGAAAAGACCTTTGTCACAACATCACACATAAAACTCCATTCTTTCTTAAGACCCATTCTCCTAATGTCACATAACTTAGAAGTAGAAAGAGCATAGTTCATGGAATTAAGCATATTGATTATATCAGTGTCAGTGTGTGGTGAGGTCACTGTGTTATCAGGAATCTTAAAATATGCTTTTATAACATCACTATTGATACATAATTCTTTACCTTTAATGGTGAGTGTGATGGTCCACATCTCTTCAACAACTTCACAGAAGATTGTGGGTGATTCCAGCATGGCATAGCCGAGTTTGCAATTTCCTCACAAAGTCCATCATCTTGTGATAATCACCAGATTGTTGAATACCCTTGTTAACCAGTGCAGTGAAATTGTTCGTCTCATAAATGAACCCAGTTTGAGACATAATCTGTACAACATGTGCCACTGTTAGAGAATAAGAGCTTGAAGAGAAAGAGAGTAAAGTGCTTTGAGAGAGAATGAAATTAGAGCGTTGAATTGAGAGTGATAAAAAAAAAATCAATTGAAATGAAATAAGCTTTTATACTATCTCAAAAATAACTGTTAAAAAATAATTAAAGTAAAATAAAGTAACAATAGAAATGCCTAAAATAGTCGTTTCAAAATAACTATAAAGTTCACTCATTATCCGTCGTGTTATGCTTAGAAACTGTAATTATACCTCGATGGATAATGTACAGAGGAATTAACGGCTGAGATAAGACAATTCGACGGATAAGGATAAACTGTTATCCGTCGAGTCATAAAATAGTCCAGAAAAAATAATTGATTTTTATTAGCAAGTAGTATACCGACAGATGATCAAACTCGATGGATAAAGATCATCCGTCGAGATGTAAATTTTGACTTAGCCAAAAATTCATCCAAGACTGAAAAATCAATTAAATTTCTGGCTGCTTTTCAACTTGCAAATGAACTCATATAGATTTAAGAATAATTAAGCATACCTAACTCACTTACCAACCTTGAAAAGGTGGATTCATCTAGTGGCTTGGTAAAGATATCTACAAGCTGCTTCTCACTTGGAACAAAATGTAGCTCCACAGTACCATTCATTACATGTTCCCTTATGAAGTGGTACTTGATATCTATGTGCTTTGTCCTTGAGTGTTGTACTGGATTTTCAGTGATGGCAATTGCACTGTGTTATCACAGAAAATAGGAATCCTCTCAACTTTTAAACCATAGTCTAGCAATTGATTTTTCATCCATAATATTTGTGCACAGCAACTACCAGCAGCAATATATTCAGCTTCAGCTGTAGAAGTAGAAACTGAATTTGCTTTTTACTGAACCAGGACACAAGCTTGTTTCCTAGAAATTGACAGGTTCCTGTTGTACTTTTTCTATAAATTCTACAACCTGCATAATCTGCATATGAATAACCATTTAGATCAAAACCAGAATCTCTAGGGTACCAAATGCCAAGTTTTGGTGTTCCCTTGAGATATCTGAAAATTGTCTTTATAGCTTTAAGTGAGATTCTCTAGGATCAACCGGAAATCTAGCACATAACATGTAGCAAACATTATATCTGACCTACTAGCTGTTAAGTACAAAAGTGAGCCAACCATGCCCCTATAACTTGAAATATCCACAGACTTTTCAATAGTGTTTAATTCAAGCTTAGTTGCAGTGGCCATGTGAGTTTTTGTAGATGAGCAATCCATTAGATCAAACTTCTTTAAAAGATAAAAATGTATTTAGTTTGACTAATGAATATTCCATCACTAACTTGCTTAACTTGTAAACCAAGAAAGTAAGTCATTTCTTCCATCATACTCATTTCATACTTACTTTGCATCAATTTCGAAAACTTTTTGCAAAGTTTCTCATCTGTAGAGCCAAAAATAATATCATCTACATAAATTTGGACAAGTATACTTGAACTATTAATATTTCTGAAAAATAAAGTTTTATCTACAGTAACTCTTGTGAAGTGATTTCCAAAAGGAACTTTGATAAAGTGTCATACCAGGCTCTAGGTGCTTGCTTCAGTCCATAAAGTGCTTTCAAAAGATAATAGACATGTTCTGGAAAATTTGGATCTTCAAAACCAGGAGGTTGACTGACATAGACTTCCTCCTCCAAATCTCCATTCAGAAAGGCACTTTTGACATCCATTTGATAGACCTTGAAATTGGCATGGGCCTGCATAGGCTAAGAAAATTCTGATGGCTTCAAATCTTGCAACAGGAGTAAATGTTTCATCAAATCTATTCCCTCTTGTTGACAACCAATCTAGCTTTGTTCCTGACTACTATGCCATTTTCATCCATCTTGTTTCTGAACACCCATTTGGTGTCTATTGGATTCTTTCCTTTAGGCTTGGGCACCAGCTTCCATACTTTATTCCTTTCAAATTGGTTTAGCTCCTCCTGTATAGATAAAATCCAATCAGGTTCAACAAAGCTTGTTCTACCTTCTTTGGCTCTTCCTTGGAAAGAAAGCTACTGTATAGACATTCTTCTTGAGTTGCTCTCCTTGTTTGAACTCTAGAAGAAACATCACCAATAATAAGCTCAAAGGGGTGATCTTTTGTCCATTTTCCTTGTTGAGGTAGATTAGCTCTAGATAAAGTGGCCTCATTGTTGTCTTAATGTGTGATTGAGTTTTGATTGTTAGAAACTCCCCATGACTTTGTGGAACTTTGATTTGAGAAAGGGGAACTTTCTACAGGTGATCTATCTTGATTTCCCAGCTTCTCTTTATAACCCGACGGATGGTGAGTTTTGAGTATCGACGGATGAGGCTGGTTGTCTCCCGACGGATAACGCAGATTACCTCCCGACGGATGAAGTATTATGCAAATCGACAGATGTTTAGTTTTGTGCTTCATTTGAAGTAAACATTTCTGCATTATCCTTAGATACTGTTTCTTGATCACTTTTATCATCACTGTCATCACTAACCATATACGCATTATCAAATTTGAGGCTCTCATGGTAATCTCCATCTTGCAGTCCTTCAATCTTTTTATCATCAAACACAACATGTATTGATTCCACAACAATGTTGGTTCTTAGATTGTAGACTCTATATGCTTACCAACAACATATCAAACAAAAATTCCTTCATCTGCTTTAGCATCAAACTTACCATTTTGATCAGTTTGATTTCTCAGAATAGCACTTGCACCCAAAGACATGAAGAATAACATCAAACTTACCATTTTGATCAGTTTGATTTCTCAGAATATAGCACTTGCACCCAAAGACATGAAGAAAATTTTGAGTTGGCTTCTTATTCTTGAACAATTGATATGGAGTCATGCATCTTGCTTGATTAACCAGAGAAATATTCTCAGTGTAGCATGCAGTATTAACAGCTTCAACCCAGAATATGTTGGCAGTTTAGATTCTTCAAGCATTGTTCTTGCAGCTTCAATAAGTGACCAGTTCTTCCTTTCCACTACTCCATTCTGTTGTGGAGTTCTTGCTGCTGAAAATTCATGCAAATTCCATTTTCCTCACAAAATGCTCTCATGACGGAATTCTTGAACTCAGTTCCATTGTCACTCCTGATTCTTCTAATCTTGAAATCAGGATGATTATTGACTTGCCTTATGTGATTGATGATGATTTCACTAGCCTCATCTTTAGACTTTAGGAAATATGTCCAAGAGAACTTTGAGAAATCATCTACAATTACTAGGCAAAATCTTTCTCTTGAGATAGACAAGACATTGACTGGTCCAAACAAATCCATGTGTAGCAGTTGCAAAGGTTCTTCCTGAATGATGCTTTAATATGCTTCCCTTTTTGGCAGGCATCGAATAGTCCATCCTTAGAAAACTCCACTAGAGGAATACCTCTAACTAGTTCTTTCTTTACTAGCTCATTCATGGTCTTGAAGTTTAAGTGGGATAGCTTCTTATGCCATAGCCAACTTTCATCCTGACTTGCTTTACTGAGAAGACAAGTAACAGATTCTACATTAGATGAGTTAAAATCAGCTAGGTACACATTTCCTTTTCTCATACCAGTGAGAACCATTTTGTTGCTTCTTTTATTAGTCACAACACAGGCTTCTGAGTTGAAGGTTACTGAGTTGCCTTTATCACAAAGCTGGCTGATACTCAACAAATTGTGTTTGAGACTATCCACTAAGGCAACCTCCTCAATGATGACATTGTCCTTTGAAATCAAGCCATATCTCACAGTATAACCCTTCCTGTCATCTCCAAAAGTAATACTTGGGCCAGCTCTCTCCTTAAACTCTGTGAGCAGGGTGGAATCACCAGTCATGTGTCTTGAACAACCATTATCCAAGTACCAAAGATTCTTTCTGTTTCTCTGCACACATCAAAATCAAATCAAGTTGATTTTGGTACCGAAGTTTCCTTGGGTCCTGCCTTGTTAGCTTTCTTTTTCTGTTTCTTGGGCTTTATCTTATTTGACTTGGGGATATTAGATTAATCATTGGTCATTTAAGTTGGACCTTTGAAACCATTCATTGCAACAGAATTATCATGCATATTATAATCAACAGGGAATGGCATGCTATTAGTAAACATGTTATTCTAGTATGGCATGCTAAATGGCATTTGTGGCATACTAAATACAACATAATAAGGATTAGGTGCAAATGACATGTTAGCAAACTATGCATTAATATTCTGTGTAGACATAACATTCATAGGCATGGGAGGTATGGCATTCATGTTAGGAAATTGAGGTCGCACAGGCATGGAAGTAGGCATTGCAGATTTGCAATTAACAGACAAATGATTTACACTACCACACTTGACACCGATTTTTCTAGGAGCATATTTATCAGGTGTATAGTTATTGTGTTTATTACTCCCTACTTTACCATTTCTATTGCTTTTCTTTTTAGTCTCTGTTTTTACCACAATCTTTTCAAGTCTGTCACTTAACTATATGGCAGTCAAGTGACCAACATTAGCCTTTTTCCCTTTCTTAACTTGACTCGATTCTCCTGAAACAAAGTTCTTGGAAACAGACCCATACTTCCCATTCAACTTAAGAAGTTTGGCTTTACTGATAGGCTTGCTCACAACCGACGGATGAGGATTTTCAACATTCGACGGATAACCCTTTTTGTTATCCGACGGATGATCCTCATCATCCGTCGAGTCTATATCTGTTAGCACTCCATCTACCAAATTTGGTTCTAGTATCTCTTTGTTCTTTTTCTAGTTTGCATCACAGAAGTACTCAATTCCTTGAACTTTGGTGATTTGAGCATGGACATCCCTGGATGTTTTCCATGCCTTAATCACCTCTTGTTCACGCTCGAGCTGCTTCTTTAAAATATCTTATTTATTCAAGGACTCAGTTAATTCCTCCTTATAAATTTTACACTCAATTCTTAACTTTTCAAAATCAATGAACTGAGACTCAAGCACATTATTTCTCTCACTCAAAAACAAATTATTTTCTTTGATTTTAGCATTTTCTTTAGTAAGAGACTTAATTGTAACACATAAATGATATAACTCTGTAGACATGTCATTTATGGCATCATTACACTCAACTTTAGATAAATGTGCAAGGTTTGTAGTAATTACTTGATTACTTGAAGAACTTGTTTCTGTCTCATCAGACTTGGCCATTAGGGCTAGATTAACATAGCTGACATCTTCATCTTCATCCAGACCATCTGCTGCCAAGTCATTTTCTTATGTTATGAAAGCCCTTTCCTTTTGTTTGAGCAGTTCAAAGTATTTTTGCTTATAATCCACAGGCTCAAACTTTTTCTTACTGGAATCTGACTTCCTACACTCACTGGCAAAATGCCCTGCCAAGCCACATTTTAAACATTTGAATTTTGATTTATCCACCATGTTTCTATTTGTCTTGGCTGCTCCAAAGTTCTTCTTGAACTTGAGCTTGGAAAATCTCCTGGAAAGAAATTCTAGGTGTTCATCAATGTCCTCCATGTCATCTTGGCTCAAAGAATCTTCATTTTCAGCAGCAAGCCCCTTGCCCTTGCTTTCACAGACCCTTGAAGTTGACTCAATAACTTCCATCTTCACTTCCTTCTCTTTTTCCAACTCAGCAACTAGTGCAATGGATCCTCCTTTCTTCTTTCCTCTCTCCATCCTCTCATCTTGCTCTGTTTCAAGCTCATAAGTTTTCAGGATGCCATACAGTCTCTCCAAAGTAAACTCCTTATACTCTTGTGAGTTTTTTAATGAGACTGTCATTGGTTTCCATTCCTTTGGAAGGGATCTAAGGAATTTCAGATTGGAGTCTTTTGTCTAATAGACCCTTTCATGCAACTTTAGAGCATTTAGTAGTTTTTAAAACCTACTAAAAATGTCAGTGAGAGACTCACTTTCTTCATTATGAAAATGCTCATATTGCTGAATCAAGAGTTGCATCTTGTTTTCTCTAACTTGCTTTGTGCCATCACAGATGATCTGTATTGTATCCCAAATATCCTTGGCAGTTTTACATTTGATAATGTTGTCAAACATATCTTCATCAACTCCATTAAACAGGATATTCATGGCCTTTTTATCCTTCCTGACTTGTTCAATATTAGGATCAGACCATTCATGCCTTGGCTTGGGGACTGATGGCTCGTTTCTGTTGCACCTCTCATTGGAAAATGAGGGCCTCTTTCTATGCAGTCAACATAAGCCTCGTCTTGAGAAAGCAAATGAAGATGCAAATTTACCTTCCAATGGTGGAAATTATCTTTATCCAGAAAAGGGATCTTGACTACAACATCATTCTTGTTCATCTTCCTGTATCATTTTGATCTTTAAACTCTTTGTAAGTTAAGAGCTTGCTCTGATACCAATTATTATTCCCTTAACAATATAACAAGAATTACAGAAGGGGGGTTGAATGGAATCCTTGAAACTTTTTCTTGAGATAAAAATGTTCTCACTCGAATATATATATATATATATAATTGTGAATTGATTAGCACAATGCGGAATAGTTCCTTAAATGAATCAAAACACAAGTAATTAAAAACAAAAGTCTTTAAAAACTTTCTGGTGGATTTGAATGATTCCACCAGAGATATATATTAGATATCGAGAGAACTCTGTGTGCAAAATGCTCACAGCTGCTTACAATACTTGAACAACTAAGAATACAGAGAAATGCTAAGGATTCTGCTTACAAATGTTTCTCTGCTTGTTTCTCAGATTCGATTGTTCCTTAGTTGCTACTTCTTGGTTTATATATATCACCAAGATTACAAAGTAATGAGACAGGATAATAAAACAAAAACTACCAAGTCTATTACAATGCTACTTCATTACTCTATTCCAGCATCTTTGAATATCTTCATAATAGCATGGAAATGGCAATGCTTCTTTGTTCTCGAAAACCCAGTTGAATAGGCTACCACATTCCATTTTCATCCACTCGACGCATGTGACTGTGTTGTCACTGTCAACAGATATTTGAATTCTTTATCCGTCGAATTCATGATCATCCGTCGAGATATTGATCATCCGTCGGGTTGTTGATCATCCGTCGAATTCATTGTTTGTTCATCCGTCGGGTAGTAATAAGGCACTTGACTTCATTTGGAGATTAAAATGCATTGAAGGAATTAATATCTTCAAAATATCTTGTCAATACACAAAATTTGCCTTGAAAATATGCCTAAATATCGAAATTGCATAAAAAATTATTTTAAAAATCTTAAAAAGTAAAAAATATCAGTAAGGATTGTTCCTTCATGCTTAATTAAATCAAGAAAATGGCGAGGTTGCCAAATCGAATAAAACTTTTTGTGATCAATCAAAAAATATTGAAATTTCAAAATAAAGAAAACACTGTGACAAACCTTTTACTTTTGGATATGTTGAAAACTATTGTAATTCGATGTGTTTAAACTTAATTTTTTTTCATTCTTTATTTATTATTAATCTAATTCTCAGAGTGAAATAGACTTTTATTTATGGGATAGAATACATGAGCAAATGGAGATATAGATGGGAAAAAGGTTAGGCATGGGACCATGTAAGCCCATCCAAGGTACTCCCTACACATGTGCACTTGACTCCGTGTGATCACTCTACAAGGGCATGTATTCGAAGCCGTGTCATCAGAGAAGAGAATTGTTTTACAAAAATTACAATTAGAACCGTAGTTTATCTATCAAAAGCCTTAATTTAGAGGAAAAATAGATAACTTAAGTATTTGTTTAAATTCTTCACAACAAAAACACGAACATGTGCGATCTTCATTAAAACGCATGAGAGCGCCACTAAAGTTATGTTGTTATTGGTCAATTTTATTATTATTTAGTTTTAGAAATTTTTTGTATTCAACCTTTGTGTTAAAAAGTATAATCATCATGAATTATATTATTAAAATAATATATTCCTCGAGTATTTGTTTCATTTAGTTTATATTTATTTGGAGTTGTATAAAGTTATAATTCGCAAAAGATATCAATTAAATGAGTATCGTATTCTACCTCATTCTACGATATTTGTTTCATTTAGTTTATATTAAATGAGTATTCACAAAAGATATCAAGTAAGATAAAGAATGTAACTAGTAGTATATTCGTAAAAAAACCATGGTTGAATACATCTACTAAGTTGTTTTTAAGATGTGTTCAAATAGTCTTCTTTCTTTATGCTCTAATTTGGATGTTAAGCTCAAATTAAGTAAAAGACTAGGTTCCAAAAAACTAAAAGAGACAAAGTGCATTTAGTAACTGAGATAAAAAATTGGGTAGTTAACTAGTTCAAGTTGCAGTATACTTAGCTGAATATAGCTTAGCCGAATATAGCTTTAGTAGCTTCAGTATGTTGAGTTTAGCTCTAACCTATTTTAATATGAGTTTGAGTAGTCTAATTTCTTTTAGTCCTTTTAAAAAAACTCAAAAATAAGTGTAGAATTAGCTCAACCAAAACCAAAGAAATTTATTTTTATTCTTTTATGGGAGGGGTTGAAGGGATGCCTTTATTAAGCTCTTAAAGTCGGTAAAACACTCCATAAACAAGGCTCACTGGTGACCAAATATTTATATTTTAGTAAATTTTAAAGCAAGTGGCCTAGATACTTTTAATGTGATACAACCAAACAAAACTATTTTGCAAGTATGTAGAAACAGGGTGAAGTGCGCAAAGTTAAATTCAAAATTAGGCCAACACACTTGAAATTGAGGAGAAATTAAGCACTAAAACCATAAAACACAAAATTAAATTATGTTTAATCACAAAAAATGTTTAGAGGCCAAATCGAATTACTCTTTTTAAAACAAAGTATCAAAAGCTAATTTTTTTAAACAAAAGAAACACTACTACGTAGTTATTTACTTTGATGTAAATTATTCGTACCAAATTCAATATAATACTATTAAAATAAACTAGGATTAAACTATCATTTTTTTATTATTTAATTTGTTTTACATAATTCTCTAATCAAAATAAATAAATATAATTGACCGGTGAGGATAAATATTTTTGGAAAGAAAGCCGCCATAATGTATTGGGACATGAGAACCAAGATAACAATAGTTGTTTGTTTTGATTTTGGACACGTATGTTTAGATGGATGGTAAATATAGTTTTATAATATTTTTTGAATATTTTTTTTGACTAAAGGTTTTAATATTAAAATTTAATATACAAAAATAGAGTTTGCCAAAAAAATTATATATTTATATGGTCAGTGCATTACAACGAAAGATAAATATTTAAAATGTATATGAATACCTGAATAAGTGAATAAATTCAGGCTCAACATTAGGTCTAAATCCTCGAAATGGCGTGAAAATTAACTCAAAAGTAAATGATTAAGGACTATTTTCCTTGTAATTAATTAAGTCATGAAAAAGTTTAAAGGTTAAATCAAATCATTTTTTTACTCAAAAGTAAATGATCAAGGACTATTTTACTTTTGAAAAGAAATTTCGGACCAAATTTGAATAATGTAATATTGTAATAAGCTATATTTTATCTATGATTTTTTTCATTCATCCTTAATTTTTAACATAATTCCCATATAAAAAAAAATAAAATACAATTATGACAGGAGGGTCACGCTAGGATATTTTTTAATGGTCTCTAGGGTAAAATATATTTTATATGTAATGGAGATATGCTCTTCGTCAGAAGTTTACAAGCAATCTTTGAAGTTATGCATATATATTAGTATATGTATATCAGTGGTCCAATACTAACTACCACCAATAATTTCATCTCAACTAGTGACACATTTAAATTTACTTGCGAGGAATAAAAATGGAAGCACTAATGTCACAAAGCTCCTACTACCACAAAGGGGTTCTTTGGTGAGACCTGATGTTTCTTGAGGCTATTAATTATGCATATGTTAACATCATTAAAACATGACCTCCCTATCCTGTGCAGTATGTGCCCATGACACCAGATGTTACCGAACACTATACCAGGAAAGAAAAATCAGAATGGTCAGAACCTGAGAAAGCTTCAATGCTTAGGAATACAAAAGTCAGTAATATTCTGCACAATAATTTGGACCATATGATGTACAGGATGATTGCCTGCCGGATTGCAAAAGAGATATGGGATGCCTTGGAGACTTAGTGCCAAGCTACAATGGCAATAAAGAAAAACAGAAGAATTGTTTGTGTGCAAGAATATGAGAAATTTAATGCCAAGGCTGTTGAGTCAATTACTCACATCTATGATAGATTCCTGACACTGCTGAATGATCTATTATTGGTTGTAAAAGATTATGGAAGAGAAGACTCAAACAACAAGTTTCAAAGAACTCTTCCTGAAGATTGGGATACTCAAGCCTCTATAATCAGACATTAGTATTGCCTTGATTTACTGACACTGGATGAAGTTTATAGAATTGTAAAAATCCATTACTTGGAGATCCAACAAAGAAAAAATAAGAAAATAAAAAATGAAGGTTGTAGCTCTAAAAGAGAAAGCACTGAATCATCCGACCTTGACACAGATACTGATGAAGATTCTGATATTAAATCTGATGATCCTCAAGGTATTGAGATGGAAGCAATGCAGGTGAAAGGCTTTAGAATGATGAGGCTTGCAAAACCACAAAGGAAAAGTGGTTTCAACAAGAAGTACTCTAGAGATGGAAAAGACAAATTTATAAGAAATGAAGGACAGTACTCCAAGGGAAGAAAGTTTGATAAAGTCAAGGTGACTTGAACTACAAGAAAAATATCAATAGACATCATACATTAGACATCGGTTGACGGTGCATTGATGTTAATAGTGTTAATGACATCACCCCTTGATTTTCTGATGTCTTTGTTATTTCAAGACATCGGTTATAATTAAACCGATGTCTAAACTTCATAAAAAAAAAATTCACGCCCACCTTTATTTTCCCACGTAGTAAAAATCCCGTTCACTTTTTGTTCTGAAATCCCCCCCTCCCAAAACTTTCCACCCTTAAATAATTTTTTGTTCCCCTCATTCCTCACTTTAGACAATTAAAAACTAAAAACTAAAATCTAAATATTAGAAATTGAAAACTACATTCTCTCTCTACTCATTCTCTCTCGAACACCTCTCTCAAACCTCTCCCTCTCTCGAACCTCTCTCTCCCCGCTTACAATCTCTCTTAACTCCGCTCACCATCTCAACTCCTCTCACATCTCTCTCGATTGGTCACAATCTCTCCGCTCACAATCTCTCTGTTAAGCTTCTCTCTTTTAAGCTCTATACTTCGATAAGTATTCTATGTACTCGAATCGAACTAGTCTTTTCTGCATGAACACCAGTTTTACAAATTGAGGGTTTTTGAATTTGACACCCTAATTTTGTAAATTGGGGTTATTTTCAATTCCAAACCCTAATTTTTTTATTAATTCAATATCTTTTGAAGTTCCTAATACTTTTTAATTTGTTGTATACATGATCTATTTTGATAAAAAGAAACAAAATTTTATGTAATTTGGGTGTTTTTCTCTATACCTTTGTAAATTTGTTTATTTTTTTATTTTTGTAAATTAGGTTTTCATTTGTTTGTACTTTTGTAATTTTTGACTTGTTTTTGCTGAAAAATTGGGATGTTTGATCTTCCGATCGTCGGTTAGTTTCCTTTTTTAACTCTGTTTAATTTTGTTTGAGTTTTTCTTTTTATTTTTGTAAATTGTTGTAGTTTGAGATTTTATTTTTGTAAATTATTGTAATGATATTTTAAATTGTTGTAGTTTCCTTTTCTAACTTTAATGTGCACTTAAAATATTTATAAATAAATGGTGATAGGTCGATATCGGTGTGTAAGCTATGTTTAAAAATAATATTTTTTCCCTCCTGATTAATTTAGCAAAATTCTCATATAAAAAAAATAAAATACAATTGTGGTAAGAAGGGAGGTATTTTAATGGTCTCCCCTCCAAAATACAATTGATATCTTAGAACAAGATTGGTTGTAAAATTAGTATTATTAGCCCAACTTTTATTTTTAGGGTGATCCCCTCCAAATAAAATATACACCCTTTTAAGTTAAATATAATTCATTTACCTTCTTGGACTATTATCGACTAAATTCTTTGGTATAGAATACCTAAATCCTATGTAAAAAACTCGAGTTAAGGCCCAAATATCAATCAGCATGGATCTCCACCCAAGTCTTTCAACCAATGAATTTTCATAAACTCCCAAATCCCAATTACGCCTACTTTTAGAATAATTTATTTTTTCATTAAAGCATAAAATAATATTAAGAAACACCCAATTATTTACAAAGTTATGTAAGTATGAGAATAAAACCTCTTAAAAATATATATAGAGATATATACTCTATCAAACACACTTTTTTGTTATATTCATAACAACAATCAAAGGATAAAGTTTAGGAACTTTCCTTATTAGGGTAAGTAAAATGAAAATAATATTATGAATAAGAGAGTAAATAGATTTATTTAATACATATATATATAGGATAAAAATAGTTAAATTTATATATATTTTAACTATTAAACTTTTTCAATCTCATGACCACATGCTTACACCATTCTAATTCTAACAAACAAAATGAGTACACACTAATCATTTTTAAGAAAATATATAGAATGTAATATTCTGAACACAAAAAAAAATTGAATGTACCATTTGTCTCAAGATATTAGAAATTGTTGGTTTAATCTTTAACTTGGTTTGAGTTTTTATGTCTATAAGTCATTTGTTTGGATAGTCATAGAAGTAGCTGGTTTGTAGGATTTTGAATAAGTCAGGTTGTTTAGAAAGTGTAGGATGCTTGCTCATGATCGTGTCCTAGTTTGTAGGCATTCTAGTTTTCCCACGTTTCAGTTTGTATCGTCTTTATATTGGAAAGTTATCAGCAATAAAAAGATCAATCCTTCTGGCAAGCAAAGTGTGAAGCTTTTCTCAATTTTATATCATACAGTTAATATATATTTAGTAGCTAATATTATTAACAAGAATTGGTGTTAGAGCTAGGAATTTCTGAGTGAAAGCCGGAGGCATCCACAATGGAGGGAAACAAAGCTAAAGGATCATCAATAGGCTTGAGCTACCCAACGCTGACAAAGAACAACTACACCTCATGGGCACTAAAAATGAAAGTGTATTTACAAGCTCAAGGTGCCTGGGTCGCGATAGAGCCTACTGATCCAAAGGTAGCAGTTGAGGAGAAGATAGATAAAATCGCGTTGGCTATGTTATATAAAGGAGTGCCCGAAGATATGCTGCTTTCGATCGCAGACAAGGGAACAACAAAACAAGCATGGGATGCGCTGAAAACAATGTGTCAAGGAGCTGAAAAGGTAAAAAAGGCAAAAGTACAAACACTGAGAACTGAGTTTGAGTCCTTGAACATGAAGGACAGCGAGCATCTGGACGATTTTTATCTGAAATTGAATGGACTTGTGTCGAATATAAGAGCCCTGGGAGAAAGCCTGGATAAATCCTATGTGGTTAAGAAATTGCTACGTGCAGTGCCGTCGAAATTTCTCCAGATTGTCTCAACTATGGAATAATTTGGAGATTTGGAGACCATGACTTTGGAAGACACTACGCCATAGATGGCCTATCGCAATGGTTTAATCATATGTGTTACAAAATTATGTTACCTTAGATATGCTCATCTTAGCCTACCGCAACATAGTATTTTTTATGTTACCATAGCCTTTGTAATATGTTACTATAGTTTCAAAGTGTTACATATGGTAACATGTAAAAACTTATGTTACAATAGGGTGTTAATAGATAAAAAAATTAACATTTTATAAAAAATTAAATATATATAATTATTTGACTCAAAAATTAATCAATATTGATAATATAATTAAACAATAATATTAATATTAGCTAAGATTGATAAAAAAAAAATTGTTAAATTTTATTAACTATACTAATTAGTAACTAATTATTTTTATTAATAAAAAATTCGAACACTATTTAAACTTAAAAGTTTATTAAAAAATAAAAAATAACAGTGAATAACAACAATTTTTTAGAGTCTCGTTGGGCTATAGTTGGACTCTGAAGAGGCGGGTTCAAAATTTTTAGAAAGCAGGCTCAAAATTTTGGAGAAGCGAGCTATCAGCCGCTCTATTACACTATAAACATATCTCTCTCGGTCTCTCTCAGTTTTCAATCGATTCACGCCCTATCTATTTTATCAATTTAGGGCTTTACTGCAAAAGGATTCAACACAATTGGTTTGGGGCTTCACGGGTCTTCCCGCTTGCGCAATGTCTTTACCAGAAGAAGACGAATGGGAGCTCATCAACGACGATGGCTTCGTCTACAAGCGCAACAAGCACCCTCGCCTCGATATCACTGCCGCCACTTCTGCTCCCCTCCAGATCCACTTGTTGAGGACAACAATCGAAAGATTCGGAGAAGAAATGCTCTGTTAAAATTTAAAGACAAGTACCAAGCCGAGCTTTCTCGTTGGGAACTTTTGTCAAACACCTTAAGGGACTTGAATTTGCAAACCCATAATGTTGAAAAGAGGTCTGAGAAGATTGATGTGGGCTAAAGGGGATATGAGTTTTCGGGTTTTAGCGGGTGTGCTCTTGTTGATGAGCTTCTTGCTCAGGTAGTTTCAAGATCTTAGTTTTTTCTTAAATTTGACTTTTTTTTTGAATTTTAGAAACTTTTATCTGCTGGAACAGGAGATAAATGGATGCATTATAATTGTTTTGGTTTAGAAATTTGGAGAATCAATTTGTTCAATTGAGCAAGCGGAGAGATGAGTTTATGCAAAATTTAATTGATGAGGTACGTGGCTCTGGTAATGAAGGGGAGGCTAAAACTTTGATTTAGGTGTTGCTGGATCTAAATGAGGCCAAACCTGATTACTACAAAGACGATGTTATTATGAGCCTGATGCAGGTACCTCTTTAATCTTTTACCTATTAGCTTAATATTAATTCGTATACAGTGGTGTTGATGATGTCTAAGATGATTAAATTATCTTTAATGTGATCCGTAATTGAAATGTCTTGTTTGTTTAATTATTCGTTTAGATTTCTACAATCATTGTTTCGACATTTTGATGTATTTTTGAACTATGAGAACCTGAGAGTCCAGATAGTCTGCAGATTGCAGAATAATTTTTTCCGTCATTGTTCTAATATAGTTTGCTGTATAGTTTACTCATTGTTGCCAAATTAACTGTTAAGTCTGGTTTATGCATACCATATTGTTGCGTGATGCAGTGACTCTGAGAATGTATCTAGTAGCCCGATATCTTATACCCCACGAGTCAGCAGAGGAATGTACAATTGGTGGATATAGAGTTCCCCGTGGAACAATGTTGCTGGTTGTTGGTTGTATTTTAGACAATCCAGGCAGACATCAGTACATGGTAACATTGTTTCCCCTCTATAGGTAACACTTGTTCGCCTCCAAACTGGCTATATTTTTGCTTTAATAAAAACTTAATGTACATGGTAAAATTCTCTGCAGTTTGTTCACCATCATCGTACTACACATGCTTATGTATGCTGGAAATATATACTTTTGGAGGCGATATAGAGTGAATTATCCCTTTATTTTTGGCTTCAATCCAATTACTGCACTAGGTTTCAGAGAAGTTCTACTACTGAGTTTAGGCCTCGCGGTCTTGGCTTTAGGCAGTGTGCTAGCTAATCTTGATATGAAACTGGACCCTAAAACAGGGGATTATCAAGAATTTACTGAGCTACTTCCTCTTTTTTTAGTTATGGTAAGATCATGAAGCCTTCGTAAATTCTGTGGTCTAAACCAAGTACACTGATCCAACTTCACTCTGCCTACAGCTTGTAATTGCGATTCTCATCTGTCCATTCAACATTATATATCATCCTAGCCGCTTCTTCTTTCTCACATGCCTGTTTCATGCTATCGGTGCTCCTCTATACAGGTACACTATTATGCTACGAGTCTCTGGCAGTTAAAAATCATAATCAACTCACTAGTCTCTTATCTGCAGGTTGTACTTCCAGATTTTATACTAGCAGATCAATTTACTAGTCAGGTATGTTTAATATATTTATGTTACACCAATTAACCTAGATATTCCTGCAATGTATGCTGAAAATGTAGTAATATTTTCTAGGTCCAAGCTTTCAGAAGCTTCGAGTTTTATATCTGTTACTATTTCTCTGGCAACTACAAACTTAGAGATAACAGTTGCAGTAAAAATGACGTTTTCAAGACTTTCAGTTTCATCGTTGCTACGATTCCTTACACATGGCGCCTTCTGCATGTGCTACTACTACAAAAATATTTCTGAAATAAACTGTAAACTGATATTAATCATCACCATCTATAATTTTACTGTGTTAACGGGAAATATTACTACATTTACAGAGTATTACTATAATTAACCAATTAATTTAGCATTATAGAGTGTTATCAGTAAAATTGTCAGACAGAGTATTACTACATTTATAGAGTATTACTACTCTATAAAATATGACCGGCACGTATAAAGGAGTTTTTGGTTCTGATGGTGAAAAGTATGTTAAAGACGTTGATGATCTCATTCATTTTGGTTCTTCAGGCAATGTTGCTGGTTTTATTTGTGAAGCAATTCAGGTAACCTTATTGATATATTTTTGCCCAATAGTTAGTTCCTGCAAAATACAAAGCAAATATTATGTGACAACTGAGGCACCTCCTTTTTGTGGCAGGGAGTTAGTGGTATTGTTGAATTGGCTCCAGGTTACCTGTTTGTTGTACATAGCACCATCAAGAAAGTAGGAGGCCTTTTTATATCTGATGAAGTTTAGTTAGGATTTTCCAGGATAGGAAGGCATTTTTTGGGGATTTGAGTCCCATGATGTTGTGCCTGACATTGTTACAGATCAGGAAGCTCTGGTTAACATTATAGAGCATATTTTTGTTTATTTTGTCGACTTGTCTGAAAAACAGGTTTAAGGCATGTTCAATTTACAAACAAATCCTTTCAAGTTTTTTTTTAGAAATATGTTACATTAGGTACATAAGTGTTACAAAAAAATGGTTTAATAAAATACAAATAATTATAAAACTTTTACAGTACGAAAAAAATATTACAATGATTTTGTGGCCCACCAGTGGGGCCCACAAGTGGGCCACATTTTTTTTTGGATATTATAAGTCCAAAGGTAACATACATATTATGATACTATAGAAATAGATTGTTGTTACCTTTGACAGCTATTGTAACACAAATGTGAATGTTACACCAGGACAAAAGTAATGTTACCTTAGTGGCCAAAGGTAACTCGAAAAAAAGCAACTTAATTTTTATGTTACCTTAGGCCTTTTTCTGGCTGTGGTAACACTTTTTTGGACATGTTGTAACATTTTCTTGGTGTTGCTGTATGCCATTTATGGTGTAGTGAGAGGCAGTAGGGTCCTTGAAAGCTCACGAAGAAAGGCTGAAAGGAAGTAGTAAGTCAGACTCAAATGAGGGCCAATTGATGCTTACAGAAAAAGAATGGCAAAAGCGCGAAGGGGGAGAAGGAAAACTGTTACTCACCCGTGAAGATTGGTTAAGACAGTCTAACAGGAGAAATTCAGATGGAACACCATCTAACTGGAAGGGCCGAGGACGTGACAGGAGTAATCTGAAGTGCTACAATTGTTCCGCCTATGCACACTTCGCTGCAGAGTGTCGGAAACCAAGACGTACCAGAGAACAGAAAGAAGAGGTGAACATGACAAAGCTTGAAGATGATGAACCGGCGTTATTACTGGTGAAGTGTAATAAAGAGAAACAAGATGTGGCGTACTTGAGTGAAAAGCAGCTGGTGCCCTCCCAGATGCCAAAAGTGCAGAGTGAATCAAATATTTGGTACCTGGACAACGGTGCTAGCAGTCATATGACTGGCTTCAAATCAAAGTTCTTGGAGCTAAATGAGGAAATATCGGGTGAAGTCAGCTTTGGAGACGACTCTACAGTAAGAATAAAGGGGAAGGGGTCTGTGACGTTTATGTGCAAGAATGGAGAAACACGCATGCTTGGAAATGTTTATTATATTCCAACACTCTGGAATAATATAATCAGCATAGGACAGTTGACGGAGGTTGGAAACACAGTCAACATGAAGGGAGAGATGTTGTGGGTGTATGACATCCATGTCAAGTTACTTATGAAGGTGAAGCGATCGCAGAATAGGCTGTACAAAATTGTGATTAACACTGAAAACTCCAAGTGTCTGATGACTAAACAAGACGAGGTGTCGAGACTCTGGCATAAGCGTTTAGGACATGTTAATTATCATCCGTTCTCCTTGATGCTCAGAGATAGAATGGTGAACGGATTGCAAAAGGTAACACAGCCGAGTGAGGTGTGCACTGATTGCCTTAAGTCCAAACAAACCAGAAAGAAGTTCCCTTCACAGTCAAACTACAACGCAACCAAAGTGTTGGAGTTAATCCATGGAGACTTGTGTGGTCCAATACTTCCGGAGACAGCCTCAGGAAAAAGGTATTTTTTCTTGCTAGTAGATCATTATAGCCGTTATATGTGGGTTTATTTTCTGAAGAACAAAGATGAAGCCTTGAATGCTTTTAAGAATTTCTGTGCTTTGGTGGAGAGAGACCCAGATAAGAAAGTGAGAGTTTTCTGCACTGATCGAGGTGGTGAATTTGGGTCAAATGATTTCAAATCTTATTGTGAAAAGGCTGGAATTAAGTGACACTATACGGCACCCTACACCCCATAACAAAACGGGGTGGTGGAACGTCACAATAGGATAGTTGTCGAGATGGCAAAAAGCTGTTTGAAACAAATGAAGATGCCTTCATTTTTGTGGGGAGAAGCAGTTAGGCACTCAATATATCTTATGAATAGACTTCCAACAAGATCTCTGTCAGGTATTACTCCGTATGAGGTCTAGAATGATAGAAAAGCACACGTTGGACACATAAGGGTGTTTGGGTGCATAGCTCATATGAAGGTGCCCAGTCAACATACAAGGAAATTGGACGATCGAAGTAAACAAGTCATCAACTTGGGAAAAGAACCAGGGACGAAAGCTTATCATCTTTATGAACTGAATGGGAACAAAGTTTATGTTAGCAGGGATGTAACGTTTGAAGAAGAAAAATTATGGTTCTGGTGTGAGAAAATTGGTGGGGAAAACAGTTAACTTGGTGTGTTTACGGTCGCTGGAGATTCTGAGACAGAGGAGAGGGAACTCTGAGATGAGAACGACGAAAACGCAGGAAGCAACAGCCCACGCAGTGTACAGTTTGAAGCTGCAGAAACACCAGGGACACAGTCACCAGTGCCAAGGTTAAACCGTGAGGATTACGATGATAGTACTGAGCCGAAGAAAACCAGAAACCTCAGGGAAATATATGAGGAGACAGAGGAAATGCAGCTAGATGAGGAACTCTATTTAATGGAAATTGAAGAACCCATGAACTTTGCACAGGCTGCTAATGATCGAAACTGGAATATGGTGATGGAGAGGGAGTTATAGTCAATAGAGAAGAACGAAACTTGGAAATTAACTGAACTTCCTCAGGGTCAAAAGGTTATAGGTTTGAAATGGATTTTCAAGTTAAAGAAAGATGCAGAGGGAAATATCGTGAAACACAAAGCGAGGTTAGTTGCCAAAGGGTATGTGCAGGAACACGGAGTCGACTTTGACGAAATATTTGCCCCGGTTACCAGACTTGAAACTGTCAGGTTACTGCTGGTATTGGCGGCAAAAGAGGAGTGGGAAGTTCATCATCTTGACGTAAAAATAGCATTTCTTAATGGTGAAATAAGTGAAGATGTCTATGTGAGTGAGCCTGAGGGTTTGTGAAGTGGGGAAAAGAAAAACTGGTCTACAAGCTGTCAAACGCCTTATATGGTCTTCGCCAAGTACCTCGCGCTTGGTAGGCAAAGTTAAATGAATGCCTTGAGAAGTTGGGATTTAAAAGGTGCCCGTCAGAACATGTCGTTTACACAAGAACAAATGGAGGAGAAAAATTAATTGTTGCTGTTTACGTGGATGACCTCCTGGTGACAGGAAGCAGCGTGGCTGTGATCGAGAGTTTCAAAAACCAGATGAACCAAAGCTTTGAAATGACAGACATGGGCTTGTTGAGCTACTACTTGGGAATCGAGGTGCAACAAAACAAAGGATGCATCAGACTTAAGCAAACATGATACGCACGTAAGATTATCGAGAAGGCTGGTTTGAAAAGCTGCAATCCAACTAAATTCCCAATGGATCCGAAGGAACGAATTGACAAGGATGAAGAAGGCAAAGCAGTGGATGTCACACAGTACAAGAGCATGATCGGGGGTTTGAGGTATTTGGTACACACTAGACTGGATATTGCATTTTATATTGGGATAGCAAGTAGGTATATGGAGCGTCCAACCATGGTTCATCAGAATGCAGCCAAAATAATTCTTCGATATGGTCAAGGTACGTTACATTTTGGTCTGGTGTACAGCAAAACCAGTGGGAATAACATATTAACTGCTTTTAGCGACAGCGATCTGGGTGGTGATTTAGTCGATAGGAGAAGTACGAGGGGAATGTGCTTCTACCTGAATGAGAGCCTCATTACATGGGTTTTGCAGAAACAAAGATGCGTGGCCTTGTCTTCTTGCGAGGCGGAATTTATGGCTGCGACTGCAGCAGCGTGTCAAGCGATTTGGCTTCGAAATGTACTGAATCAGATAGCTGCAGAATGCAATGGTCCAGTGATTCTTTATGTTGATAACAAGTCGGCGATAGACTTGGCTAAAAATCCTGTATTTCAAGGGAGAAGTAAACATATCGACACGCGATATCACTTTATAAGGGAATGTGTTGAAAGAGGGGAAATCATATTGAAGCATGTAAAAAGTGAAGTGCAGAAAGCAGATGTCTTGACAAAAGCACTGACGGTGGCCAAGTTTGAGAAAATGCGAAGTCTGCTGGGAATCAAGGAACTGTCTGAAAGAGTTAAGGATTAAGGGGGGATATGTTGGTTTAATCTTTAACTTGGTTTGAGTTTTTAAATGAAGCTGATAACGTCTTGTTTTTATGTCTGTAAGTCATTTGTTTGGATAGTCATAGAAGTAGCTGGTTTGTAGGAGTTTGAATAAGTCAGGTTGTTTAGTAAGTGTAGGATGCTTGCTCATCATCGTGTCCTAGTTTGTAGGCATTCTGGTTTTTCCACGTTTCAGTTTGTATCGTCTTTATATTGGAAAGTTATCAGCAATAAAAAGATCAAGCCTTCTGGCAAGCAAAGTGTGAAGCTTTTCTCAGTTTTATATCATACAGTTAATACATATTTAGTAGCTAATATTATTAATAAGAGAAATGTTGACGGGATTTGATGCATATATGATTACATATTTATTGAGTATAAACATTCAAATTGAAAAAAATTAAATGGGAAGAATATTTTTATACGAAAACCCTTATAACCTGGCCACCTATAGAAATATAAAAAAATACAATGTTAAAAAATGTTTTCTTATTTTTGTTTTTCTTGATCAGTGCTCAAATATGTTACATTCATATCCTAACATTTTCATAATAAATAGAATCTCTCCTGCTCATCCTCTTCACAACAAAACAAAGTTGTAAAAGCAAATTCTCCTCCAATTCCCTAGCTAGACTGAAATGCCTACATCTATTATTACCACTGACTGCCAGTTTTGTGGCAACAGATTAAAGTGGTTCAAGCACCACATCCTGCACTTGGGAACCAACAAAACCGTTTGCACAGATTACGTTATCTATCTCCATGCTCCTTCCTCGTGTCCAGTTTGTTTTACCGTTCATGAAAATCCAGAGAAGCTTATCACTTCAAATGTTGTGGTATCTTGCGTGAGATGCTACCCATCTTCTCACGTAAATTGTATTGGTTCTCACCCCCACGCTCCTTATCTTTGTGTCATGTGTTCAATCCACAATTCGCCTCTCCTAGTTCTTGGTGATTCCAATGGAGGAAAGACAGTAGATAAGAATGCTGCCAAAATTTTCCTTGCTGCTTCCAAAATGGAGATGGAGGCTAGGGCCAAAGAGGCCATTGATGCCAGAGAATTGGCTCTAAAAGCCATTGAACACGTGGAGCATCTTAGAAGAAATAGTGCTAGTACATAAACAATAATAATATGAAAAAGGGAATATGAAATTTATATTTCAATTTTTTATTTTCTCAAAGCAATATACAAGTTTGATTTCTTATTATTTTAGTGTACCAAGTAAGAATTTTTTAAATTTATTGAGTTATATGTTATGTGGTTAATTAGGAATTGTGTCTATTAGTGGTAAGCAAAATTAAGAATTTATATTATGTAATTTTAATACATTATATTAGTTAGAGATGCACTTTTCTCAATATGTGATCACTCTACAAGTGCATGTAACCCAAGCTATGTCATGAGAGACAAGAATTAATTTACAAAACTCACAATTAGCTACATAATTAATCTATCAAAGGCGTCAACTTAAAAGCGAAATAGATCACCTCTATTGGTTTATCTTCTTCATTACAAAAACACTAACACATGAGAGCTTCATTAAAGAAAAATGGTTATTGCTCATTTGTATAGTTATTTCGCATAAGAAATTGCATTGGTTTTAAAATGTAGTATAATCGAGGATTATATTATTAATAGAATTTATTTGTCGAATATTTGTTCTGTTTTATTTGCTTAGACTTCGGGTTGTACAATTTTGAGTTCAAGGACTTAAAATAAGGATATACAAGTATCTTTATCAAAAAATAACTTGCAATATCTCAATATACACTACACACATAAATGGAGAACAAGTGTATCTTTTAGATAAAAGTAAGTAAATTTACATATAAGTGTTTAATTGGATAGATGTAAAAATAACAAATAACAACATAAAATATACAATGTTTAAGCAAAATACCTAATTTATGACCCTAGACTTTACAAAGCACCTAAAAAAGATAGCTAATTGCAGGGATACGAGTATCTACAATCGAAATCAAAAATATATTAAAATAGTCCCCTAAAAATCTACTAGAAAGTGGTCCAAGGAGTAAAACACTTCATAAACTAGGCGTGGACAAGCCTATTAATAGATGTTGATAAAATGTGGGTATTTTTTAAAATTTTGAAAACCAAGTTTCCCAAATGCTTTAAAAATGATGAATAATTTGAAAGGTATGTGTTTCTCAAGTGGCACACATGCTTGAAAATTTAGCACAAAAATCTTGAAACTGAAAGTAAATTAAGTTCAATCATAAAAATGTTTAGAGACCAAATAGATTTGAGTTTTTTTGTTTACCTAATAATCAAAAGCAAAAATTTTTGAAATAAAAGAAGCACTACTAGAGACTTTTTACTTTTAGGAAACTTTTTCTGACTATATTCAATATTATAACATTGGAATAAGCTAGAAATTTTGCACTATTTAAATTTTTTATATAGTTTTCTAATCAAAATAAATAAAATATAATTGACCGGTTAGGATAAATAATTTTAGGAAGAAAGACCGCCCGTTATTGGGAGACGACAACCAAGATATTAATAGTTGTTCGTTTAATATAAGTATAGTTTTATAATATTTTTTGAATTTTTTTCTGACTGAAGAGGTTTATATTAAAAATTTTACAACAAAATAAATCGAATATCTAGTACAAAAGAATTAATATAACAAAGTTCTTATTTTTGGATATATGATAATAATTTTATAATAATTCATGTTTAGATTATAATTTATTCATTCTTTATTAGTTGTTATCGGAATTCATACAAAAAAGAAGGTTTGCTAAATGATTTGGGAAGAAAGTAGGCTTGCGTTTGTAAGGATGACAAATAAGATAATAAAAGTTGCCTACTTTAATTTTTAATTTTGAACACATATATGTTTATCTGCACCGTAAACATAGTTTTATAAATCATATTTTAAATTTTTTTTACAATATAATTTTCCACCTCGAAAAAAAGATGTGAAGATTTAGTTCATCCCTAATAGTCTGTGAATGAGACCACACAAATGGTCAACTTTATATTTGTTAAAAAAAATAGCTAGATTATAAAAAACTGTGTGTGAAATAGAGCATGATAATTGGCTAAGTCAAAAATTGGTAGTAGGCTTGTCAATGGAGCGGAGGTCCGATCTCATGCGGTCTAACCCGAGCCTTAATAGATAGATATGGATTGTATAAAAAGAAAACCGATACGATAATACTCCGATATGATAAAGATCACATCTATTAAGAAACATATATGAATTTTCACTCATCTGATGCGATAAAGACCCGATCCGAAATACTAAACTTATATAATTATAAATATATATGTATATGTAAACTATATTAATATATATAATATATTAATATATATACTATAATAAATAAATATAATTACATTTATATTTATCAATGTTATTATATTAAATTTGTACATATATATTAACTATAATAATTCAATATAATTAATTTTATAGGAATCAATATGAATTATATTAATTTTATATTTAATTTAACTATTATCTCATCATATTAAAATTTGTTGTACACACCAGGTGTCGTCATATTTTAATGAGTATCATGTGTGTCGGAAATTATTTTCATACATAATATTTTATTTACAATTTTTTATTTTAATTTTTAAAATTGACAGAAATAATTATTTTCAGATATTTATCCAATTAAATTATTTTATTTTTATTTATTTATTTCATAATTATTTTGAACTAGACTCTTTTCACATATTTTCATTTTTTTCCACAATATCTCTGATTATAAAATAGCTTTTTCTGTTTAAATTTTTATAATTATTAAACCGTATTAAATTAATATTATTCATGACAAAAAACTTAAATAATCTAGAGTTCGATCCGATAATCCGAGATCCAAATGAATTTGGATATGGATTATGTTCTTAAAAATCCGAAAGCGATCCGATCTGAATCCGATCCAACAAATTTAAATGGATATGGATATGGATTTAGTCAAATTCGATCCAAGTCCGACATGCTGACAAGCCTAATTGGCAGTACTCACTATAAGAAAACATGTCATTATCGACCGACCAAATATTACTAAAATTTATTTGTGAAATATTGACATAAGCCAGCGATTTTATCGACCAAATAGTTGGTAAGGTTTGTCTTGATTAAAATTGACTGAACATAGTCGGAAATGACTTTTTAGGATCCCTTTTTGGTCAAGGACTAAATTCAACTACAATGCAAACAGGTATATCTGACAAACACTATCTAACATTATCTGTCGTTATAATATGTAATGATTAAGTCATAATGACGTAGGTTGTTAAAATCGACGGCATATTACTGACCAACTTATAACCGACCACATAAATGGATGCTAATAATACACAACTTGCACATCTATTACACATAGGCATCTAATAATATCTTTTTAAACAGACCAATCGAGGTTCGTCAATTTTAAAATTTTGGGCGGAATAATATCTTTTTTCCAAAATCAAATTGAACACCAAAAGAATAGAACAAGCCAAAACCTCGATCACTTATAATATTTGGGTGGGAGACACATATAGCCCTAGAATATGTACCTAAACTTACCTAAAAACCAATGCAATAGTCTTGTTTTACTAAGTTCTTATGTAGAAGTTAAGCACAAAATAAGTAAAGGACTAGGTTAGAGAAGACTAAAAGAGAAAAAGTTAATTTATAAAATAATTTTTAATAAAAAATCAAGAACTAACTAATGAAACAAACCCTATACGATAGAACATAGCTAGAGTAGGTGGAGTATAACTTTAACTTATTTTTGTAATAGTTCCAGTAATCCAATTTCTTTAAGTACTTTCTCAAAATAAAAAAAAACAAATATAAGTTATTCAGACCATTGAATATTTATTTTGATTAAACACAAAAAGTTGAGATCTTGTTTTACCTTAAGATGTTTAATCTTTATAGCACAATCACAACTTTTAGTTGAATGACTTTAAAGGAGGATATGTAAATAACTTAATCAAGAATATAACTTGCAATATCTCAATATACTCTAATAAAATAAATTAAGAAGGAGTATCTTCGAGACAAAAGTAAGTAAACTTAAATATTAGTGTTTCTTTGGATTGATCTAAAAATAACACCAGAAAATCTACAATATTTTGGCAAAATAACTAAAACACTCAAAAACCTCCAAAAAGAGGGATTGAAGGGATGACTCTTTTAAGCTATTAAGGACACTAAAATGCATTCAAGGAATTAATATCTTCAAAATATCTTGTCAATACAAAAAATTTGCCTCGAAAATATGCCTAAACATCGAAATTGCACGTAAAATAAGTTTAAAAATCTTAAAAAGTCAAAAATATCAGTAAGGATAGTTCCTTCGTGATTAGTTAAATCAAGAAAATGGTCAGGTTGCAAATTGAATAAAACTTTTTATGATAAATCAATCAATATTGAAATTTTAAAACAAAAGAAACATTATGACAAACCTTTTACTTTTGGATATGTTGAAAACTATTGTAATTCGATGTGTTTAGACTTAATTTTTTTCATTCTTTATTTATTATTAATATAATTCATAGAGTGAAATAGACTTTTATTTATGCGATAGAGTACATGAGAAAATGGAGAACATAGATGGAAAAAAGGTTAGGCATGAATCCATGTAGGCCCATCCAAGGTACTCGTTACACATGTGCACTTTACTCCATGTGATCACTCTACAAGGGCATGTATTGCAAGGTGTGTCATCAGAGAAAAGAATTGTTTTACAAATATTACAATTAGAATCGTAGTTTATCTATCAAAAGCCTTAATTTAAAGGAAAAATAGATAACCTCTATTTGTTTAAATTCTTGACTACAAAAACACGAACATGTGCCAGCTTCAATAAAAGGCATGAGAGCGCCATTAAAGTTATGTTGTTATTGCTCAATTTTATTATTATTTGGTTTTAGAATTTTTTTGTATCTAACCTTTGTGTTAAAGAGTAGAATCATCAAGGACTATATTATTCAAAAGATATATTTCTCGAATATTTATTTGATTTAGTTTAGATTTATTTGGAGTTGTACAAAATTATAATTCGCAAAAGATATCAATTAAAGGAGTATCGTATTCTACCCCATTCTACTATATTTTCGGACCTTACAACAAGTAAGTTAAAGAATGTAACTAGTAGTATATTCGCAAAAAAATGGTTAAATACATCTAATAAGTTGTTTTTAACATGTGTTCAAATAGCCTTCTTTTTTTATGCTCTAATTTGGAAATTAAGCTCAAATTAAGTAAATGACCAAGTTCCAAAAATCTAAAAGAGACAAAGTGCATTTAGTAACTGAGATAAAAAAATGGGTAGCTAACTAGTTGAAGTAGCACTATGCTTAGCCGAATATAGCTTCAGTAGGTTGAGTTTAGATCTAACTTATTTTAATATGAGTTTGAGTAGTCTAATTTCTTTTAGTCCTTTTAAAAAAACTCAAAAATAAGTGTAGAATTAGCTTAACCAAAACCAAAGACGCTTATTTTTATTCTTAAATATCAAGTTCAAACCACTTAAGGTAAAAATAAGATATAGACTTTTTATTTTTAACTAAAACATAGATTCATTGGTCTTTGGTTACTAGTCTTAATAAGTCATAATCACAACTTTGAGTTCATGAAGAAGGAAATATCTCAATATATACTACACAAAGAAATCAAGAATAAGTGTATCTTTGAGACAGAAGTAGGTAAACTTACATATAAGGGTACAATTGGATAGATCTAACAATAAGAAATACAATAGAAAATTAAAAACAAAATTAAGAAAAATAACTAATTTACGACCCTTGACCTTGCAAAAGCTCAAGCACCTCAAAAATATTTGTAATTATATGGTGACGCGTATCTAGGATTGAATTCTAAAACACATTAAAATAGTCACCAAAAATTCTTCATGAGTGGGGTTGAAGGGATGTAGAAACAGGTTGAAGTGCACAAAGTTAAATTCAAAATTAGGCATAAACACTTAAAAATTGGTCAGAAATTAAGCACTAAAACCATAAAACACAAAATTAAATTATGTTTAATCACAAAAGATGTTTAGAGGCCAAATTGAATTACTCTTTTTAAAACAAAGTATCAAAAGCTAAATTTTTTAAACAAAAGAAACACTACTACATAGTGATTTACTTTAATGCAATTTATTCGTACCAAATTCAATATATTACTATTAAAATAAACTAGGATTAAACTATCATTTTTTTTATTATGTAATTTGTTTTACATAATTTTCTAATCAAAATAAATAAATACAATTGACCGGTGAGGATAAATATTTTTGGAAAGAAAGGCGCCCCAATGTATTCGGAGATGACAATCAAGATAACAATAGTTGTCAGTTTTGATTTTGGACACATATGTTTAGATGGATGGTAAGTATAGTTTTATAATATTTTTGAATATATTTTTTGACGAAAGGTTTTAATATTAAAATTTAATAAACAAAAATAGACTTTGCCAAAAAATTTATATATTTATATCGTCAGTGCATTACAACGAAAGATAAATATTTAAAATATATATGAATATCGGAAGAAGTGAATAAATTCAGGTCATCATTAGGCCTAAATCCTCAGAAATGGCGTGAAAATTAACTCATAAGTAAATGATTAAGGACTATTTTCTTTGCAATTAATTAAGTCATGCAAAAGTTTTAAGGTTAAATCAAATCAGTTTTTTTACTCAAAAGTAAATGATTAAGGACTTGTTTACTTTTTAAAAGAAATTTCGGAACAAATTCAATAATGTAATATTGTAATACGCTATATTTTATCTATGATTTTTTTCAGTCATCCTTAATTTTCAACATAATTCGTATATAAAAATAAATAAAATATATTTATGACAAGAGGGTCGCGCTATGAGGTTTTTTAATGGTCTCGGGGGTAAAATATATTTCATATGTAATGGAGATATGCTCTTGGTCAGAATTTTACAAGCAATCTTTGAAGTTATGCATATATATTAGTATATATATAAGTGGTCCACTGCTCATTATCACCAATAATTTCGTAGATGACACATTTAAAGTTACGGGCGAGGAATAAACATGGAAGCACTAATGTCACAAAGCTCGTACCACAAAAGGATTCTTTGGTGAGGCATATTGAAAGAATAAACAATGGTCACACGAAAGGGCACCTAGACTTGGAATGTGCATTAATGTGTAAAATATATGGATCCCATCGAATCCATAATCCACCATTATTATGGTAATTATAATTAAAAATCCATCACATTAAACCAGCTTAAGGCGTGCTTTCTTAGTTCCTAGTCAGGGTTGCTTTAGGTTTTTACTGTTAATATAATTCATATCTTCGCTATGTAAGAATTAAAAAAAACTCCATTAATCTAATGCCTTAATTTGTGTTTATTATCATTTAAATTATATAATACCTTCAATTATCATGACAATATTAATATATTCATTAAAATCACACTGATTGATTTATTAAGATATCTAGGGTAGTTGTAATGTTTTGATATTTTTTATAATATATTAATTTAGAAAATTGGACATTAATTATTTAATGATATCAATGCGTTATAATTAAATTAGTTTGTGTAAGTTTATTTTTTCTGTAATCAGGGTATTGTTTTAAAAGTATTAGTTAAAAATATAGTAAGGATTTTGATAAAAAACTGTGAAGGCTTAAAAATAGAAATAAAGAAGAGTGAGGATTTGTAAAAAAAGGTTTTATTTTATCATTTAAGAGAAGAGTGTTGGAAATTGTCTATGTCAAGGATCAAGATCTGCCAAGGAGTCTAGGATCTGATAGAGGTATCATGATGTGTACCCAATCAGGATATGTCTAACAGTCAGGGTTTGTCAAGCCATCAGGATGTGAAGACTCTGAAGATATGATTAGATAAGTCAAAGTTGCGGGATAAATCACAATCTGTTGATTTAATGGAGATTGATTAGGTTATCACTTGGAAAAGCACACAACTCGAGTATTCTATAACCTACAAGCTCTTAAGAATATTGTTCTTGAGAGAGTTTTGTAACAGTTTATTAAAGATCAATCTAAACTGTTATTTGATTCATTTGTGCTTTATTATTCTTACTTTACTTCTGTGATAAATCGATTTGTTTTGGTAATTGTATAAAACCCCTCTTAAACAACTAGTTTACTAGGCAACAAGGGGTATCAGAGCGGTCATATTAACTCTTAATTTGCATAGATCAAATATATCTGAAAGTAAGTATGAAAGCATGAAATTCCTTTCCTGAAGAAAGCTGATTACTCTACATGGAGAGTAAAGATATTGATATTTCTTGAGGCTATTGATGATGCATATGTTGACATCATCAAAACCGGACCTCCCTATCCTGTGAAGTATGTGCCGATGACACCAGATGTTCCTGAACACTATATCAAGAAAGATAAATAAGAATGGTCAGAACCTGAGAAGGCTTCAATGTTTAGGAATTCAAATGTCAGAAAAATTCTACACAATAATTTGGATAATATGATGTACATGATGATTGTCTAAAGGACTGCAAAAGAGATATGAGATGCCTCGGAGACTTAGTGCCAAGCTACAATGGCAATCAAGAAAAATAGAAGAATTGTTTTTGTGCAAGAATATGAGAAATTTAATGGCAAGGCTGATGAGTCAATTACTGACATCTATGATAGATTCCTGACACTGCTCAATGATCTATCATTGGTTGTAAATGATTTTTTATCAATCAAACAATATTGAAATTTTAAAATAAAGAAAACACTGTGACAAACCTTTTACTTTTGGATATGTTGAAAACTATTATAATTCGATGTGTTTAAACTTAATTTTTTTTATTCTTTATTTATTATTAATCTAATTCTCAGAGCGAAATACACTTTTATTTATGGGATAGAATACATGAGCAAATGGAGATATAGATGGGAAAAAGGTTAGGCATGGGACCATGTATGCCCATCCAAGGTACTCCCTACACATGTGCACTTGACTCCGTGTGATCACTCTATAAGGGCATGTATTCCAAGCCGTGTCATCAGAGAAGAGAATTGTTTTACAAAAATTACAATTAGAACCGTAGTTTATCTATCAAAAGCGCCACTAAAGTTATGTTGTTATTGCAAAATTTTATTATTATATAGTTTTAGAAATTTTTTTTATTCAACCTTTGTATTAAAGAGTATAATCATCATGAATTATATTATTAAAATAATATATTCCTCGAGTATTTCTTTCATTTAGTTTATATTTATTTGGAGTTGTATAAAGTTATAATTCGTAAAAGATATCAATTAAATGAGTATCGTATTCTACCCCATTCTACGATATTTTCGGACCTTATAACAAGTAAGTTAAAGAATGTAACTAGTAGTATATTCGCAAAAAAACCATGGTTGAATACATCTACTAAGTTGTTTTTAACATGTGTTCAAATAGACTTCTTTCTTTATGCTCTAATTTGAAAGTTAAGCTTAAATTAAGTAAAGGACTAGGTTCCAAAAAACTAAAAGAGACAAAGTGCATTTAGTAACTGAGATAAAAATTGGGTAGTTAACTAGTTGAAGTTGCAGTATGCTTAGCTGAATATAGCTTAGCCGAATATAGCTTAGTCAAATATAGCTTCAGTAGGTTGAGTTTAGCTCTAATCTATTTTAATATGAGTTTGAGTAGTCTAATTTCTTTTAGTCCTTTTAAAAAAACTCAAAAATAAGTGTAGAATTAGCTCAACCAAAACCAAAGAAATTTATTTTTATTCTTTAATATCAAGTTCAAACCACTTAAGGTAAAAATAAGATATAGGCTTTTTGTTTTTAACTGAAATATAGATTTAATGGTCTTCGGTTACTAATCTAAATAAGTCATAATAGTCTAAATAAGTCATAATCACAACTTTGAGTTCAAGGACTTGGGATATTCAAATATCTTCATGAAGAAAATAACCGGAAATATCTCAATATTTACTACACAAAAAAATCAAGAATAAGTGTATCTTCGAGAAAGTAGGTAAACTTACATATAAGGGTACAACTGGATAGATCCAACAATAAGAAATACAATAGAAAATTTAAAAAATAATATTTAAAAAAATAACTAATTTATGACCCTTGACCTTGAAAAAGCTCAAGAACCTCAAAAATATTTGTAATTATATGGAGACACGTATCTAGGATCGAAGTCTATAACACATTAAAATAGTTACCAAAAATTCTTCATGGGTGGGGTTGAAGGGATGCCTTTATTAAGCTCTTAAAGTCGGTAAAACACTCCATAAACTAGGCTCACTGGTGACCAAATATGTTTATTTTAGTAAATTTTGAAGGAAGTGGCCTAGATGCTTTTAATGTGATACAACCAAACAAAACTACTTTGAAAGTATGTAGAAACAGGGAGAAGTGCCCAAAGTTAAATTCAAAATTAGGCCAACACACTTGAAATTGAGGAGAAATTAAGCACTTAAACCATAAAACACAAAATTAAATTATGTTTAATCACAAAAAATGTTTAGAGGCCAAATCGAATTACTCTTTTTAAAACAAAGTATCAAAAGCTAAATTTTTTAAACAAAAGAAACACTACTACGTAGTTATTTACTTTGATGCAATTTATTCGTACCAAATTCAATATAATACTATTAAAATAAACTAGGATTAAACTATCATTTTTTTATTATTTAATTTGTTTTACATAATTCTCTAATCAAAATAAATAATTACAATTGACCGGTCAGGATAAATATTTTTGGGAAGAAAGCCGCCACAATGTATTGGGACATGACAACGAAGATAATAATAGTTGTTCGTTTTGATTTTGGACACGTATGTTTAGATGGATGGTAAATATAGTTTTATAATATTTTTTGAATATATTTTTTGACTAAAAGTTTTAATATTAAAATTTAATATACAAAAATAATGTTTGCCAAAAAAATTCTATATTTATATGGTCAATGCATTACAACGAAAGATAACTATCTAAAATGTATATAAATACCCGAATAAGTTAATAAATTCAGGCTCAATATTAGGCCTAAATCCTCAAAATGGCGTGAAAATTAACTCAAAAGTAAATGATTAAGGACTATTTTTCTTGCAATTAATTAAGTCATAAAAAAGTTTTAAGCTTAAATCAAATCATTTTTTTACTCAAAAGTAAATGATTAAGGACTATTTTACTTTTGAAAAGAAATTTCGGACCAAATTTGAATAATGTAATATTGTAATAAGCTATATTTTATCTATGATTTTTTTTACTCATCCTTAATTTTTAACATAATTCCCATATAAAAACAAATAAAATACAATTATGACAAGAGGGTCTGGCTATGATATTTTTTAATGGTCTCCGGGGTAAAATATTTTTCATATGTAATGGAGATATACTCTTCGTCAGAAGTTTACAAGCAATCTTTGAAGTTATGCATATATATTAGTATATGTATATCAGTGGTCCAATACTAACTACCACCAATAATTTCATCTCAACTAGTGACACATTTAAATTTACTTGCGAGGAATAAAAATAGAAGCACTAATGTCACAAATCTCCTACTACCACAAAGAGGTTCTTTGGTGATGTTTCTTGAGGCTATTGATTATGCATATGTTAATATCATTAAAACAGGACCTCCCTATCCTTTGAAGTATGTGCCCATGACACCCGATGATGTTCCTGAACACTATACCAGGAAAGAAAAATCAGAATGGTGAGAACCTGAGAAAGCTTCAATGCTTAGGAATGCCAAATTCAGAAATATTCTGCACAATAATTTGGACAATATGATGTACAGGATGATTACCTGTCGGACTGCAAAAGAGATATGGGATGCCTTGGAGACCTAGTGCCAAGCTACAATGGCAATAAAGAAAAACAAAAGAATTGTTTTTGTGCAAGAATATGAGAAATTTAATGCCAAGGCTGATGAGTCAATTACTCACATCTATGATAGATTCGCGACACTACTGAATGATCTATTATTGGTTGTAAAAGATTATGGAAGAGAAGACTCAAACAGCAAGTTTCAAAGTGCTCTTCCTAAAGATTGGGATACTCAAGCCTCTATAATCAGACATTAGTATTACCTTGATTTACTGACACTGGATGAAGTTTATAGAATGCTAAAAATCCATTACTTGGAGATCCAACAAAGAAAAAATAAGAAAAGTTAGAAAATGAAGGTTGTAGCTCTAAAAGGGAAAGCTCTAGAAGAAGGAAGGTAATTGAAAAGTCAGATCCTGACACTGAATCATCCGACCTTGATACAGATATTGATGAAGATTCTGATATTAAATCTGATGATCCTCAAGGTATTGAGATGGAAGCAATGCTGGTGAAAGGCTTTAGAATGACGAGGCTTGCAAAACCACAAAGGAAAGGTGGTTTCAACAAGAAGTACTCTAGAGATGGAAAAAGCAAATTTATAAGAAATGAAGGACAATACTCCAAGGGAAGGAAGTTTGATAAAGTCAAGGTGACTTGCACTACAAGAAAAATATCAAAAGATATCATACATTAGATATCGGTTGACGGTGCATTGATGTTAATAGTGTTAATGACATCACCCCGTGATTTTCTGATGTCTTTGTTATTTCAAGTCATCGGTTATTATTAAACCGATGTCTAAACTTCATAAAAAAATAAATTTCGCGCCCACCTTTATTTTCCCACGTAGTAAAAATCCCTTTCACTTTTTTTCCGAAATTCCCCCCTCCCAAAATTTTTCACCCTTAACCAATTTTTTGTTCCCCTCATTCCTCACTCTAGATAATTAAAAACTAAAAACTAAAAACTAAAAACTAAAAATTGAAAATTGAAAACTACATTCTCTCTCGAACCCCTCTCTCGAACCCCTCCCTCTCTCGAACCTCTCTCTGGCCGCTTACAATCTCTCTTAACTCCGTTCACCATCTCAACTCCTCTCACATCTTTCTCGATTGGTCACAATCTCTCTGTTAAGCTTCTCTCTTTTAAGGTCTATACTTAGATAAGTATTCTATGTACTCGAATCGAACTAGTCTTTTCTGCATGAAGACCAGTTTTACAAATTGAGGGTTTTTGAATTTGACACCCTAATTTTGTAAATTGGGGTTATTTTCAATTTCAAACCCTAATTTTTTTATTAATTCAATATCTTTTGATGTTCCTAATACTTTTTAATTTGTTGTATACATGACCTATTTTGATAAAAAGAAACAAAATTTTAGGTAATTTGGGTGTTTTTGTCTATTCCTTTGTAAATTTGTTTATTTTTTTATTTTTGTAAATTAGGTTTTCATTTGTTTGTACTTTTGTAATTTTTGACTTGTTTTTGCTGAAAAATTGGGATGTTTGATTTTCCTATCGTCGGTTAGTTTCCTTTTTTAATTATGTTTAATTTTGTTTGAGTTTTTTTTTATTTTTGTAAATTGTTGTAGTTTGAGATTTTATTTTTGTAAATTATTGTAATGAAATTTTAAATTGTTGTAGTTTCCTTTTCTAACTTTAACGTGCACTTAAAATATTTATAAATAAATGGTGATAGGTCGATATCGATGTGTAAGCTATGTTTAAAAATAATATTTTTTCCCTCATTAATTTAGAAAAATTCTCATATAAAAATGAATAAAATACAATTGTGGTAAGAAGGGAGGTATTTTAATGGTCTCCCCTCCAAAATACAATTGATATCTTAGAACAAGATTAGTTGTAAAATTAGTATTATTAGCCCAACTTTTATTTTTAGGGTGATCCCGTCCAAATAAAATATACACCCTTTAAGTTAAATATAATTCATTTACCTTCTTGGACTATTATCCGCTAAATTTTTTGGTATAGAATACCTAAATCCTATGTAAATAACTAGAGTTAAGGCCCAAATATCAATCAGCATGGATCTCCCCGGCAAGTCTTTTAACCAATGAATTTTCATAAACTCCCAAATCCCAATTAAGCCTACTTTGAGAATAATTTATTTTTTTCATTAAAGCATAAAATAATATTAAGAAACACCCAATTATTTACAAAGTTATATAAGTATGAGAATAAAATCTCTTAAAAATATATATAGAGATATATACTCTATCAAACACACTTTTTTGTTATATTCATAACAACAATCAAAGGATAAAGTTTAGGAACTTTCCTTACTAGGGTAAGTAAAATGAAAATAATATTATGAATAAGAGAGTAAATAGATTTATTTCATACATATATATATATATAGGATAAAAATAGTTAAATTTAAATGTATTTTAACTATTAAACTTTTTCAATCTCATGACCACATGCTTACACCATGCTAATTCTAACAAACAAAATGAGTACACACTAATCATTTATAAGAAAATATATAGAATGTAATATTCTCAACACAAAAAAAAAATTGAATGTACCATTTGTCTCAAGATATTAGAAATGTTGACCGGATTCGACGCATATATGATTACATATTTATTGAGTATAAACATTCAAATTGAAAAAAATTAAATGGGAAGAATATTTTTATATGAAAACCGTTATAACCTGGCCACCTATAGAAATATAAAAAAATACAATGTTAAAAAACCGTTAAAGTATCTTATATGATACCACTGACTGCCAGTTTTGTGGCAACAGATTAAAGTGGTTCAAGCACCACATCCTGCACTTGGGAACCAACAAAACCGTTTGCACAGATTGCGTTATCTATCTCCATGCTCCTTCCTTGTGTCCAGTTTGTTTTACCGTTCATGAAAATCCAGAGAAGCTTATCACTTCAAATGTCGTGGTATCTTGCGTGAGATGCTACTCATCTTCTCACCTAAATTGTATTGGTTCTCACCCCCATGCTCCTTATCTTTGTGTCATGTGTTTAAACCACAATTCGCCTCTCCTAGTTCTTGGTGATTCCAATGGAGGAAAGACAGTAGATAAGAATGCTGCCAAAATTTTCCTTGCTGCTTGCAAAATTTCAGCAGGTAGCATGAACAAGGCGGCTGTGACTGCCAAAATGGAGCTGGAGGCTAGGGCCAAAGAGGCCATTGATGCCAGAGAATTGGCTCTAAAAGCCATTGAACACGTGGAGCATCTTAGAAGAAATAGTGCTAGTAGATAAACAATAATAATATGATAAAGGGAATATGAAATTTATATTTCAATTTTTTATTTTCTCAAAGCAATATACAAGTTTGATTTCTTATTCTTTTAGTGTACCAAGTAAGAATTTTTTAAATTTATTGAGTTATATGTTGTGTGGTTAATTAGGAATTGTGTCTATTAGTGGTAAGCAAAATTAAGAAGTTATATTATGTAATTTTAATACATTATATTAGTTAAAGGTGCACTTTTCTCAATATGTGATCACTCTACAAGTGCATGCAACCCAAGCTATGTCATGAGAGACAAGAATTAATTTACAAAACTCACAATTAGCTACATAATTAATCTATCAAAGGCCTCAACTTAAAAGCGAAATAGATCACCTCTATTGGTTTATCTTCTTCATTACAAAAACATGAACACATGATAGCTTCATTAAAGAAAAATGGTTATTGCTCATTTGTATAGTTATTTGGCATAAGAAATTGCATTGGTTTTAAAGTGTAGTATACTGGAGGATTATATTAATAATAGAATTTATTTGTCGAATATTTGTTCTGTTTTATTTGCTTAGACTTCGAGTTGTACAATTTTGAGTTCAAGGACTTAAAATAACGATATACAAGTATCTTTATCAAAAAATAACTTGCAATATCTCAATATACACTACACAGATAAATGGAGAACAAGTGTATCTTTTAGATAAAAGTAAGTAAATTTACATATAAGTGTTTAACTGGATAGATGTAAAAATAACAAATAACAACATAAAATATATAATGTTTAAGCAAAATACCTAATTTACTGACCCTAGACTTTAGAAAGCACCTAAAAAAGATAGATAATTGGAGGGATACGAGATCGAAATCAAAAACATATTAAAATAGTCCCTAAAACTCTACTAGAAAGGGGTCCAAGGAGTAAAACACTTCATAAACTAGGTCTGGACAAGCCTATTAATAGATGTTGATAAAATGTGGGTATTTTTTAAAATTTTGAAAACCAAGTTTCCCAAATGCTTTAAAAATGATTAATAATTTGAAAGGTATGTGTTTCTGAAGTGGCACACATGCTTGAAAATTTAGCACAAAAATCTTCAAACTGAAAGTAAATTAAGTTCAATCACAAAAATGTTTAGAGACGAAATAGATTTGACTTTTTTTGTTTACCTAATAATCAAAAGCAGAAATTTTTGAAATAAAAGAAGCACTACTAGAGACTTTTTACTCTTAGAAAATTTTTTCTAACTATATTGAATATTATAACATTGGAATAAGCTATGTTTAAACTAGAAATTTTGCACTATTTAAATTTTTTTACATAGTTTTCTAATCAAAATAAATAAAATATAATTGACCGGTTAGGATAAATAATTTTGGGAAGAAAGATGGCCCGTTATTGGGAGACGACATCCAAGATAATAATAGTTGTTGGTTTTATATAAGTATAGTTTTATAATATTTTTTGAATTTTTTTCTGACTGAAGAGTTTTATATTAAAAAATTTACAGCAAAATAAATCGAATATCTAGTATAAAAGAATTAATATAACAAAGTTCTTATTTTTGGATATATGATAATACTTTTCTAATAATTCATGTTTAGATTATAATTTATTCATTCTTTATTAGTTGTTATCGGAATTCATACAAGAACGAAGCTTTGCTAAAGGATTTGGGAAGAAAGTAGGCTTGCGTTTGTAAGGATGACAAATAAGATAATAAAAGTTGCCTACTTTAATTTTTAATTTTGAACACATATATGTTTATCTGCACCGTAAACATAGTTTTATAATTCATATTTTAAATTTCTTTTTACAATATAATTTTTCACGTGGAAAAAATGATGTGAAGATTTAGTTCATCCTTAATAGTCTGTGAATGAGACCACGCAAACCATCAACATTATATTTGTTAAAAAAAATAGATAGATTATAAAAAAATATTTGTGTGAAATAGAGCATCATAATTGGCTAAGTAAAAAATTGGTAGTAGGCTTGTCAATGGAGCGGAGGTCCGATCTGATGCCGTCTAACCCGAGCCTTAATACATAGATATGGATTGTATAAAAAGAAAACCGATACGATAATACTCCGATATGATAAAGATCTGATCCATTAAGAAGCATATATGAATTTGCACTCATCTCATCCAATAAAGACCCGATCCGAAATACTCAACTTATATAATTATAAATATATATGTATATATATACTATATTAATATATATAATATATTAATATATATATTATAATAAATAAATATAATTACTTTTATATTTATCTATGTTATTATATTAAATTTGTACATATATATTGACTATAATAATTCAATATAATTAATTTTATAGTGAATCAATATGAATTATATTAATTTTATAATTAATTTAACTGTTATCTCATCATATTAAAATTTTTTGTACACACCAGGTGTCATCATATTTTAATGAGTATCATGTGTGTCGAAAATTATTTTCATACATAATATTTTATTCACAATTTTTTTAATTTTAATTTTTAAAATTGACACATATAATTATATTCAGATATTTATCCAATTAAATTATTTTATTTTTATTTATTTATTTCCTAATTATTTTGAACTAGACTCTTTTCACATATTTTCATTTTTTTCCACAATATCTCTGATTATAAAATAGCTTTTTTTGTTTAAATTTTTATAATTTTTAAACCGTATTAAATTAATAATATTCATGACAAAAAACTTAAATTATCTAGAGTTCGATCTGATAATCCGAGATCCTCATGAATTTGGATATGGATTATGTTCTTGAAAATCCGAAAGCGATCCGATCTGAATCCGATCCAACAAATTTAAATGGATATGGATATGGATTTAGTCAAATTTGATCCAAATCCGACGCGTTGACAAGCCTAATTGGCAGTACTCACTATAAGAAAACATGTCATTATCGACCGACCAAATGTTATTAAAATTGATTTGTGAAATATTGACATAAGCCTGCGATTTTATCGACCAAATAGTTGGTAAGGTTTGTCTTGATTAAAATCGACTGAACATAGTCGGAAATGACTTTTTAGGATCCCTTTTTGGTCAAGGACTAAATTCCACTACAATGCAAATAGGTTTATCTACAAACATTATCTAACATTATATGTCGTTATAATATGTAATGATTATGTCATAATGATGTAGGTTGTTAAAATCGACCGCATATTACTGACCAATTTATTAACGACCACATAAATGGATGCTAATAATACACAACTTGCACATCTATTATACATAGGCATCTTTAATGACCAAATATTTATTCCTTATAAGTTTTTAAACAGACCAATCGAGGTTCGTCAATTTTAAAATTTTGGGCGAAATAATATCTTTTTTCCAAAATCAAATTGAACACCAAAAGTATAGAACAAGCCAAAACCTCGATCACTTATAATATTTGGGTGGGAGAGTTTTTTATGAAAATTAAATATCAACGCAAAGTTGAGTTTTACAATTATCTTTTGATAGTTAAATTAACTGTATTTTAATAAATATTTAGTACTTCACCAAATCTTTTGGATAACAGCCTTTGATAACGAGTAATTTAGTTTTGAATATTTTTGTATTATAGCTTTATTGTTTAAAGGAAATAAAATTTCTGTCATATGACATATTGGTATATGTAATGGTCATCCATATACTTCCTCTTATTTGTTTTCATAAAATATATGTAAACACCCATAGCCTTAGAATATATACCCTACACCTACTTAAAACCAAAAGTCTTGTTTCTTTAAGGTTCTATAATCTTAAAAAAAGTAAAGGAATAGGTTTTTCCCATATTTATGTTCATTGACTTTATGTAGACACCTATAGCCCTAGAATATGTACATAAACTTACCTAAAAACCAATGCAATAGTCTTGTTTTACTAAGTTCTTATGTAGAAGTTAAGCTCAAAATAACTAAAGGACTAGGTCAGAGAAGACTAAAAGAGACAAAGTTAATTTATAAAATAATTTTTAATAAAAAATCAAGAACTAACTAATGAAACAAACCCTATAGGGTAGAACATAGCTAGAGTTGGTGGAGTATAACTTTAACTTATTTTTGTAATAGTTCCAGTAATCCAATTTCTTTAAGTACTTTCTCAAAATAAAAAAAACAAATATAAAATATTCAGACCATTAAATATATAATTTGATTAAACACAAAAAGTTGAGATATTGTTTTACCTTAAGATGTTTAATCTTTATAGCACAATCACAACTTTTAGTTGAATGACTTTAAAGTAGGATATGTAAATAACTTAATTAAGAATATAACTTGCAATATCTCAATATACTTTAATAAAATAAATTAAGAAGGAGTATCTTTGAGACAAAAGTAAGTAAACTTAAATATTAGTGTTTCTTTGGATTGATCTAAAAATAACACCATAAAATCTACAATATTTTGGCAAAATAACTAAAACACTCAGAAAACCTCCAAAAAGAGGGATTGAAGGGATGACTCTTTTAAGCTATTAAAGACACTAAAATGCATTCAAGGAATTAATATCTTCAAAAATTTTGCCTCAAAAATATGCCTAAACATCGAAATTGCACTTAAAATAAGTTTAAAAATCTTAAAAAGTCAAAAATATCAGTAAGGATTGTTCCTTGGTGATTATTTAAATCAAGAAAATGGCCAGGTTGCCAAATCGAATAAAACTTTTTTTCATCAATCAAACAATATTGAAATTTTAAAACAAAAGAAACATTATGACAAACCTTTTAGTTTTGGATATGTTGAAAACTATTGTAATTCGATGTGTTGAAAACTACTTTTTTTCATTCTTTATTTATTATTAATATAATTCATAGAGTGAAATAGACTTTTATTTATGGGATAGAGTACATGAGAAAATGGAGAACATATATTGAAAAAAGGTTAGGCATGAATCCATGTACGCCCATCCAAGGTACTCCTTACACATGTGCACTTTACTCGGTGTGATCACTCTACAAGGGCATGTATTGCAAGGTGTGTCATCAGAGACAAGAATTGTTTTACAAATATTACAATTAGAATCGTAGTTTATCTATCAAAAACCTTAATTTAAAGGAAAAATAGATAACTTGTATTTGTTTAAATTATTGACTACAAAAACATGAACATGTTCCACCTTGAATAAAAGGCATAAGAGCGCCATTAAAGTTATGTTGTTAATGCTCAATTTTATTATTATTTGGTTTTAGAATTTTTTTGTATGTAACCTTTATGTTAAAGAGTAGAATCATCAAGGATTATATTATTAAACTGATATATTTCTCGAATATTTATTTCATTTAGTTTAGATTTATTTGGAGTTGTACAAAATTATAATTCGCAAAAGATATCAATTAAAGGAGTATCGTATTCTACCGCATTCTACTATATTTTCGGACCTTACAACAAGTAAGTTAAAGAATGTAACTAGTAGTATATTCGAAAAAAAAATGGTTAAATACATCTAATAAGTTGTTTTTAACATGTGTTCAAATAGCCTTCTTTCTTTATGCTCTAATTTGGAAATAAAGCTCAAATTAAGTAAATGACCAAGTTCCAAAAATCTAAAACAGACAAAGTGCATATAAAAAAATGGGTAGCTAACTAGTTGAAGTAGCACCATGCTTAGCGGAATATAGCTTCAGTAGGTTGAGTTTAGCTCTAACTTATTTTAATATGAGTTTGAGTAGTCTAATTTCTTTTAGTCCTTTTAAAAAAACTCAAAAATAAGTGTAGAATTAGCTTAACCAAAACCAAAGAAGCTTATTTTTATTCTTAAATATCAAGTTCAAACCACTTAAGGTAAAAATAAGATATAGGCTTTTTGTTTTTAACTAAAATATAGATTCACTGGTCTTCGGTTACTAGTCTTAATAAGTCATAATCACAACTTTGAGTTCAAGGACGAGGGATATTCAAATATCTTGGTGAAGAAGGAAATATCTCAATATATACTACACAAAAAAGCAAGAATAAGTGTAACTTTGAGACAGAAGTAGGTAAACTTACAGTACTATTGGATAGATCAAACAATAAGAAATACAATAGAAAATTAAAAAAAAAATATTAAGAAAAATAACTAATTTACGACCCTTGACCTTGCAAAAGCTCAAGCAGCTCAAAAATATTTGTAATTATATGGAGACGCGTATCTAGGATTGAAGTCTAAAACATATTAAAATAGTCACCAAAAATTCTTCATGAGTGGGGGTTGAGGGGATGTAGAAACACGTTGAAGTGCACAAAGTTAAATTCGAAATTAGGCCTAGACACATAAAATTGGTCAGAAATTAAGCACTAAAACCATAAAACACAAAATTAAATTATGTTTAATCACAAAAGATGTTTAGAGGCCAAATTGAATTACTCTTTTTAAAACAAAGTATCAAAAGCTAAATTTTTTAAACAAAAGAAACACTACTACATAGTCATTTACTTTGATGCAATTTATTCGTACCAAATTCAATATAATACTATTAAAATAAACTAGGATTAAACTATCATTTTTTTTATTATTTAATTTGTTTTACATAATTCTCTAATCAAAATAAATAAATACAATTGACCGGTGAGGATAAATATTTTTGGAAAGAAAGGCGCCTCAATGTATTCGGAGATGACAACCAAGATAACAATAGTTGTCAATTTTGATTTTTGACACGTATGTTTAGATGGATGGTAAGTATAGTTTTATAATATTTTTGAATATATTTTTTGACGAAAGGTTTTAATATTAAAATTTAATATACAAAAATAGACTTTGCCAAAAAAATTATATATTTATATCACCACTGCATTACAACGAAAGATAAATATTTAAAATGTATATGAATATCGGATGAAGTGAATAAATTCAGGTCATCATTAGGCCTAAATCCTCGCAAATGGCGTAAAAATTAACTCAAAAGTAAATGATTAAGGACTATTTTATTTGCAATCAATTAAGTCATGCAAAAGTTTTAAGGTTAAATCAAATCAGTTTTTTTACTCAAAAGTAAATGATTAAGGACTTGTTTACTTTTGAAAAGAAATTTCGGACCAAATTCAATAATGTAATATTGTAATACGCTATATTTTATCTATGATTTTTTTCATTCATCCTTAATTTTCAATATAATTCACATATAAAAATAAATAAAATACAATTATGACAGGAGGGTCGCGCTATGAGGTTTTTTAATGGTCTGGGGGGTAAAATATATTTCATATGTAATGGAGATATGTTCTTGGTCAGAATTTTACAAACAATCTTTGAAGTTATGCATATATATTAGTATATATATAAGTGGTCCAATGCTCATTACCTCCAATAATTTCATAGATGACACATTTAAAGTTACCTGCGAGAAATAAACATGGAAGCACTAATGTCACAAAGCTCCTACCACAAAGGGATTCTTTGGTGAGACCTATTCAAAGCATAAACAATGGTCACACGAAAGGGCACCTAGACTTGGAATGTGCATTAATGTGTAAAATATATGGATCCCATCGAATCCATAATCCACCATTATTGTGGTAATCATAATTAAAAATCCATAACATTAAACCAGCTTAAGGCGTGCTTTCTTAGTTCCTAGTCAGGGTTGGTTTAGGTTTTTCTGTTAATATAATTCATATCTTTGCTATGTAAGATTTAAAAAAACTCCATTAATCTAATGCCTTCATTTGTATTTATTATCATTTAAATTATATAATACCTTCAATTATCATGACGACATTGATATATTCATTAAAACCACAGTGATTGATTTATTAAGATATCTAGGGTAGTTGTAATGTTTTGATATTTTTTATAATATATTAATTTATATAATTTGACATTAATTATTTAATGATATCAATGCGTTATAAGTAAATTAGTTTGTGTAAGTTTATTTTTTTTTGTAATCAGGGTATTGTTTTAAAAGTATTAGTTAAAAATATATTAAGGATTTTGATAAAAAAATGTGAAGCATTAAAAATAGAAATAAAGAAGAGTGAGGATTTGTAAAAAAAAGGTTTTATTTTATCATTTAAGAGAAGAGTGTTGGAAATTGTCTATGTCAAGGATCAAGATATGCCAAGGAGTCTAGGATCCGATAGAGGTATCAGGATGTGTACCCAATCAAGATATCTCTAACAGTCAGGGTTTGTCAAGCCATCAGGATGTGAAGACTCTCAAGATATGATTAGATAAGTCAAAGTTGCGGGATAAATCGCAACCTGTTGATTTAATGGAGATTGATTAGGTTATCACTTGGAAAAGCACACAACTCGAGTATTCTATAACCTACAAGCTCTTAATAATATTGTTCTTGAGAGAATTTTGTAACAGTTTATTAAAGATCAATCTAAACTGTTATTTGATTCATTTATGCTTTATTATTCTTACTTTACTTCTGTGATAAATCGATTTGTTTTGGTAATTGTATAAAACCCCTCTTAAACAACTAGTTTACTGGGCAACAAGGGGTATCTGAGCGGTCATATTAACTCTTAATTTGCATAGATCAAATATATCTGGAAGTAAGTATGAAAGCATAAAAATTCCTTTCCTGAAGAAAGCTGATTACTCTACATGGAGAGTAAAGATATTGATGTTTCTTGAGGCTATTGATGATGCATATGTTGACATCATCAAAACCGGACCTCCCTATCCTGTGAAGTATGTGCCCATGACACCAGATGTTCGTGAACACTATATCAGGAAAGATAAATCAGAATGGTCGGAACCTGAGAAGGCTTCAATGTTTAGGAATTCAAAAGTCAGAAATATTCTGCACAATAATTTGGATAATATGATGTACATGATGATTGTCTGCAGGACTGCAAAAGAGATATGAGATGCCTCGGAGACTAAGTGTCAAGCTACAATGGCAATCAAGAAAAATAGAAGAATTGTTTTTGTGCAAGAATATGAGAAATTTAATGGCAAGGCTGATGAGTCAATTACTGACATCTATGATAGATTCCTGACACTGCTGAATGATCTATCATTGGTTGTAAAAGATTTCTTATCAATCAAACAATATTGAAATTTTAAAATAAAGAAAACACTGTGACAAACCTTTTACTTTTGGATATGGTGAAAACTATTATAATTCGATGTGTTTAAACTTAATGTTTTTTCATTCTTTATTTATTATTAATCTAATCCTCAGAGCGAAATAGACTTTTATTTATGGGATAGAATACATGAGCAAATGGAGATATAGATGGGAAAAAGGTTAGGCATAAATCCATGTAAGCCCATCCAAGGTACTCCCTACACATGTGCACTTGACTCCGTGTGATCACTCTACAAGGGCATGTATTCCAAGTCGTGTCATCAGAGAAAAGAATTGTTTTATAAAAATTACAATTAGAACCGTAGTTTATCTATCAAAAGCCTTAATTTAAAGGAAAAATAGATAACTTAAGTATTTGTTTAAATTTTTCACAACAAAAACACGAACATGTGCGAGCTTCATTAAAACGCATGAGAGCGCCACTAAAGTTATGTTGTTATTGCTCAATTTTATTATTATTTAGTTTTAGAAATTTTTTCTATTCAACCTTTGTGTTAAAGAGTATAATCATCATGGATTATATTATTAAAATAATATATTCCTCGAGTATTTGTTTCATTTAGTTTATATTTATTTGGAGTTGTATAAAGTTATAATTCGCAAAAGATATCAATTAAATGAGTATCGTATTCTACCCCATTCTACGATATTTTCGGACCTTACAACAAGTAAGTTAAAGAATGTAACTAGTAGTATATTCGCAAAAAAACCATGGTTGAATACATCTACTAAGTTGTTTTTAACATGTGTTCAAATAGTCTTCTTTCTTTATGCTCTAATTTGGAAGTTAAGCTCAAATTAAGTAAAGGACTAGGTTCCAAAAAACTAAAACAGACAAAGTGCCTTTAGTAACTGAGATAAAAAGTTGGGTAGTTAACTAGTTGAAGTTGCAGTATGCTTAGCCGAATATAGCTTAGCCGAATATAGCTTAAGTAGGTTGAGTTTAGCTTTAACATATTTTAATATGAGTTTGAGTAGTCTAATTTCTTTTAGTCCTTATAAAAAAACTCAAAAATAAGTGTAGAATTAGCTCAACCAAAATCAAAGAAATTTATTTTTATTCTTTAATATCAAGTTCAAACCACTTAAGGTAAAAATAAGATATAGGCTTTTTGTTTTTAACTAAAATATAGATTTAATGGTCTTCGGTTACTAGTCTAAATAAGTCTTAATAGTCTAAATAAGTATTATCACAACTTTGAGTTCAAGGACTACGGATATTCAAAGTTCTTCATGAAGAAAATAACCGGAAAAAAATCAAGAATAAGGGTATCTTCGAGACAAAAGTAGGTAAACTTACATATAAGGGTACAATTGGATACATCTAACAATAAGAAATACAATAGGAAATTCAAAAAATAATATTTAAAAAAATAACTAATTTACGACCCTTGACCTTGAAAAAGCTCAAGAACCTTAAAACTATTTGTAATTATATGGATACACGTATCTAGGATCGAAGTCTATAACACATTAAAATAGTCACCAAAAATTCTTCATGGGTGGGATTGAAGGGATGCCTTTATTAAGCTTTTAAAGTCGGTAAAACACTCCATAAACTAGGCTCACTGGTGACCAAATACCTATATTTTAGTAAATTTTGAAGCAAGTGGCCTAGATGCTTTTAATGTGATACAACCAAACAAAACTACTTTGAAAGTATGTAGAAACAGGGTGAAATCCACAAAATTAAATTCAAAATTAGGCCAACACACTTGAAATTGATCAGAAATTAAGCACTAAAACCATAAAACACAAAATTAAATTATGTTTAATCACAAAAAATGTTTAGAGGCCAAATCAAATTACTCTTTCTAAAACAAAGTATCAAAAGCTAAATTTTTTATTCAAAAGAAACACTACTACATAGTTATTTACTTTGATGCAATTTATTCGTACCAAATTCAATATAATACTATTAAAATAAACTAGGATTAAACTATCATTTTTTTATTATTTAATTTGTTTTAGATAATTCTCTAATCAAAATAAATAAATATGACTAACCGGCGATAAATATTTTTGGGAAGAAAGCCGCCACAATGTAGTGGGACATGACAACCAAGATAACAATAGTTGTTCGTTTTGATTTTGGACACGTATGTTTAGATGGATGGTAAGTATAGTTTTATAATATTTTTTGAATATATTTTTTGACTAAAGGTTTTAATATTAAAATTTAATGTACAAAAATAGAGTTTGCCAAAAAAATTATATATTTATATGGTCAGTGCATTACAATGAAAGATAAATATTTAAAATGTATATGAATACCCGAAGAAGTGAATAAATTCATGCTCAACATTAGTCCTAAATCCTCGAAATGGCGTGAAAATTAACTCAAAAGTAAATGATTAAGGACTATTTTCCTTGCAATTAATTAAGTCATGAAAAAGTTTTAAGGTTAACTCAAATTATTTTTTATTCAAAAGTAAATGACTAAGGACTATTTTACTTTTGAAAAGAAATTTCAAACCAAATTTGAATAATGTAATATTGTAATAAGCTAAATTTTATCTATGATTTTTTTCATTCATCCTTAATTTTTAGCATAATTCCCATATAAAAATAAATAAAATACAATTATGACAAGAGGGTCACGCTAGGATGTTTTTTAATGGTCTCCCGGGTAAAATATATTGCATATGCAATGGAGATATGCTCTTCGTCAGAAGTTTACAAGCAATCTTTGAAGTTATGCATATATATTAGTATATGTATATCAGTGGTCCAATACTAACTACCACCAATAATTTCATCTCAACTAGTGACACATTTAAATTTACTTGCGAGGAATAAAAATGGAAGCACTAATGTCACAAAGCTCCTACTACCACAAAGGGGTTCTTTGGTGAGACCTGATATTTCTTGAGGCTAGTGATTATGCATATGTTGACATCATTAAAATAGGACCTCCCTATTATGTGAAGTATGTGCCCATGACACCAGATGTTCCTGAACACTATACCAGGAAAGAAAAATAAGAATGGTCAGAACCTGAGAAAGCTTCAATGCTTAGGAATACAACAGTCAGAAATATTCTGCACAATAATTTGGACAATATGATGTACAGGATGACTGCCTGCCGGACTGCAAAAGAGATATGGGATGCCTTGGAGACTTAGTCTCAAGCTACAATGGCAATAAAGAAAAACAGAAGAATAATTTTTGTGCAAGAATATGAGAAATTTAATGCTAAGGCTCATGAGTCAATTACTCACATCTATGATAGATTCTTGACACTGTTGAATGATCTATTATTGGTTGTAAGAGATTATGGAAGAGAAGACTCAAACAGCAAGTTTCAAAGAGCTCTTCCTGAAGATTGGGACACTTGTATAATCAGACATCAGTATTACCTTGATTTAATGACATTGGATGAAGTTAATAGAATGCTAAAAATCCATTACTTGGAGATCCAACAAAGAAAAAATAAGAAAAGTTAGAAAATGAAGGTTGTAGCTCTATAAGAAAAAGCTCTAGAAGAAGGAAGGTAATTGAAAAGTCAGATCCTGACACTGAATCATCCGACCTTGACACAGATACTGATGAAGATTCTGATATTAAATCTGATGATCCTCAAGTTATTGAGATGGAAGCAATGCTGGTGAAAGGCTTTAGAATGATGAGGCTTGCAAAACCACAAAGGAAAGGTGGTTTCAACAAGAAGTACTCTAGAGATGAAAAAGGCAAATTCATAAGAAATGAAGGACGGTTTTCCAAGGGAAGGAAGTTTGATAAAGTCAAGGTCACTTGCACTACAAGAAAAATATCAATAGACATCATACATTAGACATTGGTTGACGGTGCATTGATGTTAATAGTGTTAATGACATCACCCCGTGATTTTCTGATGTCTTTGTTATTTCAAGACATCGGTTATTATTAAACCGATGTCTAAACTTTATAAAAAAAATATTTCACGCCCACCTTTATCTTCGCACGTAGTAAAAATCTTGTTCACTTTTTGTTCCGAAATTCCCCCCTCCCAAAATTTTCCACCCTTAACAAATTTTTTGTTCCCCTCATTCCTCACTTTAGACAATTAAAAACTAAAAACTGAAAACTAAAAGCTAAAAAATAAAAATTGAAAACTACATTCTCTCTACTGATTCTCTCTCGAACCCCTCTCTCAAACCTCTCCCTGTCTCGAATCTCTCTCTCCCTGCTCACAATCTCTCTTAACTTCGCTCACCATCTCAACTCCTCTCACATCTCTCTCGATTGGTTATAATCTCTCCGCTCACAATCTCTCTGTTAAGCTTCTCTCTTTTAAGCTCTATCCTTCGATAAGTATTCTATGTACTCGAATCGAACTAGTCTTTTCTGCATGAAGACGAGTTTTACAAATTGAGGGTTTTTGAATTTGACACCTTAATTTTGTAAGTTGGGGTTATTTTCAATTCCAAACCCTAATTTTTTTATTAATTCAATATCTTTTGAAGTTCCTAATACTTTTTAATTTGTTGTATACAGAACCTATTTTGATAAAAAGAAACAAAATTTTAGGTAATTTGGGTGTTTTTGTCTATACCTTTGTAAATTTGTTTATTTTTTTATTTTTGTAAATTAGGTTTTCATTTGTTTGTACTTTTGTAATTTTTGACTTGTTTTTGCTGAAAAATTGGGATGTTTGATTTTCGGATCGTTGGTTAGTTTCCTTTTTTAACTCTGTTGAATTTTGTTTGAGTTTTTTTTTTATTTTTGTAAATTGTTATAGTTTGAGATTTTATTTTTGTAAATTATTGTAATGAGATTTAAAATTGTTGTAGTTTCCTTTTCTAACTTTAACGTGCATTAAAATATTTATAAATAAATGGTGATAGGTTGATATCCATGTGTAAGCTATGTTTAAAAATAATATTTTTTCCCTCATTAATTTAGCAAAATTCTCATATAAAAATGAATAAAATACAATTGTGGTAATAAGGGAGGTATTTTAATGGTCTCCCCTCCAAAATATAATTGATATCTTAGAACAAGATTGGTTGTAAAATTAGTATTATTAGCCCAACTTTTATTTTTAGGGTGATCCCGTCCAAATAAAATATACACCCTTTTAAGTTAAATATAATTCATTTACCTTCTCGCACTATTATCGGCTAAATTCTTTGGTATAGAATACCTAAATTCTATGTAAAAAACTCGAGTTAAGGCCCAAATATCAATAAGCATGGATCTCCGCGCAAGTCTTCCAACCAATGAATTTTCATAAACTCCCTAATCCCAATTACGCCTACTTAGAGAATAATTTATTTTTTTCATTAAAGCCTAAAATAATATTAATAAACACCCAATTATTTACAAAGTTATATAAGCGAAAATACAGAACACCAAGTAAATGTTTTAAATTTCCTTGAACAAGCCTCATGTAATAATATTTTACATATTGTAACTAAATGTGATCTGACAAATTAAACAACCTTTGTCAAGATAAATTAAACAACCTTTGTCAAGATCAATAGATCATCACTCTCAAGTCACCTAAAAAGATTAAGTTCTTTTCATTTCCTCTTTTTTTTTGCTACCGAACTTAAACCCTATTGGAGTTTCATTTTTTATGAGGTGACATCCTTGCTGGTAGCATACGTTTAGGTTAGGCATATTCTAACAACTACAAAGCACAAACATAAGAACAATTCTATTACAATACATATCACATCAACATAAACAAAAAACTCAACCACTTATAAATTATTAACTTAATTACTGTATTCAAACATAAACATACATGATATATAAGGTAATCTTACACACAAGAAAATTCTATTACAATACAAATCACATACAAAAGGCAACTATAACTAACACAAAAAAGGCAAAAAAAATATCCTTTTAAATATAAATAGCTTATTTAATATTTCGTTTATTTCGTTTATTCATTCGCAACCAGTTAAAATACCGTAAATACAGAGAAAAACCCGAGAAACCGATACGTTCCCGAGAATCAAACACACGAACGAAGGCGTTATTGAATTCCGATTCGGGCGTGCAGCATATCAAAACGAAGCTCTCGAAATCTTCTTTCTGAATCAATCATCAGTTTCTGCCCAGAAATCACAGTAATTTTCTTATTTAATTATTTATATTCGAATTATTTGATAATTAAATTATGAAAATTTGTTCTTGATGTTATTGATGTGATTTGATGCTTCCATGTTATAGAGTATGTTTTTCTGGTCAATTTGGTATATTATACTTCAAAAATAGTGTTCGGTATCATATAGAAATTGAGGTTTAATTTTCTGAAAATTCTTTGAATATGTGTTCTTGGTGTTCTTGAAAAGTTCTGAGAATCAAACCCAAATTTGAGGGTGATGCAGACTTCAGAATTTGAAGTATGAGTAACCAAAATGTTCAGATTTTCATGTTCTTTCTGTTTATGCCCTCAAATCATTCAAACGACTAGTGATGTGAAAATTCATAATTTAGGGTTTATATTCAAATTTTGGGGGTTTATAATTTAGAGGTTTTTGATTTTTTGTGATGATATGATTAGATTGTACATGTTCCCAGCTTCATTTTGCTGTATTTACTGTAATTTTTGGTTGAGGATTAAGTGAATTCGAGTTTTTGACCGGAAAACTCAAAGTCCCGCCGGTTTTTGTTTGATTTTCGTCGGAGAAACCGACCTCCGGGCTGTCTGTTGATGGTGAGTTATTAGTCGAGTTTCAGGAGCAATTTAGAATCAATTACCATTAAAATCGAAGCCCGGGGGTGCAGATTTGGGCGTGACCGGAACCATCGCCGGTTAACCGGCCGGCTGCCGGATTCTGGGGAGGTACCGGGTGTTCAAAACCCGGTTGTGTTCTTCACAACGCGGGGTTTTGACCCGGTTTCGATCCACAGAACCCCCAACCCAATTACTGAGTTTTGTTTTTAGATTTTCTTATTAAAAATAATTCAAAATCCTATTTATAATTTCTGAAAATTCATTTTTATTTTGAAAATCATTATTCTAATTCTGAAAATTTATTTTTAATTCAAAAATAAATCAAAATTATTTAATTAATTAATTTTAGTTGATAATTAATTATTTAATTAGTCAATTAATTTAAATATTAATTGATTAATTATTTTAATTAGTTATTAATTAATTTTAATTGATTATTTAATTAGATTTAATTATTTATTTTTGATTTCAAAATTTCGAAAAATAGTTTCGAACTTTAAAATATTATTTTAAATTATTTTCCCTGCTCGATAATTTTTATAAAATTATTTTCGAGTGTTCGAGCCTTATTATTTAATTATTAAATGATTCGGAGACCCGTTTTTATTCTGAAAAATGTTCAAAAATTCATAATAAATCAACCGTTTGTCCGTTTAATATGAAACGAACGCGTACAGACTCAGAAAAATATTGTGCTTTCAATAAAAATACTTTTAAGACCTAATTTCTTTTGTATTGCAATGTCATTTGATTTGTGTATCAGTTTGAGTCAGTATTTGATCGATAAATGCTAATATTGACCTGATTTTCATTCTGAACGCACTGAGCCGTGTCTTGTAATGATCTGACGTATGTGTTACATGAAATATGTGATTACGTGATTTATAAACGTCATGATTATGTGATATGTGATAAGTATGCTATCTGTTTATAGTTTAATATGCCATGCTTAGTTATAAACAGTCGGGTAGATGTCAAGACGTATAGTTACGTCGATTGAGTTTAGTATTATCACTTAAGATAGTCCTTTTGTTTATAGAATCGAGTAGCAAGGAGTGCAGTCAGGTGTTAGACGAAGATAGTAGCTGTAATAACCCCAAAATTTTCAACTTTTTGTAACCCTTATGAATAGTGTTTTAGCTGAATGAGAAAACTTTTCACGCCACACTATGTAGGGGTTCTGTTATGGATATTCTGGGATATTATTAGTACTCTATGAAGTATATAAGTGTATGTAAAGAACGTCAGAATCCAATTCCGAACACTTTGGTTTTTCCCGGAAATCCACTAGATACGGAGAGAATTGAGTATAAGGTAACAGGATAAAAAGGATTTAAATTAAAGGATTATAATAGAGGATCATAAAAAGGAATATAATGTATTGAGAAAGGTTAAGGGAACCTAAGTAATAAGATCCCGGGTATGATCCTTCAAACGATAAACGAGAACGAAAGTTAAGCGAACCGTATAACAGATCAGCGGTCATTAGGCAAACGATTAGGAATTTAATCAAAGGGATTAGTGGGAATGATGTCATCCAACCAATAGAAAGAGGACAAGGAGGGGAGGATGACATCATGAGGATGACACAAGCATGACATGGGAAGGAAGGAGGTGTGGTGGCTTTGTAACCACACAAATTCAAGGGCAAGAAGGTAATTGACTAAATCAAACACAAAAACAAATCAAACAAGCCAAGCAAATTCATTCTTGATCAAAATCAAAAAGAAACCAAGGCCTTGTTCATCTTTGCTCTCGGCTTTTCACTATTCATAAGGCAAGAAAATTTCAAAAATTCAAGATCGAAGCTTCCTAAATTGGTGAGTAAATTCCCTAATCATCTTCATGCTTAGTTAGGGCTATATCATGAGTTTAAGCCATTAATTCCTTCTCAATCTTCTTCATTTAATCAAAGAAGAAGACTATGAATAGTGTTTTCAAGTTTTTAACTTGAAGTTTTTCTTGTTTTCCTTTAAGATCCAAGCTTTCCTAAGACTTCTCAAAGCTTCTTAAGGCTTCCTAGCTCCTCCCACCACTTCAAGGAAGGTATACCATCTCCAAAACCTAGATTCCTATATATTATAAGATGATTTTGATTAGTAGGATGATATTGTAGCTTGTTGTTGTGATTAGAGTTTGGGATTTGAAATGGTAGTGAAATGGAATGGTAAATGTTGTGGTTTTGATTAAAAGAACTTAAGTATGATTAAAGTTAAGCTTAGGCATAAGTATGAATGATTAAATTGAATTGGTTGGGGTTGTTATGATGTGATAAGGATGGATGTTGGTTGTATGTTGGATTTGAGGTTGATTTGGAATGGTTTTGAATGGTTTAAAATATTGGAAATCGCGTAAACATAGTCGTCGTAACGTCCGATTTTCTTTAGACTGTTTTTGTGCATAACATTAGGACCCGAGAACCCCCTGCTAGATTATGACCATTTCCATGTCTAGATAGCTCATGTTACGAGCTTCGTTTTGATATGTAGTTCGTTTGATTCCGATGCACGGTTTAGGAGAAACGACCGTTTCAAGTAACGGCGTTTCGCGAACGAAACTTTTCCCCTCGCCTTACTTTGAAACATAGGTTAAAGACCAAAAAAGGGTTAATTAATGTATGAAACATTTATGGTAAGTGTGTTAGGCAGTTGTAAGACACTCGCGAAGGAATCGCTTTAAAACTCGTAAAGGTTAAATTATTAAAAATGGTGGAGCCGAGGGTACCCGAGTGACTTAAGCGAATCAGTGAGCGCAAAACAAGCGTTAGAGTCTAAGTTAGTTAAAGTATAGATTTACAAGTGATTTTGGTTTAATTCCAACTTACTTGTTGTTTATAGGTTACCAGACTCGTCCCGAGCCTTTTATCACCCCAAGTCGCTCAGGCAAGTTTTCTACCCGTTATACTGTTGTTGTGATGAATATATGTATATGCATTATCTTGCGATAGATGCATGTTGGTTAATTAGCAAATGTTGCGATATATTGAAGCATGCTGATATGGTATATATATGTATGCCTGTTTCGTATTCTTGCCATATATATCTGTTGGTTCAGTTGATAATACCTATGCTAGAGAATAGCAGTAATTTGCATATACCCTTAGTATAGGGACCCAATGGTGAAAACATTTTCTAAAACCGGGAGTCGAGGATCCCGAGTAGATTATATATATATATATATATTTATATATATATATGGTTATAGTTTTCAAAACTATTAATCGGATAAGGTTTATTCGATAACTTTATTTTATTAATGAATATTATCTTGAATATTCATTCGAGGGCTTATGACTCCTTTTATTTTATTAATTGAATATTATTTGAATATTCATTTGAGGATGTATGACTCCTTTATTTTATTTAATGAATATTATTTATAATATTCATTCGAGGTATTATGACTCCGCTTATTACTGAAATATATTCTTTATTTTATTAAAGAATAAGGTGTTAATAATCAAACTTATTTTCGATTATTCAAATAAAGATAATACTTTCATATAAGTGTATCTTTGGTTATTTAATACTCGTTTCTAGTATAAGTTTTAATACTTCTACTTCAATTATTTTTATAAAGATTATTCTTTATGGGAATATTATTTAAATAATAATATTCAGATATTTTCTAATATATCGGGACTGATTTATTTCATTAAATCAGCTTTACTCCAAACATTCTTAAAAATGTTTTCGAGTCTTCAAAATGATTTTAAAAGTTAGAGCGGATCCCAAAACTCGTTTTCTGATTTAAGATCTTCCTTTCGAAGGAGACTTGAATATTCGCTCAAAATCTTGGGGATCTGGCTCTGTGGTGTATTTTATATTCGCAACATGGTTGCTGTTTTGAGAAAACAATTTGATTACTTGCCCAATGTTCGGGAAGTAAGTCCATCTGATTGAGTGGGCATAAGCGACAGGCCGGGGTACGGTCTATGAATGTGTAAGTGGCTGGGTGGCAGTCCATCAACGCGTGAGTGGCCGGGTAACGGTCTAGCGCGAGGTCCTAATGCGGCCAGGGTGATGACCGGTGAGGAATTAATCCATCTACAGTAGAAAAGGTTACTTATTGGTATCTTTGCCTGATCAGCAAGATATCTGGTTTATGCCAAAATTCTTTTCCTTTCCAAAATTTATTGGATGTTTTAAACTCTGTTCGTACTTTACATAACAGAGGTTCCAGGAAATGTTTAAGAGATATATATGTGGATATATATATATCGGGACTAAATAAAGTATCTCGTAACTTTATTTCATTCAATAATATTTCAAAGATTGAATCTATTCAAGTCTTAACTTGTGGTCTCATCTATAGTATGTTTGTTTTTTTAAAAAGCTTATAATACTTTGAACGGTGGTGGTTCAAGTAGCTTTATAAATGATATAAGTGTAGTGAAGTATTGGTAACTTCATTCCTTGTTTTTACTTATATCTAGTAAGTAATTATCTTACGCATGATAAAGATTCTAGTAAGTATCCATTTAGATACTTATATTATTGTTATCACTATGTATTATCTTGCGAGCTGTAAGGCTCACTCTTGCTTTATTTCTTCATCACACAACAACAGTTAGGAGAGATGGCCAGACTCCAGCAGACCCAGCGCAAGCGCGTGGGAAGCGTCCCGCGTCTTCCTGATGATGTTGTAGCTGCTATAGCTGCAGAGGTAGATCTAATGTAGTTCAGACCATCTACTTTTGAGAATCAAATTATGTATAATTATAACTTGTGGCAGATAATGGCAATTAACTGTAAATTTATCAAGTAATCATTTTGGGTTGTAATAACTGTTAAATGGTGGATTCAAAGACTTGTACTTATTTCAATTTCATCTCTGAGACTATAACGGGTTGTGGTGTGTGTTAGTGTGGGGTCACAGTATAAGGTTATTATTATTAATTAAGTGAAGTGATATTGTGGAAAGAAAGACCGTGACGACCCGGATCCCCGACCCCGGATCTGGGGGTGTTACAGAAATGGTATCAGAGCTAAGCGTTATAAACCTCAGAGATGATGCGTCGATATAATAACAAACTCACAAAGATAATAAGAACTCTTGCCAAGTTCATGGTCGGACTACTTAAAGTAGCGCTGACAGTTAAAACCCTTACGGGAACCCTTATAAGTATCATGATAGTAACTTAGCTCGTTTAATGTGTAGGCGCCTGAGATAGAGGACCCTGAGATGTTCGAGCGTGAGCATGATGAGGCATTGCTAGATGTTGAGGATCAGGAGGACCCTGAGATGGAGGAGGATGAGGAGGACCCCTCAGAGGAGCCTGAGACGGAGGTCATTGCTATTTCAGATGAGGAGGACCCCTCAGAGGAGTCAGAGACAGAGGTTATTGCTATTCCAGATGAGGAGGACCTGGATGAGGTCCCAGTAGCTGAGGAGCGTGTTGGACCTATGATAGTGTATGCTGGTACCCCATTACCCACACTTCCGGTGGTCAGAGCCCCTACCCCTCCACCACTATCTTGGATTCCCGATGATGACAGCTCAGAGACCCATACTTCCGAGCCTAGGCAGACCGAGGAGGCACCCTCAGCGGCTCCGGATTCACCACCTCTTGACCCTGCCCACAGGCAGTCTTCGTTAGCACATGGATATGTTCAGGATGTTCTGAGGAACCGAGTGGCTGTTGCCGAGGGCCGACTAGATGAGGCCAGGAGGGAGTTGGATGCAGAGAGGGCGGGTAGGCGTACCCGAGCTTATGAGACTAGGGCTTCTATACCCCGATCCTTGAGGAGGGAGCTTACGGCGATAGAGCTCACATCCCGAGCGAGGCTCAGATCGCTCCAGGGGGACAGGCATGGTAGGATCTCCAGGCGGCAGGCCGACTATATCTTCCGTCGTGCGATGGAAAGGGTTTGGGAGCTGACCCGCTCCGGTGTGTGATTCAGGATTAATGATGGAATAGTCTAGTTGTCTAGTTAGCCGAGGCCTTAGTAAGAGCCAATTTTCCGGGATAGTTGACTTGTATATAGCATCCCTTTTTCTGACTAGACAAGTAGACTCTTGTGTATCACTTTTAGGACAGATGACTGTAGCACTGTTGTACTTTTGACCAGATCAAACTATGTATTTCTCGCATTATGTATATATTTATTTCCTTTCGGTTCAGTTCCATAGTGACGGGATCACTGTTTTTATCATTATTATTACTGCACTTCGTACTAGAACTTTCTTAAAATAATAAAATTGCGATATACGTTCTCCCCATTATAAGAGCTGTGCAAGGCACAATGTTGTATATGATTGTGACCTAACGTTGAATTTTCCCAATAATTTTTTTATTATTATCAGAATCATGCCGCCAAGAAAGATTGGAACTAGGGCGAACCCTGGATCTGAAGACCAGGGAAGCCATAACCAGGATGATAGGAACCAGGAGCACAGTGAAGAGGAAGATGAGGATTATGTGGAACAGGATGACTCCCTGTATGAAGAGGAAGAGGAAACATATAATGTTGAGGGATTTGAGATAGAGGCTGAAGAAGGAGAAACGGAGGTGGAGCAACCAGTACCAAACCCAGGCATGGATCCCATGGGCCAGTTCATGCAACTCCTAAGGTAGAATTTGGAATGTGAACCCAACCCACCCCCTCAAGGAAATAACAATGTTGTGGCAAACTCTTTCAGGGCTTTTAAGTCCCTTAAGCCCCCTGAGTTCTACGGATCAGCTGACCCAGTTGAGGCAAGGGCATGGTTAAAGGAAATGGAGAAATCTTTTGAGATTTTGAGTACCGAGGAGGCACGGAAGACTGTATTTGCTACCTACCTTCTGAAAGGAGAAGCTAACTACTGGTGGGAGGCCAAGAAAAATATGGAGACAGACGCTATTATAACCTGGGAGAGATTTAGTCAGTTGTTTCTGGGGAAGTATTTCCCGAGGTTTATGGAAAACCAGATGGAGCTCAAGTTCTTGGAGCTAAAGCAGAATAACTTATCTGTAGCAGAGTACGAAGCAAAATTTACTGAGTTATCAAGGTTTGTGCCGGAGTTTGTGAGCACCGAGGAAAAGAAAGCTAGGAGGTTTCAGCAGGGACTGAAACCGTGGATTCAGAATAGGGTGGCAATCCTTGAGCTTACAGACTATACCACTCTGGTGCAAAAGGCAACGATTGTAGAAGTTGGAAGTGAACATATGCAGAAGGAAAGAGAGAAGAAAGGAATAAAGAGGAAAAGTATGAGCATGGGTGGAGGTTCCGCAGGAAGGAGCTTCCCAACTAGATTTAATCGAGGAGCAGTGTCCCTACCGGGAAAGAATACTGGGTTTAAGCGGCCAATGAGTGTGAGTGTGAGCCAGAGCGGCCAGAAGCCAAGAATGTCCTATTCCAACCAGTCTCAACCCCATTGCCAGCCTGTAACATATGTGGAAGGAATCACACTTGGGAGTGTAAAGAAAAGCCAGTAACCTGTTTTAAGTGCGGTCGGGAAGGCCACTACTCAAATAAATGCCCTTCGTCAGCCCCTGCCGTCGTTCCAACCACCAATTGTCATCTGTGTGGACGCTCGGGTCATTGGAAGAGGGAATGCCCAATGAACAAACCAGCAGCTTCGGGAGCAAGCATGGCTGCTTCTAATAAGCCACCTACTGCGAGGACTTTCAATATGACAGTCCAGGATGCTATGAAAGATTCAGATGTGATAGCAGGTACCCTTTCTCTAAATTCAGTCAGTGCAAATGTTTTATTTGATTCGGGAGCAACTAAATCTTTTATATCAAAGGACCTTGCGCGTAAGTTAAGACTTAAGGCTGAACCCTTGATAGAACCCTTACAAGTAGAAATAACCAGATTCACCCCGCCTGTGAGATAGGCATAGGGGAGCAATCTTTCAGTGTTGATCTGATTCCTTTTAAATTAGGGGAGTTTGATGTGATTTTGGGAATGGACTGGCTATCTAGCAACGATGCTCAGATAGACTGTAAAGGGAAGAAAGTTAAGTTCAATATCCCCGGGAAGAAAGAAGTTATAATTAGAGGAAAGAGGCAGGCGCAGAAATTTTTGACCATGGCCCAGGCCAAAAGGATGCTACGAAAAGGAAGTGAGGCTTACCTAGCCTATGTGGTGGACACGCAGAAGGAGGTGCCCAACTTACAAGATATTCCAGTAGTCAACGAATTTGAAGATGTATTCCCACAAGATCTTCCGGGATTACCACCCGATAGAGTGATTGAATTTGCTATTGAGTTGGCCCCAGGGACGGCGCCAGTTTCAAAAGCACCTTACCGGTTAGCCCCGTTAGAAATGAAGGAACTAGCTATCCAATTGCAGGAACTCTTGGATAAGGGTATGATAAGACCCAGTGTGTCTCCATGGGGAGCACCAGTTTTATTTGTTAAGAAGAAAGATGGGAGCATGAGGCTGTGCATAGACTATCGAGAGTTGAACAAGCTAACCATAAAGAACAGGTACCCATTACCTAGAATAGACGATCTGTTCGTCCAGCTAAAAGATGTTGTTTATTTTTCCAAGATCGACCTGAGAACTGGATATCACCAACTAAAGATTAAACCCGAAGATATTTCCAAGACAGCGTTCCGTACCAGGTATGGGCATTATGAGTTCTTGGTAATGTCCTTTGGATTAACCAACGCCCCAGCGGCTTTCATGGATTTAATGAATAGAGTATTTAAGAAGTACTTGGATAAGTGTGTGATAGTTTTTATCGATGATATTTTGATCTACTCAAGGACTGAGGCAGAACATGCAGAGCATTTGAGGATAGCTCTAGGAATACTCAGAGAGGAGCAGTTATATGCCAAATTCTCGAAGTGTGAATTCTGGCGGAATGAAGTACCAGACTTATGTACAAATTCTCGAAGTGTGAATTCTCTAGGTTTTCAACTATTGATGTACCAGACTTATGTATATTTATGAACTGTTATAATGGTGAAGAAAATGTAAATTATTTTAGAAACCCTTTTGAGGTGTAATGGCTTATAATTGTGGAATAAAATGACTTGTGTTATTTTTGGTATTTATCTCTGAGACTATAACTTGTGGTGTGTGTATGTATATTGTGGGGGTAACAGTATGCAGTAGTTGGTTGTTTATTAAGATTAAGTGTTATTAAGGGAAATGGAACTCATGACAATCCGGAATCCCGACCCAGAATTGGGGGTGTTACAGAAATGGTATCAGAGCCAAGCATTATAAACCTCAGAGATGATGTGTCGTTAAAATAATAAGTTTACTAAGATAATAAGAACTCTTGCCAAGTTCATAGTCGGACTACCTAACATAGTACTGATAGTTAAAACCCTTACGGGAACTCTTATAAATATCATGAGAGTAAAATATATCGTTATCGTATAAGGTAGCGGGGCACCGAATCCTGAAGTTCAAGAATAACAACACGATGATATTTTACTACATATTGGGTATCCGATTTTGGATCCAATGGAGCACCTTAATGAGGGACCAGATGATGTTAATATTGAGGATGTCGCAGTTAAGGATGTCGTCCTAGAAGGGATTGTTGCTGAGGAGGATCCCGTGGAGGATCCTGACAAGAATGAAGAAAGGACCGCTGATGAATTGATGACCGTAGTTAGGGCGACTACTAGAGGTAGGATTGGCCGGTTACTACCATAGGTTTGTTCAAGTTTTCAAAGATAGCAGCCCCTTTAACGCGACTTACTCGTAAGATTGAGAAGTTCGAATGGATAGAGAAATGCGAGAACAACTTCCAAGAACTGAAGAAAAGATTGGTAACGGCCCCTATATTGGCGTTGCCGGATGGAAGAAGAGATTTTATGATATGTAGTGATGCTTCGCACAAGGAATTAGGGTGCGTTCTTATACAACGTGGATAGATAATCGCGTACGCGTCAAGACAATTTAAAGAACATGAAATTCGATATCCCACCCATGATCTTGGGCTCACGGTAATAGTTTTTCCCTAAAGATTGGAGGCACTACTTGTATGGAGAGAAGTGCGAGATTTACACAAACCATAAGAGCTCTAGTACATTTTCATGCGGATAGAGCTCAACATGCGCCAGAGGAGGTGGTTAGAGCTAATCAAGGATTATGATTATGAGATTCTTTATAATCCAGGGAAAGCCAATGTGGTGGCTGACGCCCTTTGTAGAAAGGAGAGACTCAAGATGATAATGTCTTCGGAAGATTTGATAAGAGATTTCGAGAAAATGGAAATAGAAGTGAAGGTAACCGGAGCTGGTACTAAAAAGCTGTTTGAGATTGTAATGTAGCCCGAATTATTGGAAAATATCATATTGTGCCAAGAAAAAGTGATGAATGATGACAGAGAGCCAATAAATAAAGAAATGATTAATACCAAGAAAGATGATAAGGGAATAATGAGGTATTCCTACAAAATTTGGGTTCCAAATGTTCAAGAGCTTAAGGATGGGATCTTAGATGAAAGCCATAGTTCGAGGAATACGATTTAGGGCAAACCCTAAATGTGATAGTCAGGGAGGTCTCCATCAAGATAGATAGAACCCATAACATAATGAAGTGGAAAACAAGGATTTTAACTTGTAAGATAACCTCGATTATGGGAGAAGGATGAAACATTTCATACCGAGAAAACAGAAGTCGAGAAAGATAGGGAGAACCAGGATGGTACTCCTATGGGGAAATTCATGGACCTGCCTAAACAAAGCTTATACTTTTATCCCCAACCACCACCCTGAGGAAATAATGCAGGTGGGAAATTCTTTCAGTACCTTTAAGTCACTAAGCTCTCTGAGTTTCAAGGAACAAGCTGCCTAGTCGAGGTAAGATCCTGGCTAAAGGAAATAGGGGAATCATTTGAGATTCTAAATGATTGAAGAAGCGTAAAAGACTATTTTTGCCACTTATCTTCCAGAGAGAGGCCACCCGCTGGTGGAAGGCTAAGGAAGATAGAGAGATAGTGTAGAATTTTTAAAACCAGACCAAAGGCGAACAAATATGATGAATCGTGAATCTAGGTTATGAAAGTCATCAAGGTTCGTCGGAAGGACACGAATCCAGAATGACGGGATATTTGAAATCAATGCTTATGTTCTGTTGGTTCATGAAATGGTTATAATAGAAAAGAAAATAAAAGACGGAAATGGGAAGGAGCATAAAGGAAGATAAAAGAAATAGAGTTTAAGCAATGATAAGTGAGTTAGGAATGTGGAAATTCTAATGAACCCCAGCAATAAAGAAGTGTTTTATCATCAGGATATTGGTGACTGATCATGAGATAAAATAGAGGTTGGGAAGGCCTAAGCGATACGTATAATGAATCCTTCAAGTTGAGAGGATTCGATTAGACTTTGAAATTAATCGATGGAGTAAATAATGAGACACGAATGGACTGGGGAGACGTGAAAGCAAGAAATTAATAAATTAGATGAAGGAAGTAACCTTCAAAAATGTGAAGTGTATGTAACACATGTTACTTGATACCCAAAAAGGGAGATACCAAGTATAGAAGATATCCCAACATTGAGATGACTGTTGAGATAAACAACAAAGGTAAATGAGGATTTAATAAGAAGAAGTTCAAGTTGAACACGACCAATATCTTCCAGAACATCCCTGTTATCATTACCAAATCAGGCAAGAAAAGCGGATAACCGTTGTTATCTTTTGGAGGCCATATTCAAAGTTCTCAAGAATAGTAATCTTGATAAAGGAAATATAACGTAATTATAATAATGATTGTTCTGTAATGATGAATGGTTTTAAAGGATTTACTCAATTGACTAAGGATGAATCTCAGATACCTAATTCAAATGAGGACAAGCCTAAGAAACCTAAGGAAAAGGCTAACAAAACAGGACCCAAGGAAACTTGGGTCCCAAAATCAACTTGATTTGATTTTGTTGTGTGCAGGGAAATAGAAAGAATCTTTGGTAGTTGGATAATGGGTGCTCAAGACACATGACTGGAGATTCTACCCTGCTCTCTGAGTTCAAGGAGAGAGCTGGCCCAAGAATCACTTTTGGAGATGACAGCAAGGGTTATACTGTGGGATATGGCTTGATTTCTAAAGACAATGTCATCATTGATGAAGTTGCCCTAGTGGATGGACTCAAGCATAATCTGTTGAGTATCAGCCAGCTTTATGATAAGAGTAACTTAGTAACATTTAATTCTGAAGCCTGTGTTATGACCAACAAGAAAAGCAATAAAGTTGTTCTCACTGGTGTGAGAAAAGGAAATGTGTATCTAGATGGCTTCAACTCATCAAATACAGAATCTGTCACTTGTCACTTGAGCAAGGCAAGTCAAGATGAAAGTTGGCTATGGCACAAGAAGTTGTCATATCTTAATTTGAAGACTATGAATGAATTAGTCAGGAAATATTTGGTAAGAGGCATTCCTCAAGTGGAATTCTCAAAGGATAGATTGTGTGATGCATGTCAAAAAGGAAAGCAGATCAAGGCATCATTCAAAAAGAAGCTTGATTTAACAATTAAAGAACCTTTACAACTACTGCACATGGATTTATTTGGACTAGTCAATATGTTGTCCATTTCAAAGAAAAGATACTTCCTAGTAATTGTGGATGATTTCTCAAAGTTCTATTGGACATATTTTCTCAAATCCAAAGATGAAGCTAGTGAAATCATCATCAATCACATAAGGCAAGTCACCAATCATCCCGATTTCAAAGTTAGAAAAATTAGGAGTGACAATGGAACTGAGTTCAAGAATTCCGTGATGAGATTATTTTGTGAAGAGAATAGGATCATGCATGAGTTTTCAGTAGCAAAAACCCCACAACAAAATGGAGTGGTGGAAAGGAAGAACAGATCTCTTATTGAAGCTGCAAGAACAATGCTAGAAGAATCAAAGTTACCAACATACTTTTGGGCAAAAGCTGTAAATATTGCATGCTACACTCAGAATATCTCTTTGGTTAATCAAGCAAAATGCATGACACCCTACCAATTGTTCAAGAATAGGAAACCAACATTAAACTTTCTTCATGTCTTTGGCTGTAAATGCTATATCTTAAGGAGTCAAACTGATTAGCATAGAAAATTTGATTCCAAAGCAGATGAAGGCATTTTTATTAGATATGTAGTTGGTAAAGCACACATAGTCTACAATCTCGGAACCAACATTGTTATGGAATTCGTACATATTGTGTTTGATGACAAAAAGATTGAAGGACTGCAAGATGGACATTTCCATGAAAGCCTCAAATTTGACAATGTTGAGATGATTTGTGATGATAGTGATGATGAAAGTTATCAAGAAACAATATCTTAGGATAATGCAGAAAAATCTACAACAAATAAAGCACATAATTCAACATATGTCGAAAAACCAAGTGCATCATCCGTTGAGAGACAGTCTGCATCATCCATCGAGAGGCAAAGATCAACATCCGTTGAGCCATCAATAGGAGTTGAAAGCCAATACAAATCATTATCAGAATGAACCCCGACTTTAAATCAAAGATCCACAAACTCAGGGGGAGTTTCTTCTAATCAAAACTCAGTCACACATCAAGACAACTATGAGGTCTCTTCATCTAGAGCTAATCTACCACAATAGAGAAAATGGACTAGAGATCACCCCTTTGAATTAATCATTAGTGATGCATCTTCAAGAGTGCAAACTAGGAAAACAACTCAAGAAGAATGTCTATACAACAACTTTCTATCTCAGGAAGAACCTAAAAAGGTAGAAGAAGCTCTGTTGGATCCTGATTGGGTTTTTTCTATGCAAGAGGAGCTAAACCAATTTGACAAGAATAAAGTTTGGAAGCTAGTACCCAAACCTAAAGAAAAGAATTCTATAGACACCAAAAGGGTATTCAGAAACAAGATGGATGAAAATGGTATTGTGGTCAAGAACAAAGCTAGATTGGTTGCTAAGGGATACTGTCAACAAGAAAGAATAGATTTTGATGAGACTTTTGCTCCTGTTGCAAGACTTGAAGCCATCAGAATCTTTCTGGCCTATGCAGCCCATGCCAATTTCAAGGTCAATCAAATGGATGTTAAAATTGAATTTCTAAATGGAGATTTGGAGGAGGAGGTGTAACACCCCCAAATTCAAGGTCGGGAATTCGGGTTGTTACGATCACTTAATATTGTCTAATAAATAATTAATCCTCTTGTCACATCATTACTCGACCTTTTCACCAAACTCACACACACTCACATGTTATATGCTCAGAAACATTACTAAATTAACGTTAAAGTATTTAAATTATTACAGACCAAAGGAAATTATCTCAAAAGGGTGAACACCGAGAACAGCTCTACATGAGACTGGCTCAGGTCACAAATAGTCTTGGTTCAAGTACTCAAAAGAAAACTATCTCTTCTCGTCTACCTGAGGTGGCTGGAGGACGAACAGTCTACGGTACTCATATGCGTCCCCTACCCGCTTGCGGGCAGTCGTCCTGGTTCGGGCCATGCTGGTAATCAGTTGTGATATGATATTTATAAAAGCAAGAGTGAGCACTAACGCTCAGCAAGATATAGATATCCATTATTTAAATATGATCATTTAGGGAAAAACAACCATTAAGCATTATATAACCAAGGTTTCTAAAACTTTATATGCTTGTCAATTTTATGAAAAACTCAACTTTAAATGTATCAGTTTAATCAGCTTATACTCATACTCATTTTATCTCAAAATCTCAATATGATGCTTGAATCAAGATTCTCATATGGATGTGATATATATACATCAACATCCTTATTTAAAACTCAGCCTTATCGGCCTTCTGCTGTAGGTTTCACAACAATTTATCCTAAGTGGAGGAAAGGGACTATACTGGAATAAACCACGTACCGGTGATCAGCCGAATACGAAATTTTCTCTACTAGTAGAAGGAATACAAACCTAGCCGCCTTTAGGCTTATCAAGACATTACACGAGGTTGCCCATTTTCCGTGCAAGTCCGAAAGTCAATGGTCACAGAGACCATATAACTGTATACTGCGCCACTCCGCGCTTGGTCACTACCCAATACCTCTCCGTGTCGGGCAGGCCACATTCCAGTCCCAAAATAATTATATCATTTATATAAAATCCTATATCGAAGGAATAAATCGTTCTGAGTTGACCTTTAGATAAGATGATTTATTCATCACTTTTAATCCAATTGATCCTTAGGAGTTGTCGGAGTTTTGAGTTTAAAATCATTTTCAAACCCTTAACTGTAGTAGAGTTTTACAAATATTGTTCACTTGTTTTTCATTGAGCAGGGAAGCAAAACCCTTATGCTTCTAGACTAAGTACCCTAAGGTTTTGATAAGTTTCAGATGATTGATCTCTCCCGAGAATTTTGAATAATTTAGAAAGTATCCTTGGGAACTATGTCTGTTATGGATAAAAAACTAAGGTTATTATTTGATGTATTTATTGTTAAGGTTTGGGAGCTCAAGGCCTTTAATGGCTGCTCTCGTGTTTCGTAGCTTAATTATGCCTTTACGAGATGCCTACGTATCTCTGTGAATTAGAGAATCAAGCCAAAAAACGTAGTTCTGATTTGTGTGGTGAGACCCCTTATATAGATGTTGGTGGTCCTAGAATTGGACTTGGTATAGGAGACTTGGTGATCAAGTCTCTGAGTTATAATGGACTTTGGAGTCCTAAATAGTAGGAAACTGATTTCTTATCCTTCTAGGTCTCTTTGAGGTTAATCTGCAAGGATTTATGTCCTTATCAGGACTCTTCTCAATAGCTGATTTTTCCCTTATTAATTAATTACGAAATTAATTAATATTCAGGGTTTTTGGGCCTTCTGTGTTCAACCAGGCCTGATCTGGTCCATCAGGCCTGATCAATGTGTTGACCTTTTTAGTCTGAATGTCATACATATTCTTATTGGTCCTAGCAGCCCAAATCATGTATAATTACTGTAATATTTAATTATATAATTAGGATTTATTTATCCCTATCATTTTCCCCCCAACTTTTGGGAAACCATATAAGATTTCGTAAAAGTTAAGTTCGTTCATTCCCTTTCAGGGTATCGTTTTGCGTAAAGTGTGGAGACCTACACGCTTACAACGATTTTCCTTGTACGTGGCTTCAGGGTCGTTTAAAAACTTCCTCTTTTATTTTCTTACCTTCTCCCTATTTTTAAGAATTTTCTAGTATTTTTCAGGAATTTTCCCTTTTTTCCGAGATTTTTTCACATTTTTTGATTTTTTTTTACAAATATTCTCAAAATTTCAGCCCTTGTTTGACCAGGATCCTAGTCGAAATTTCGACCTGGATCCTAGTCAAATTTTGGGCCATCTTTCCACTCCTGGTCGAAGGACTTCGACTAGGATCCACGACCTGGATTTTGACCAGGATCCTAGTCGAACCTTCGACCTGGATTTTGGTCGAAATCTAGTGTCTTTCTTTACTTCCTGGTCATTTGGTTTCGACTAGCATCCACGACCTGGGTTTCAACCAGGATTCTAGTTGAAACTTCGACCTAGATCTTAGTCGAGACTCTTATGCTCATTTGCTTCCTGGTCGTTAGATTTCGACTAGGATTCACGACCTGGATTTCGACCAGGATCCTAGTCGATTCTTCGACCTGGATTTTAGTTTAGGTTTGTGCACTTACTCTTTAAAAATATTGTGCTTGATTCAGGAATTCGACCTCAATCCTGGTCTAACTTTCAACCTCAATCCTGGTCTATCATACCCGTAATTTTCGGGTGTCTGTTCGAAAGAATTCGAGCAGAATTCATGACTTGATATCGACCTCAATCCTGGTCTATTATACCCGTAATTTTCGGGTGTCTGTTCGAAAGAAATTCGAGCAGAGTTCACTACCTAGAATTCAACCTCAATCCTGGTCTTATTGGGCTTCATCCTCATCCAATTTTGGATTGGGCCTTGTTTGGGCCTTATCTTTTTTAAGGGCTTTGATTTGGGCCTTCTGTTTTTCCAAATCCTAATTGGATTTTGGCCTTCTATTTTCCAAATCTTAATTGGTTTTGGGCCTTCAATTTTCCAAATCTTAATTGGATTTGGGCCTTCTATTTTCCAAATCTTAATTGGATTTGGGCCCTCTATTTTCCAAATCTTAATTGGATTTGGGCCTTCTATTAATCTGGGCTTAATATATTAAAAACCTTCTTTAGAATTCTCTAGAATTCTTGGAAATTTCTTTGGAAATCCTTGGAATATTCTGGAATGTTCCATTTTCTGGGCTTTTTCTTTGGGCCTTTATCCTCACTGGGCCTTTTGTCCCTTCAACTTCACTTTTCCTCCTATATAAAGGAGTGAGTAGAGTCACTGCTCCTCATTTTCTCATTTCTAAATTCTCCTTCTTTCTCCTTCTATTAAGAATCTCAGAGCAATAACAGTAAGTCAAAGTATCTTAAGCCCCAAAGCCTTTTTTCAGGAGCATTATTTCAGGTAAAACTTCTCCCTTTACTTTCTGTGCTTGTTTTTTTGCATAGTTTGCGTTTTTAAAATTGTCTCTTTATGTGCCCTTTTTTCAGATGGCTGATAAGAAAATGACTCATTTGGCCAAGATGAATGTGGCTAGAAAGTCCAATGAATTCCCTATTCGATCAAGGTACACTTCCTTGATCGATATGATCAACACCCGAGGAGACGAGTACCCGTCTGATGCGCATCTGGACGTGCACGATCATATTAGTGCCTTGCGGGATCCAAAGGAGCTAGAAAAGTTGAGTAGCTGTTTCAGAATCAAGGATCCTTTCAAACTGGTTCTTGCAGGCCCGGCCGATAAGGCCTGTCAGTGGAGGAAGGACGCATTGTGCGTCTACAGGGATACTCTAAGGGCAGGTATCAGACTCCCCTTTCACCCGTTTATCCCTGTTCTTCTAGATGATGTGGGCATCAGCCCTTGCCAAATCCCTCCTAACTCCTGGAGGTTGATTCTGTGCTATCTGTCGTAATGCGCCAAGCACAATGTCCCTACCTCTGTTGCTGTTTTCAGAAAGATTTTTCTGTTCAAGAACAGCCCTGATAAGAATCCGGGTTGGGTTTCTTTAAACCAGCGCCCAACTATTCCCCACATAGTGAACGGGAAGTCCATCCCTGACAACAATTTGGGGTGGAAGAAAGATTTTTTGTTCGTCATTTGGGAGGGTGGCGATTGGGGCACCCTATTTCGTTCGTCTTTTGGGCTAGCCGTAGATGGGAGCCCAAATGATATAATTTTGTCTGTGGAGGAGACCAGAGCTCTCAACCTCCTGACGCAAGATAATGGGACTTCCCATTCTTGGGATCTTATCAGGGAGACCGTTCTTGTAGAACGCGGCCTTTCTCCCGTCCCTAAGAAGAGTACGTTTCCTTTCTTATCTAGTTCTTTTTAGTTCCTTCATTTTCTATTTTGCTAATTCCTCAACTTACTTATCTCATTTGTTGCAGTGGCTGAGAAAATTGAGGAGGCTACGAAGCCTAAAGACCTGGAGACGACCAGGATGAAGCGTGCTGGAAAGGTCTTTAAAGACCCGCGCCTTGGGGATCGCTTCCCGGAGTTCCTACTCCAAGCAATGGAACCAGGTGAAGAAGGCCCCAGCTAAGTTTTACGCACCAAGCAAAAACCAGGGTCATACTTTCAACCTGCTTGGGGAATCCGGGGCAATGATTCGATTGTCGACAGCACAACGCTTGCCAAGGAATGGTCTAAGCATTCCATCTCCCGGGTTGACTATCAAGACTTCATCCTTCAACAGGGCTTGGAGGGGAACGAGCTTTTCAGAGCTCAGGCTTTGGCGACGGTACGTCTTTTTCCTTAGCCGTTCATAGTTGCCTTTTTTATTTTTCCCGTCTCTTACTTTTGCTATGTTTCTTGTAGGCGAATGCCCATTTTCAAGGGGCGATTCACCAAGCCAAGGCTTGGAAGGTTGGCCTGGAGGATGCGAACAAGAAGCTGGAGGAGGCCAACCAAAGAATAGAGGCCCTTGAAGCCCAACTTGCCTCTTCTACTTCTGACCTGGAAACGGCCCGGGCCGAAAATGTTATCCTCAAGGCTCAAAAGGATAAAGCCTTTGATGGCTGGATGGACACTCAGGAATTCAAGGATTTAATGGTGGAGCACGATGCCCTCCTTCATCCAGTTAGCTATAAGGAAGGCTGGGATGCCGATGTGGAGGCTATTCAGGATGAATTTCCAGAAGTCCTCGAACAGTCCTCCTTCCCTTGCCCTGTGCAAGTTCCAACACTTGGGGGTGTTACAGGCAAGCTTGCTGATTTGATCAACGACGGACCATCGGGGAATCAAGGCCAAGGCCAAAAGAGGAAGGAGTTCGAGTCAAGCTCTGAAGAGGAGGAAACTTCTCCTGAGGAGGAGCCTGAGCCCGTTATAAAGAAGGCAAGGGTAGAAGAGCCTCCAAAGGCAGCGCCTCCTAAACCAGCGTCTCTTGCAGCATCCAAAGCGTCCGAAGGTAGTTCCGAGGGAACCTCTGCGGAAACTTCTGAGGGGACGACTGAGACATCCGAGGAGACTTCGGATAGTGGTTCCGAAGAATCCCAGCCTTCCAAGGCCTAGGTTTTTTTTATGTATTTCTTCTTTATTAGACAATATTTGAACTTTGTAATTGACTTTTATTATTTTCAGTCGTATTTTGCCCAAGTATCGTCGTATTTTTCTTTTGATTTTTCAAACTCAAGTTTATAACTTGGTTTTATCTTTAACAATGCAATCAATCTAGTAGGCCAAGATTAAGTCGTGGGTTTTATATTATAACTTGGTATTCTGGATACCTTACATGAAATTGGTTCAACCCTGATAAAATCTAAACATATCTTCTATATAGAAAAATCCTAAGCAAGCAAAGCTTCAAGGTGATTTTAAACCTACTTGTCATTCTGACAAGTGAGAATCGTACTTTAACTATTTTAAATATAGTAAACCTTCAGGTTTTGTGCATGCCAAGTTCTCGGGACTTCAAAACCATCCATAGTCTCCAGCTTGTAGGTTCCTCTACCCTTGTAATAGCCCCAAAATTTTGAACTTTTTGTAACCCTTATGAATAGTGTTTTAGCTGAATGAGAAAACTTTTCATGCCACACTATGTAGGGGTTCTGTTATGGATATTCTGAGATTTTATTAGTACTCTATATGGTATATAAGTGTATGTAAAGATCGTCAGAATCCAATTTCGAACACTTTGATTTTTCCCGGAAATCCACTAGATACGGAAAGAATTGAGTATAAGGTAACAGGATAAAAAGGATTTAAATTAAAGGATTATAATAGAGGATCATAAAAAGGAATATAATGTATTGAGAAAGGTTAAGGGAACCTAAGTAATAAGATCCCGAGTATGATCCCTCAAACGATAAACGAAAACGAAAGTTAAGCAAACCATATAACAGATCAGCGGTCATTAGGCAAACAACTAGAAGCTAATCAAAGAGATTAGTGGGGATGATGTCATCCAACCAATAGAAAGAGGACAAAGGAGGGATGATGACATCACAAAGTGATGCAAGCATGATATAAGAAGGAAGGAAATGTGGTGGATTGTTAACCACACAAAACCAAGGTTAAATTGGTAATTAACCTAAAATAAAACAAATCTAATTCAATCAACCAAGCCAAACATTTCATTTCATCAAAACAAAAAACACAAAACCTCTTATTTCTTCATTACTCTCGGCTTTTGCCATTTTCAAGAGAAAGAAATTTCAAAACTCAAGATCAAGGCTTCCTAAATTGGTAAGATAATTCCCTAGTCATCCTTATGCATAGTTATGGCTATCTTATGAGTTTAAGCCTTCAATTCTTTGTCAATCTTCTTCAAGAAATCAATGAAAAAGACAATGAATAGTGATTTCAAAGTTTTTAACTTGATTTTTTCTTGTTTTCCTTTAAGATCCAAGCATCCCTAAGACTTCTCAAGGCTTCTTAAGGCTTCCTAGCTACTCCCACCACTTCAAGGAAGGTATATCATCTCCAAACCCTAGATTCCTTTGTATAATAAGATTATTTTGATTGTTATGGTGATATAGTAGCTTAATGCTTGTGGTTTAGAGTTTGGGTTGGAGTGGTAGTGAAATGGAATGGTGAATCTTGTTGTTTTGGTTAAAAGAACTTAAGTATAGTTAAATTCAAGCATAAGCATAAGTATAAATGTTAATATTGAATTTATTGGGGATGTTATGATGTGATAAGGATGGACTTTGGTTGTATGAATGGATTGGGGTTGTTTGGTGATGAATTGGAGTGATATAAAATTGGGTAATCACGTAAATATAGCCGTCGTAATGTCCGATTTACTTTAGGCTGTTTTTATTCTTAACATTAGGACCCGAGAACTCACTGCTAGGTTTTGACCATTGCCATGTTTAGATAGTTCATGTTACGAGCTTCGTTTTGATATATAGTTCGTTTGATTCCGATGTACGGTTTAGGAGAAACGGCCGTTTTAAGTAACGACGTTTTGTGAACGAAACCTTATCCCTCGCCTTACTTTGAAACATTGATTAAGGACCCTAAAGGACTAATTGGAGTATGAATCATTTATGTAGAGTGTATTAGGAAAATGGTAAGGCACTCGCGAGAGAATCGTCTTAAAACTCTTAATGGCTAAATTATTAAAAATGGTGGAGCCGAGGGTACTCGAGTGACTTAAGAGAATCAGTGAGCGCAAAACGAGCGTTAGAGTCTAAGTTGGTTAATGTATAGATTTACAAGTGACTTTGGTTTAATTCCAACTTACTTGTTGTTTATAGGTTACCAGACTCGTCCCGAGCCATTGTAACCCCCAGTCGCTCAGGCAAGTTTTCTACCCGTTATACTGTTGTTGTGATGTATATATGTATATGCATTATCTTGTGATAGATGCATGTTGGTTAATTAGCAAATTTTGCGATATATTGAAGCATGCTGATATGGTATATATATGCATGCCTGTTTTGTATTCTTGCCATATATATCTGTTGGTTCAGTTGATAATACCTATGCTAGAGAATAGCGGTAATTTGCATATACCCTAAGTATAGGGACCCAAAGGTGAAAACATTTTCTAAAACCGGGAGTCGAGGATCCCGAGTAGATTTTATATATATATATATATATATATATTTATATATATATATATATATGGTTATAGTTTTCAAAACTATTAATCGAATAAGGTTTATTCAATAACTTTATTTTATTAATGAATATTATCTTGAATATTCATTCGAGGACTTATGACTCCTTTATATTATTTATTAAATATTACTTGGATATTCATTTGAGGATGTATGACTCCTTTATTTTATTTAATGAATATTATTTATAACATTCATTCGAGGTATTATGACTCAGCTTATTATTTAATGAATATTATTTCGAACATTCATTCGAGGGCTTATGACTCAGCTTATTTATTTATTGAATATTATTTCGAATATTCATTCGAGGGCTTATGACTCAGCTTATTTTATTTATTGAATATTATTTGAATATTCATTTGAGGATCTATGACTCCGATTATTTGCTGAGATATATTCTTTATTTTATTAAATAATAAGGTGTCGATAATCAAACTCACTTTTGATTATTCAAATAAAGATAGTACTTTCGTATAGGTATATCTTTGGTTATTTAATATTCATTTCAAGTATAAGTTTTAAAACTTCTACTTCAATTATTTTTATAAAGATTATTCTTTATGGAAATATTATTTAAATAATAATATTCAGATATTTTCTAATATATTGGGACTGATTTATTTTGTTAAATCAGCATCACTCCAAACATTCTTAAAAATATTTTGCGAGTCTTCAAAATGATTTTTAAAAGTTAGAGCAGATCCCAAAACTCATTTTTATATTTAAGATCCTCCTTTCGAAGGGGATTTAAATACTCGCTCAAAACCTGAGGGATCCGGCTCTGTGGTGTGTTTTATATTCGCAACAAGGTTGCTGTTTTGTTAAATGAATTGATTACTTACCCAACACTCGGGAAGTAAAATTCTTGGAACAAGTTAATCCATTAACAGGCATCGTCTGGGAAATATCGGTGAGTTCTCCTTTCGAACTAGATACGACTTCTTGGTGGAGCCGTATCAACAAGTTTCTACTTGGGGAAAGGGGGAACGAGCTTTACATTTCAGAGTCATGGATTTCATCTGAACTAGGAGTGGCGTAAGTGGTCGAGTGGCGCCGGCCCAGCCTTATTATATTGGCCCAAATGGCCTGGAAGTTCCGCTAAGGCGGTCCATTCCTTTGGAGTTCAGTGTTCGGTTGACAAGTAAATCCGATAGGTTCTCCTCTACATGTAGAAAATGGTGGGGTTGCACTACTACGACTGATCATCGTAAGTGGTCTTCCTGGCGCGGCAAACTCCCGTAATGAGTTCATCATCCAATTGGATATTTCTGCAACACTACCCAGAGCACTTCGATAGAAAGGCTACAGTTGGGCGATTGTTGAGTGTTGGCAGGGTCAAGTTTTCAAAATGATGTTTGCATCAAATGAAGTATCTCATAACTTCATTTTATTTTGATGATATTTTAAAGGTTGAATCTATTCAAGTATTATCTTGTAGTCTCATCTATGTGATGAACTTTTGAACTAATTATAACTTGAACGGTGGTAGTTCAAGTAGTATTTGGAAAAGATATAAGTATATTGGAGTATCTTGTAACTTCATCTTTTAAACTTATATCTAGTAAATGATTATCTTATGCATGACAAAGATTTTCAGAAAAACTTTGAGACAAGGTTAGATATATGAAATCACCTTGCAACGGTATTTTTATACAGTTATGCACTGGAACTCTGTGTGTATTATGCATGGAAGAGGACTTCCAATATTTTGAAAAGTATATATATATATATATACTGAATATTTTGCGACTTCATCGCATTAAGATATCAACTTGGTTCATTTCTTCTTAACCAAGACTTTCTTGAGTATTATGAGAATGCTCATATATTGTAAGTTATTATAAATATTATTTTGGTGGGCTTGCTGTGCACCCTTGCTTTCTTCTTTCATCACACAACATCAGATAGACAAGATGAACAGGACCAAGCTCCCAATTCACGAGCGGATAGGAAACGTTCCGCAGTTTCCTATAGGCGTTGATGTTGATGTCGCTGTAGCTGAGGTAGGAACTATCAATAGGCTAGGCTTTCAACTTTTGATGTATCAGATTATGTATATTTATGAATTCTAATAATGGCAAATAAATGTAAATTTATTCAGAAAACCTTTTAAGGTGTATTGGCAGATAATTTTGGAATAAAATGACTTGTGATTATTTTTGGATATTCATCTCTGAGACTATAACGTGTGGTGTGTGTGTTTATTGTGGGGTCACAGTACAGAGTAGTTGATTAATTATTAAGATTGGGTGTTATTAAGGGAAATGGAACTCGTGACAACCCGGATCCCCGACCCCGGATTTGGGGGTGTTACAGAAGTTGTATCAGAGCTAAGCGTTATAAACCTCAGAGATGATGTGACGTTAAGATAATAAGTTCACTAAGATAATAAGAACTCTTGCCAAGTTCATAGTCGGGCTCCCTAACGTAGTACTGACGGTTAAAACCCTTACGGGAACCCTTATAAATATCGTGATAGTAACATAGTTCATTCTCGTATAGGGCAGCGGGGCACCGAACCCTGAGGTTCAGGAGCATCAGCATGAGGATGTTTTATTACAAGCTGGAGATCAAATTGTGAATCCGATGGAGTACCCTAATGAGAGACCGGATGAGATTCATATTGAGAATGTTGCGGTTGAGGATGTTATTCCGGAAAGGATTGTGGCTGAGGAGGATCTCATGGAGGATCCTGATGAGAATGAAGAGAGGACCGCTGAGGAATTGATGACCGTAGTCAGGGCGACTACCAGAGCAAGAATGGCCGCGAGGGTGGCACTAGAGGATGAAGAGTTACCAAGGGCACAAAGGTTAATGAGGGCAGAAGGAGTGGGGCCTTCCACGACACCAATTATACCAGTATCAGACCCTCTTCCAGAGGTTCCTGTAGACATCCATGAGGTTCCACCAATTCTTGTTCCATCCCCGGTACAGAGCCCAGCACCTACTGAGGAAATGCCACCTTTATCTCCTGCACCATTGTCACCTGATACCGTGCTTGGTTATCCATTTGGATCTCCTGGGTCTGGGCCACCTGCACCCCATGGACTGCTAGATGCTACCACTCAGGCTTCTCTTATCGCCAATTATAATATGACTTGGGTGGCCTGTCTGAGGCCCGTAATGTTAGGAGTGATCTGTTGGATCGACTTACTGCACCGAGGATTGAGGGTGGGGTACTTCCGGCAGGATTAGCTCATAGCATGGAAAGGATTGAGGCTACCACCCGTGTTACAGCTAGAGGCCATCTTGAGGGTCAGATTGATCCAGCTCTACTTGCAACTATCCTAGACCTCATCACCGCTTTAATGGAGCAGGTTAGGGATGTCGTGCGTGCCCGCATTTCTTGATCCATAATAGTGTGCAGAGTCTGAACAATTTGACAAGAATTTCATGCAGCACCGCTTTTGGAGGATTAGCCTAAGTTATGGATGATTAGTTTTAATGACTAGATGATTATCTATGGTAGTACTTTTGGGTTATAAGCGATCAGATCAAATGATGTAATTCTCTTTAAAATGTTCAGTTATTGTACCCTCGAAAAAAAATGGTTATGTATATATTCGTTAATTTCAGTTCAGATCAGTTTGTTGCGATAAGATCACATTGTTAATTGCTCTATTAACACTTAAGAGAGTGTCATGAAGTTTATCGAACTTAAGAATTCATAATTTGCAATCGTGGAAGGACCGAACGACGGAAAGACTTAAGCAAAGTAAGTAAGACAAATATCCAGAGATTCTCAAAATTTTTCCAAGTAATATGCCCCCACAAGGAATAAGATTAGGGTTGATCACAATTCTATATATTCCATTTACGTTATACTGTGGGATATGGCTTGATTTCAAAGGATAATGTCATCATTGAGGAGGTTGCCTTAGTGGATGGTCTCAAACACAACTTGTTGAGTATCAGCCAGCTTTGTGATAAAGGCAATTCGATGACTAACAAAAGGAGCAACAAAGTGGTTCTCACTGGTGTGAGGAAAGGAAATGTGTACCTAGCTGATTTCAACTCATCTAATGCAGAATCTGGTACTTGTCTTCTTAGTAAAGCAAGTAAGGATGAAAGTTGGCTATGGCACAAGAAGCTATCCCATCTAAACTTCAAGACCATGAATGAGCTAGTAAAGAAAGAACTGGTTAGAGGCATTCCTCTAGTGGAGTTTTCTAAGGATGGATTGTGTGATGCCTGCCAAAAGGGAAAGCAGATCAAAACATCATTCAGAAAGAAACTTGATTCAACAATTGAAGAACCTTTGCAACTGCTACACATGGATTTGTTTGGACCAGTCAATGTGTTGTCCATCTCAAGGAAAAGATTTTGCCTAGTAAATGTAGATGATTTCTCAAAGTTCTCTTGGACATATTTCCTAAAGTCTAAAGATGAGGCTAGTGAAATCATCATCAATCATATAAGGCAAGTCAATAATCATCCTGATTTCAAGGTTAGAAGAATCAGGAGTGACAATGGAATTGAGTTCAAGAATTCTGTCATGAGAGCATTTTGTGAGGAAAATGGGATTCTGCATGAGTTTTCAGCAGCAAGAACTCCACAACAGAATGGAGTAGTGGAAAGGAAGAACATATCACTTATTGAAACTGCCAGGACAATGCTTGAAGAATCTAAACTGCCAACATATTTTTGGGCTGAAGCTGTAAATACTGCATGCTACACTCATAATATTTCCCCGGTTAATCAAGCAAAATGCATGACTCCCTATCAATTTTTCAAGAACAAGAAGCCAACTATAAATTTTCTTCATGTCTTTGGCTACAAATGCTATATTATGAGAAATCAAACTGATCAAAATAGAAAGTTTGATGCTAAAGCAGATGAAGGAATTTTTGTTGGATATGCTGTTGGTAAAGCATATAGAGTCTACAATCTAAGAACCAACATTGTTGTGGAATCAATACATGTTGTGTTTGATGATAAAAAGATTGAAGTACTGCAAGATGGAGACTACCATGAGAGCCTCAAATTCAACAATGTGGAGATGGTTAGTGATGACAGTGATGATGAAAGTGATCAAGAAACAGTATCAAAAGATAATGCAGAAAAATCCATTACCAATGAAGCACAAAACTCAACATCTGTCGAGTTGCATAATGCTTCATCCGTCAGGAGGTAATCTGCTTTATCCATCGGGAGACAACCAGCTTCATCCATCGGTACTCTAAATTCATCATCCGTCGGGTTATCAAGAGAAGCTGGAAATCAGAATAGATCACCTGTAGAAAGTTCCCCTTTCTCAAATCAAAGATCCACAAACTCAGGGGGAGTTTCTAATAATCAAAACTCAATGACACATCAAGACAACAATGAGGCCTCTTCATCTAGAGCTAATCTACCTCAACAAAGGAAATGGACAAAAGATCACCCATTTGAGCTCATAATTGGTGATGCTTCTTCAAGACTTCAAACCAGGAGAGCAACTCAAGAAGAATGTCTATACATCAGCTTTCTTTCCAAGGAAGAACCAAAGAAGGTAGAAGAAGCTTTGTTGGATCCTGATTGGATTTTAGCTATACAGGAGAAGCTAAACCAATTTGAAAGGAATAATGTATGGAAGCTGGTGCCCAAGCCTAAATGAAAGATTCGAATAGATACTAAATGGGTATTCAGAAACAAGATGGATGAGAATGACATAGTAGTCAGGAACAAAGCCAGCTTGGTTGCTAAGGGCTATTGTCAACAAGAAGGAATAGATTTTGATGAAACATTTGCTCCTGTTGCAAGACTTGAAGCCATCAGAATCTTCTTAGCCTATGCAGCCCATGCCAATTTCAACGTCTATCAAATGGATGTCAAAAGTGCCTTTCTGAATGGAGATTTGGAGGAGGAAGTCTATGTCAGTCAACCTCCTGGTTTTGAAGATCCAAATTTTCCAGAACATGTCTATTATCTTTTGAAAGCACTTTATGGATTAAAGCAAGCACCTACAGCCTGGTATGACACCTTATCAAAGTTCCTTTTGGAAAATAATTTCACAAGAGGTACTGTAGATAAAACTTTATTCTTTAGAAATGCAAATGGCTCTAGTATACTTGTTCAAATTTATGTAGATGACATTATTTTTGGCTCTACAGATGAGAAACTTTGCAAAAAGTTTGCCAAATTGATGCAAAGTAAGTATGAAATGAGTATGATGGGAGAACTAACTTACTTTCTTGGTTTGCAAGTTAAGCAAGTTAGTGATGGAATATTCATTAGTCAAACTAAATATATTTTTGGTCTTTTAAAGAAGTTTGATCTAATGGATTGCACATCTGCAAAAACTCCCATGGCTACTGCAACTAAACTTGAATTAAACACTACTGAAAAGTTTGTGGATATTTCAAGTTATAGGGGCATGGTTGGCTCACTTCTGTACTTAACAGCTAGTAGGCCAGATATAATGTTTGCTACATGTTTATGTGCTAGATTTCAGGATGATCCTAGAGAATCTCACTTAGTAGCTATTAAAAGAATTTTCAGATATCTCAAGGGAACACCAAAACTTGGCATTTGGTACCCTAGAGATTCTGGTTTTGATCTAACTGGTTATTCAGATACAGATTATGCAGGTTGTAGAATTGATAGATAAAGTACAACATGAACCTGTCAATTTCTAGGAAACAAGTTTGTGCCCTGGTTCAGTAAAAAGCAAAATTCTGTTTCTACTTCTACAGCTGAAGCTGAATACATTGCTGCTGGCAGTTGCTGTGCACAGATTTTATGGATGAAAAATCAATTGCTAGATTATGGTCTGCAAGTTGAAAGGATTCCTATTTTCTGTGATAACACAAGTGCAATTGCCATCACTGAAAATCCAGTACAACATTCAAGGACAAAACACATAGACATCAAGTACCACTTCATAAGGGAATATGTAATGAATGGTACTGTGGAACTACATTTTGTTCCAAGTGAGAAGCAGCTTGCAGATATTTTTACCAAACCACTGGATGAATCCACCTTTTCAAGGTTGGTAAGTGAATTAGGTATGCTCAATTATTCTTAAATCTTTATGAGATAATTTGCAAGTTGTAATGCAGCCAGAAATCTAATTGATTTTTCAGTCTTGGATGAAATTTTGGCTAAGTCAAAATTTACATCTCGAAGGATGATCTTTATCCATCGAGTTTGATCATCCGTCGGTATACAATTTGCTAATAAAAATCAATTATTTTTTTGGAATATTTTTTGACTCGACGGATAACAATTTATCCTCATCCGTCGAATTGTCTTAATCTTAGCCGTTAATTCCCTGAACATTATCCATCGAGTATACTTACAGTTTGTAAGCATAACATGACGTATAATGGGTGGAATTTTTACAGCTTATTTTTAAATGGCTATTTTAGGCAATTTTCATTGGTTACTTTATTTTACTTTATTATTTTTTAACAGTTATTTTTGAGATAGTGTAAAAGCTTATTTCATTTCCATTGCATTTCTTTTATCATTCTCAAATCAACTGCTCCAATTTCTTTCTCTTTCAAAGCACTTACTCTCTCTCTTCAAGCTATTATTCTCTAACAATGGCGCCCGTTGTCAAGATTATGTCTCAAACTGGGTTTATTTATGAGAAGAACAATTTCACTGCACTAGTAAACAAGGGGATTCAGCAATCTGGTGACTATCATAAGATGATGGACTTTGTGAAGAGTTGGAAGCTTAGTTATGCCATGCTGGAATCACCCATAATCTTTTGTGAAGTTGTTGAAGAGATGTGGACCACTGCTACATACAACTCAACAGATAAGACAATCACACTCACTATTAAAGGTAAGGAATTCTGGATCAATAGTGATGTTATAAAAGCATGTCTCATGTAATATCCCATATTTTCAAATATTAATATTATTATTATTTGGAATTATTAATGTGATTTTATGTGAATTTTGGTGAATTATCTTATAATTGGAATTGATATTTGGGTGTTTATATGTGATATTATTTGAGTATTTTAATTTTTATGTGTCGAGAATAAAATATAGATAATTGTGATATTTTTCTGGTAATTTTTGGAGTGTTATATGATTTTATAATGATTTATGGATTTATTAATTATTTTCTGAGTAATTACAAAAATTATTTTATAAAGCCGGAAATCGTCCAACCTCAACCGTTTTTGCGTTTTTACAACCCGAAACTCTTCCGAAAACTCCTTCCTAACCTAATATGGTAATTTCAGACATTTTCGGTGTTTTGACTTTTTCGATCCGGATTACGGTTTGACTCGTGCGTGGGCCGATGCAAGATTTTCGATACGATAGTTATTTTGATAAATCAATAAAACCCGTATTCTCGAGAGACGGGATATTTTTACATTATTTTCGTATATGATATTTTATGAAAAGCTCGATTTTGATAATTATCCAATTCTGGTATTAAATTGTATCGTTTTTTATAGTTACTTAGCGGCTAAGTAATCTATTTCTGGATCATTTTGTAGTTACTTAGCGGCTAAGCAACTAATTTAACGATCCAAAATGATCCAGAACGATCCAATATTCCATGAATATAAATAGCCTATTTCTTATTTCATTTGTTTCGTTTATTCATTTGCAACCAGTAAAATACCGTAAATACAGAGAAAACCGATACGTTCCTGAGAATCAATCGTATAAACGAAGGCGTTATCGAACCCCGATTCGGGCGTGCAACATATCAAAACGAAGCTCTCAAAATCTCCTTTCTGAATCAATCATCAATTTCAACCCAGAAACATCAGGTAATTTTCTGTTTAATTGTTTTAATTTGAATTTATTAAGGATTTAAATATGAATTTTTCTACTTGTGGTTGTTGATATGATTTGATGGCATAGTCATGTAGATAATTTCTTCCTGGTCATTTTGGTATATTATACTTTAAATTTGGAGTTCAATAACATGCCCAAATTGTTATTTGATTATCGGAATTTGAAATTAGGGTTTTTAGAAGTATGTATGTGCTTGATAAATTTTTGGGCATTTCTGCTTTTAGGGTTATTAGCTTAATTCGTTTATACCATTAAAAAGATCGTGAAATAAGGAATCGGTTGGCATATGTGTGAAGAACAGAGGATGTGTTTGCGGAAATCGGAAAAAAACGCCGAGGTCGCCGGAATTTTAAGGTTTGGCCTGCGATTGAATTCTGGTGATAAACTGATGTGGTTGCTGTTGATTCTAGAATCCTGGTTGAATTTAGAACATGATATGATCAAGAATTCGGTTAAACGGTTAGCTTTTGGTGCAGATCGGGGCTTCGCCGGAAACTGGAAGCTCGCCGGATTCTGCAGATTTTCCGGCGAGTTCCTGGCAACCCATCTGACCCGGTGGCGACCCGTTTAGCTGTTAGCTTGACCCGGTTCGGATCCACCTCAGTCCTATTTCATTTTTGTAAAACTGTTTATGTATTTTTTTTTATAAATAATTCAAAAATCCATTATTTAATTCCAAAAATTATTATTTTAATTCTGAAAATTTATTTTAATTCAAAAATAAATCCGAATTATTTAATTAATTAATTTTAGTTGATAATTAATTATTTATTTGTCAATTAATTTAAATGTTAATTGATTAATTAATTTAATTAGTTATTAATTAATTATTATTGATTATTTAATTAGATTTAATTACTTATTCTTTATTTAAAAATTCTGAAAAATAGTTTCGAGCTTTAAAATATTATTTTAAATTATTTTCCAAGCTCGTTAATTTTTATAAAATTATTTGCGGGTGTTCGAGCCTTATTATTAAATTATTAAACGATTCGGAGACCGTTTTAATTCTGAAAAATGTTAAAAAATTCATAATAAATCAACCGTTCATCCGTTTAATACGAAACGAACGCCTATAGACTCAGAAAAATATCTCGCTTTCATTAAAAATACTTTCGAGACCCAAATACTTTTGTTTCGAAAGGTCATTTATTTTACGAATCATTCTTAGTCGATTATTGATCGAAAACTCATATTTTTGATCCGATTTCAGTTTTAAACACACCGAGTCGAATGTTTTGACGAACCGAGTCATATGTGATATGAATTTTATGATACATGAGTTATGTGCTTACGTGTTATGTGAGTTATGTGCATATGTGGATCAAGAGTCTTGTGTTTGTCTGTTATATTTATGTGTGGGCTATCGTATGGGTAGACGATAGGCTTTTGACGCGCAATTCGTCGAGCGATTATCGTTTAAGTGATTAAGTTCTATATTTTAATTATAGATGCGGATCATTCGAGTTGATCAGGACAAGACGTTGAATTAAGAATGAGATGGAATGGTATTGGATGTCTGGCTTCTAGCAATCGCAGGAGCAACATATCAGTAAAGTGTTCAAAAGAAAGATGGTGCTATTTTAAGACAGAGTGTCAGAATAGATGCGTCTTTGCGAGTGTGACTAACTACTAAACCCCAAAGGCAAGTATCCCTGTCATCACTTATTGTTCAAGTGATATTTATTTTGAAGCTTATATGCAGGTATTGCTTTCCCTATTCAGTTTGTAATAGATAAATATTTTACATATCGCTGAATTAAATGATTCTGTTTATGCAAGTATTCTTCTGCTATTCTATGTTCAGAATAGCTAAGTGATTTTACTTATCAAATTACTGGATTATAAATGTTTTGGATTTTGAGAAAGATGATTTTGTTGCGAGTATTCCTGCCCAAGTGAATGGGGGAATAAAAATTATTTAGGATGTTGATTGATTCGGCTCCTTTTTCAATAAAAAGGTTTTTAAGATTGAAATGGTTACTGGTTACTGGTTACAGCGTAGGTGATCGAGATATCGGTCCAGCTGTAATATCTTTTAAGGCTAGTTATGCCTTTTCTGGCGCCCTATAGGTACCGTATCTCTTCGGGATACGGGTAGTACCTATACTTACGGAATGGCTGCGGGATACCGGTGTTGTTTTGCGACTGATCATCGGGAACAGCATGAAATATAATTGGTTCCAATCTAAATTGATATCTAAATTTCTTTATTGTTTTGATAATCATAGAATAAATGATTTATCAACTGTCTAGTTTTGGAATAATGGTAAAATGCAGTTTTGATTCAGATTCTGATTTATGTTGATACTTACGTTGTTGCTAAATATCAAAGGTGGTATTTGTATAGTTGGATGATGTTGACTTCAGTATGGGTGTTGTGAGCATCAAAGTTCGTATTGATATCTAATTTGATATGACAGCAAAATAAGTATTAATTTGAAGAGTTCGGTTTTGAGTAAAGTTTATGATTCAATCCATAATCATTGTTTCTTGTTATTGTGGTTTACGATATTTCCGTAAACACTGTTTTACGATTTTTATTCTCGTCAAGATTCAGAGTATTGCTGAAGCATTTCGCTCGAAAATATCAAAAAGGGTTTTGAATACAGTGAGAAACAATTATCCAATTTTTAATAAATTTTTCGTTTCAGCAATTATGATTTTTAAATGATCCGCGCTATTGCAGATGTCGATTTTATATCAAAATGACCCTATATATGTCATAATGATCTTGCTGATCATTTCTTTCGCTCATACTTGCCTGTTTTTAAATTTAACCTCCAGTGAGGATTAGCTGGCGCTGTTTAGCTGCGTAATTCAAGGAAGCAAAGAAGAAGCTCTTGGAAGGTGGTTGGTCCAGGGTTTGCGGGCTAGTGTAAGTTTTATTGTGTAAAGTTGTTTATATTATATTATATTATAATTATGTTATTTTTGGGCCTAGTATAATTCTTTTCGAAGTTATACTAGGGGGTTTTGCTTTGAGTTTGGAAATTGTTGAAAAGAGTTTTAAAGAGAAACTGAAAAAAAATATTTTGGAATTTGGGATTCTTGTTTCTAGAACTGTAACCTTAAAAGATCTTGGATCGGGTTGGGGTCATTTATGCTAAATATCTTTCGCTGGCATTTGTTTATTGATTAAACAAGTTAATTTGGATTGAGGTTTTATGGTGACGACCAAATTCTCTGACCCCGGATTTGGGGGCGTTACAGGTTGGTATCAGAGCTGAGGTTATAGTAAACTAGAAACGAGAGTGTGTAGGAGTGTGTATAGCTATGTGAGGACATTTGAGCTCATATCGAGTTCCTGTTGGACTATCGAATATAGTCCCAACGAGTAAGTTAAGATAGGCGCATTCGTTCGAGATGGTTGTGTTGAGCTGGATGGAACTCCGGGAAGCTGCAGACTTCCATGGTGGAATTTTCTGAGGCTACTACATTTCGATGACGATGAATATTATCGATACCCTTGGAACATGAAGAAGCGTCTAGAATCAGATGGCGAGTTAGCTGGAGAGTTCAAATAGAAGATAAATATTAAGACTTTGGCAATACCTTCTCTTTTTATAACTTCTTTTGTCTTCTCTCAAAAAGCGGTATCTGTTAGAGGTTATATTCACTAACACTCGTTAATCATTTTGTGCCAGAATCTTGTTTTCTGGATTTCATTTTCCTTCAGAAATATCAGCTTTGAAATCTTTCCAGTTTTATTCATTTGATTTTGGATTCTTTTAATATTCTTTTATTCTGACTGAGATGAACAAACCTAACTATAGGGGACACAAGGTATACCCGTCTGTGTGATAGGAGTTGGATGGGACGCCATCACTTGTGTGTGTTGTGATTACAAGAATGTTAACAACCTTTAGTAGTGTCTTAATTTGGACACGCAATACCAAGTTCGTTTGATCATATTGATCTCTCAGTTATTCTTTTATTTCAACAATATCTTTCTCAAATTCAGATTTTAGTTCCGTTAAGGTATCAAATTCTTTTCTTTTTGAAATTCCATGATTTTATCATTCCAAATATTCGAAGGTATGCCAATCAAGTTAAGCTGAGTTATCCTGATCAAGTCAAAGTAAGGCGATGTGATGGAATTACGAAAGACGACAGTGAATTGCAATGTTATTAAAATATCAGTGGCGTATACCAAGTCAATCTGTTTCTTTATTTCTCTCTTTATCTCTCTTTCTTTTCTTCTCTCTATGTTTCTCTCTATTCTTCTTTCTCGCAATCGGTAAAAGTGGTTCTATTGAAGAATTGTTCAAAAGGTATGTGGAAGCGACAATAATGCGGAGTGAAGCTCACGTGATAATTGTGTGGCACAAGGAATTTCAGGGTTATTAGAAATTCTGAGAAAAGTTGCGTAAGCAAGATTGGGAAGTTGGTTAGAAAACCCTTAGTGCTCTCTTCTGCTGATTCCGAGGACGGAATCCTTATAAGGGGGTAGATTGTAATATCCCATATTTTCAAATATTAATATTATTATTATTTAGAATTATTTATGTGATTTTATGTGAATTTTGGTGAATTATCTGATAATTGGAATTGATGTTTGGGTGTTTATATGTGATATTATTTGAGTATTTTAATTTTTATGTGTCCAGAATAAAATATAGATAATTGTGATATTTTTCTGGTAATTTTTGGAGTGTTATATGATTTTATAATGATTTATTAATAATTTTCTGAGTAATTACCAAAATTATTTTATAAAGCCGGGAATCGTCCAACCTCAATCGTTATTGTGTTTTTACAACCCGAAACTCTTCCAAAAACTCCTTCTGAACATAATCTGGTAATTCCGGACATTTTCCGTGTTTTGACTTTTTCGATCCGGATTACGGTTTGACTCGTGCGCGGCCCGACGCAAGATTTTCGATACGATAGTTATTTTGATAAATCAATAAAACCCGTATTCTCGAGAGACGGGATATTTTTACATTATTTTCGTATATGATATTTTATGAAAAGCTCGGTTTTGATAATTATCCAATTCTGGTATTAAATTGTATTGTTTTTATAGTTACTTAACGGTTAAGTAATCTATTTCTGGATCATTTTGTAGTTACTTAGCGGCTAAGCAACAAATTTAACGATCCAAAATGATCCAGAATGATCCAATATTCCATAAATATAAATAGCATATTTCTTATTTCATTTGTTTCGTTTATTCATTTGCAACCAGTAAAATACCGTAAATACAGAGAAAACCGATACGTTCCTGAGAATCAATTGTACAAACGAAGACGTTATCGAACTCCGATTCGGGCGTGCAGCATATCAAAACGAAGCTCTCGAAATCTCCTTTCTGAATCAATCATCAATTTCAACCCAGAAACATCAGGTAATTTTCTGTTTAATTGTTTTAATTCAAATTTATTAAGGATTTAAATATGAATATTTGTTCTTGAGCTTGTTGATATGATTTGATGGCATAATCATGTAGATAATTTCTTCCTGGTCATTTTGGTATATTATACTTTAAATTTGGAGTTCAATAACATGCCCAAATTGTTGTTTGATTATCGGAATTTGAAATTAGGGTTTTTAGAAGTATGATTGTTCTTGATTAATTTTTGGGCATTTATGCTTTTAGGGTTATTAGCTTAATTCGTTTATAACATTAAAAAAAGATCGTGAAATAACGAATCGATTGGCATATGTGTGAAGAACAGAGGATTCATGGTTTGTGGAAATCGGAAAAAAATGCAGAGGTTGCCGAAATTTTAAGGTTTGGCGGGCGATTGAATTCTGGTGATAAACTGATGGGGCTGTTGTTGATTCTAGAATCCTGGTTGAATTTAGAACATGATAGGATTAAGAATTCGGTTAAATGGTTAGCTTTTGGTGCAAATCGGGGCTTCGCCGGAAACTGGAAGCTCGCCGGATTCTGCAGATTTTCCGGCGAGTTCCTGGCAACCCGTCTGACCCGGTGGCGACCCGTTTAGCTGTTAGCATGACCCGGTTTTGATCCACCTCAGTCCTATTTCATTTTTGTAAAACTGTTTCTGTATTTTATTTTTATAAATAATTCAAAAATCCATTATTTAATTTCTAAAATTTATTTTTAATTCCAAAAATCATTATTTTAATTCTGAAAATTTATTTTAATTCAAAAATAAATCTGAATTATTTAATTAATTCATTTTAGTTGATAATTAGTGATTTAATTAGTCAATTAATTTAAATATTAATTGATTAATTAATTTAATTAGTTATTAATTAATTTTAATTGATTATTTAATTAGATTTAATTACTTATTCTTGATTTAAAAATTTCGAAAAATAGTTTCGTTACTTTTTATAAAATTATTTTCGGGTGTTGGAGCCTTATTATTTAATTATTAAATGATTCGGAGACCGTTTTAATATTGAAAAATGTTTAAAAATTCATAATAAATCAACCGTTCGTCCGTTTAATACGAAACGAACGCCTACAGACTCAGAAAAATATTCCGCTTTCATTTAAAATACTTTCGAGACCCAAATCCTTTTGTTTCGAAAGGTCGCTTGTTTTACGAATCATTCTGAGTCAATTACTAATCGAAAAATCATATTTTTGATCCGATTTCAGTTTTAAACACACCGAGTTGAATGTTTTGACGAACCGAGTCATATGTGATATGAATTATGTGATACATAAGTTATGTGCTTATGTGTTATGTGAGTTATGTGCATATGTGGAACAAGAGTCTTGTGTTTGTCTGTTATATTTATGTGTGGGCTATCGTATGGGTAGACGATAGGCTTTTGACGCGCAATTCGTCGAGCGATTATCGTTTAAGCGATTAAGTTCTATATTTTAATTATAGATGCGGATCATTCGAGTTGATCAGGACAAGACGTTGAATAAAGAATGAGATGGAATGGTATTGGATGTCTGGCTTCTAGCAATCGCAGGAGCAGCATATCAGTAAAGTGTTGGAAAGAAAGATGGTGCTATACTAAGATATAATGTCAGAATAGATGCGTCTTTGCGAGTGTGACTAACTACTAAACCCGAAAGGCAAGTATCCCTGTCATCACTTATTGTTCAAGTGATATTTATTTTGAAGCTTATTATGCAAGTATTGCTTTCCCTATTTAGTTCGTAATAGATAAATGTTTTACATATCACTGAATTAAATGATTCTGTTTATGCAACTATTCTTCTGCTATTCTATGTTCAGAATAGCTAAGTGATTTTACTTATCAAATTACTGGATTATAAATGTTTTGGATTTTGAGAAAGATGATTTTGTTGTGAGTATTCCTGCCCAAGTGAATGGGGGAATAAAAATTATATAGGATGTTGATTTATTCGGCTCATTTTTCAATAAAAAGGTTTTTAAGATTGAAATGGTTACTCGTTACTGGTTACAGCGTAGGTGATCAAGATATCGGTCCAGCTGTAATATCTTTTAAGGCTAGTTATGCCTTTTCTGGCGCCCTATAGGTACCGTATGTCTTCGGGATACGGGTAGTACCTATACTTACGGTATGGCTGCGGGATACCGGTATTTTTTTGCGACTGATCATCGGGAACAACATGAAATATAATTGGTTCCAATATAAATTGATATCTAAATTTCTTTATTGTTTTGATAATCATATAATAAATGATTTATCAACTGTTATGTTTTGGAATAATGGTAAAATGCAGTTTTGATTCAGATTTTTATTTATTCTAATACTTACGTTGTTTCTAAATATCAAAGGTGGTATTAGTATAGATGATTGATGTTGACTTCAGTATGGGTGTTGTGAGCATCAAAGTTCGTATTGATATCTAATTTGATATGACAACAAAATAAGTATTAATTTGAAGAGTTCAGTTTTGAGTAAAGTTTATGATTCAATCCATAATCATTGTTTCTTGTTATTGTTGTTTACGATATTTCCGTAAACACTATTTTATGAGTTTTATTCTCGTCAAGATTCAGAGTATTGCTGAAGCATTTCGCTCAAAAATATCAAAAAGAGTTTTGAATACAGTGAGAAATAATTATCCGATTTTTAATATATTTTTCGTTTCAACAATTATGATTTTTAAATGATCCGCGCTATTGCAGATGTCGGTTTTATATCAAAACGACCCTATATATATCATAATGATCTTGCTGAGCATTTCTTTCGCTTATACTTGCCTGTTTTTAAATTTAACCTCCAATGAGGATTAGCTGGCGGTGTTTAGCTGCGTGATTCAAGGAAGCAAGGAAGAAGCCCTTGGAAGGTGGTTGGTCCAGGGTTTGCGAGCTAGTGTAAGTTTTATTGTGTAAAGTTATTTATATTATATTATATTATAATTGTGTTATTTTTGGGCCTCGTATACTTCTTTTCGAAGTTGTACTAGGGGGTTTTGCTTTGAGTTTAGAAATTGTTGAAAAGAGTTTTAAAGAGAAAGTGAAAAAAAATATTTTGGAATTTGGGATTCTTGTTTCTAGAACTGTAACCTTAAAAGATCTTGGATCAGGTTGGGGTCATTTATGCTAAATATCTTCCGCTGGCATTTGTTTATTGATTAAACAGGTTAATTTGGATTGAGGTTTTATAGTGACGACCAAATCCTCTGCCCCGGATTTGGGGGCGTTACATCTTAAGATTCCTGATAACACTGTGACCTCACCACACACTGACACCGACATAATCAATATGCTTAATTCCATGAACTATGCTCTTTCTACTTCTAAGTTAAGTGATATCAGGAGATTGGGCCTTAGGAAAGAATGGAGTTTTATGTGTGATGTAGTGACAAAGGTCTTTTCAGGTAAAATCACTAATTTTGATTCAGTCAATATCTCCATGCTTAACATGCTCTACATGCTAGTTACAGATAGTAGCTATAATTTTAGTGACCTTGTTTTATTTGTGTTGGGATTCAAACTAGGAGAGTTAAATAAGAGAGGTAAGAATGTGTATTATGCTAGATTCTTCATGATGTTAACTAACCACCTCTTTGAGGGAATTGTGCTTGAGAACCCTAACAATAAATTAGATTGTTGGGTTCAAGAGAGAAGGATCATTGCAGATTTGAACAGGGCTAATCATCACAAAGAGGTGCCACTGTTCTATTTCCCTGCAATGGAAGCACCTCAGGTAAGTGAGGTAAGTTCATCTATCCCTGCTATTCCAACCTCACAAGTTTCTTTCAGTTCCAGTGTAGCTATGGCAACTGTGTCAATGACCCAACAATTGCCTACCCAAGCTACCAAACCAGCAAAAATTTCTAAATCCAAATCAAAGAAAACCCCCTCTGGTATCTCTCAAAAGATGCCAGTTGCAAAATCCACCAAAACCAAAGAGGGGAGTGTGCAGGTGGGTAAGGAAGGTGAGGGAAGGGGTGAACATAAAAGAAACCCTAAGGATAAGGATGGAGAGTTGAGTGGTTCCCAGCCTAGCCACACTGCAGTTTCCCAACAAATTGCAGTGCTTAAAAAGGATAAATGCTCATTTCTAACTGCATCCTCCCAAAACGATGTAGCTATTGAACAAAGCTCTCAACCAAGAGCATAGGTGAGGGTTAGGGACACAAGATCACCCTAAACTTATGTCAGAAAGAAGAAATCTAAAACCCTTGGGGATACACAGGGTACACACACTGTGCAAACTGGTGCTAAAGACACAGTCACTGCACCTTCACAAATTCAGTTTGATGTGGCTTTAATAAATGTGGAGTCACAGCCAAAATCTCTAGTAATAGAAGCACCTCAAACACCAAACTCACCCATAAACTCTCTGGATGTGGATATGATAAACACATCAATTCCTGATTCCCCTTCTTTAACTTTGTTGGGGAAGCCAAAATCTAGTGCAAGTGAGCATCATCTTTTAGATGATTTGTTAGCTCACTTGCCAATTCTTTTAGGAAATGTTGAATTATCTGTGCCAAAATATCATCAATCAGCACAGAGTCCACAATAGTTTCTATTCCAAGTTCATTTATTTATACTCTCTCGATGGATATTGCTCATCCATCGAGTAGTGACTGTATCCCGACAGATAAGCTTAACAGAAGTTATCCGTCAGTTAGCAAAATCACTAACCCGATGGATATTCCTTATCCGTCGAGTGTCTCTGCACCACCTCAAACTTCATTTATTTCAAGTGCAGAAGAATTAGTGGTTGTATAGTCACTATTATGATTGAGAGAGATGAGTATTTTGAGTGAGAGTCTGGGTTGCTCCCAGGAAAAAGGAGAGGAAATGAGTGAAACTATGCAGTCCATTTCTTCAGGACTGGCAAAAGAGAGTGAGAGGAGTCCCACCTTAGATGGTGAAGGTGAGGGTGTGAGGGTGGGGAGCCAGGGTGAGACCCTTATGCAACAAAAGAGAGAAAACGAGAGAAATACAGGTACTGGAGCTATAAGGATGGATGTCATTGCTAGTGAGTCAATGAATGTCCAGGATGCAGACAGGGAGGGACTATCTCAGCAACCTCAAGCTGTTATAGATTCCACCTCCCTTGATGCTGAGGCATTTACTCACCCTGTTCCATCTTATCAACTTCTAGCTGAACAGGGCAATGACAATGCAGAAAGGATGCTGAATTTGGTGCATACCACACAGTCTATGCTAAGAGCTAAGGATGCCATCACAGCTTTGCCCTCTACAGCTGGTGATGTGGATTATGAGACTGGTGGTTCAGCTGATTTCTTTGGTGATGGGAGTGGGGATAGTGAAGATGAGGCAATGGATATAGGGGGAGAAGTAGGCTCAAGTTCAAGATCAGGTATGCCATCATAGGCATTCTTAAAGCACTGTGATGAGCACTACTTCAAGACCACCCTGATCTAACTAATCAATCAGACAAATACTGCTCTTCAAACCACTAGTAATGCCAGCATAAAGAAGCTCTTTCAGGCACATCTAGCCTCTCTGCAACTTCAACAAATCCAGGGCTTCCAGCATGCTAGGGATGTAAACACCATGAAGGGTGATATTGAGGAGATGAAGAAGGCCATTTCAGACAAGCTAGATTATAAACTTTTAGAAGATACAATGCTTGACATCAAGAGGTAATTAAGGAAAAATTCTGATCTTGCAAACAAGATAGATGCCTTGGACACAAGAATGTCAGCCATGGAAGCATCTTTAACAGCCATTCACCTTCATGAAGCCCAACAGACAGATCTACTTCAAAAATTGGTGGCTGCTCAAACCTCTTCCTCCACTCAACTTGATGATAACAAAAAGGGGGAGAAAGGACCAAGTGAGGGGGTGAGGCTTCAAATTCAAATCAGTAAAGTAATTATGCCTTCAATTACTATCTCAAAGCCACCATTTACAGACAGTATAGATCTGATAAATGCAGCAACAGCCAACATTAGAGCAGTTGAAATGAAGCAGTTGAAACCAATTAACTGGGAGAAGATTGATGAGGATATATAAAGGAAATTTTGTCTAGTAAATGAGCCAGAAAAGTCAGCCATCCATCACTCTCAAATCAAGTAGATTTCTGTGAATGAGATGAGCATAAAATATCTGGAAATGGGACAGTCATCCTGCATCAAATCTCCAAAGGCTGAAATAATTCTGAAACCAAGGGTGAACTATCCAAAATCATCATTGAAGAACCTTTTGGATACTGTGTATGAGACACCTAAGCCTGATAAGAAGAAACTTCTGTCAAGGTCAATTGCCTTCTACAAGGATCCAGCTGATTCAGCTATAAAAAGAAGAATTGCTAAAGTTTTCAGGATTGGGAAAGAAATCTGTGTGGTGGCTGGACATCCTCAATTTTCTCAAGCAAAGAGAGAAGAAAAGGCAAGATTGAAGCCAGAAAAGAAGCAAGCTATTCTAGATGCCAAAAAGGCTAAGCAAAAGAAAGAGCAAACTGCTATCTTGGCCAAGCTACAAGCTGTGAAACCAACACAACAGATTCCTTCTCAGCCATCTGGAATCACTGAATCTCAAGACCCACAGAAGCAAGTTCAACAAGAACAGAAGAAATCTCCAAGAATCAAGGAATTGGCTAAAAGAACCAAAAGGAAACTGGATATTGTTGATAAGGAATTGGAGAATCAGTTTCCCAAGGAATCCACTCAAACAACAACTCAAGCATCAAAAATCTCTGTGGTATTTGAAAATATCAAGGTGATGGATCCTTACAGGAACATTCATGGTGAACCTATTGTGCCTAAGGATGAACCAATAGAATGGGAGAACATACCAATTCCTGACTTCAATTTGTAAATCCTTAACAAGCCAAAGAGAACAAAGTCAAGAGCAGTCAAGAAAGTGAAGTTGTCACCTCTTAAATCCAAATCTTTAGTCAAAGCTCAATCTAAAGTCAATAAAGGAGATTACATGTACTTGTATGACATCAAGGAGTTCTATGATCTAAATCTCTATCTAGATGAACTAGAAGAAGTAAGAGGGATTGATGCATAAAGAAACATACCTGAAAGGCTAGTTTTCAAGTACAAGGGAGGAAATGAGATTCAATGGCCACTTCACAGGATCCTTCAAGAAAGCCAAGCTGTACTGATTAAGGTTTATTCATCTTTCAAGAAGAACTTTGGGTTTAATGTTACTGTAAGAAGATTGGTTCTAAAGAAGATTGAAGAACTAAGGAGTGTTAGAGCTAAAGATGCACTCCCAAAGACTCTAATTATCCCTTACACAGGGAGAAGAGTGCATCTAAGGCCCTACTGGCTGATGGAGTTCATGGATGACAAAGGAGTGAGAAGATTTTTCAGATTAGAAGACCAACTTAGCATCTCTAGCAATGAGACTCTCTTGGAAATGCAAGAAAAGCTAAATCTCTCAGAATCTGATGAACTAGAATTCCACAGGCAGCTCCAAAATCAGATTGAAGAAAATAACAGAAATCTTGGAAAGAAATCCAGACCTTCAATGAACTAGATAAATCTGCTCAGGCTAGTGGAGCATCTTGAAAATGACTGTGAGCAAAACTGTGTACATTTTGTTAATTGAAGCACTTTAAAGTTTTATCTATCTACTTTCAAAGTTGTATTTTTAGGGTGTTTTGTTATCATCAAGTGTTTCTTAATTTATGGCTACAATTCCAGTAGACATAAATTGGGGAAATTATTGTGTATATGTTGTGAACTTGATGATTTCATTAACAAAATACCTTGGTAGATTTTACTTAGTGAAAATGTAGCACTCGATGGATAAAGATTATAGTCCCTACGGATGACTCAATATAGTCCCGAAGGATGATGATTTATTATCCATCGAATGAGTAGCTTATGTAACAATAAGTCTGTAGCACATCTCTACATACACATTATTTAGAATCTATAGTAGTACTTAAGTCATGATGACTTTAACTAGATATGCATAATAGGTTGATTAATTGTACATAGATGATGTCTTATAATTCTGCATAAATGAAATGAAGTCTAGTGCCTGATTGCTACCCGACGGATAAACAACAATGAATTCGACGGATGATCAACAACCCGACGGACGATCATTAACTCGACGGATGATCATGAACCCGATAGATAAAGAATTTAAATATATGTTGACAGTGACAACAAAGTCACATGCGTCGAGTGTATGCAAATGGAATGTGGTAGCCTGTTCAACTGGGTTTTCGAGAACAAAGAAGCATTGCCATTTCCATGCTATTATGAAGATATCCAAAGATGCTAGAATAGAGTAATGAAGTAGCATTGTAATAGACTCGATAGTTTTTGTTTTATTATCTTGTCTTATTGCTTTGTAATCTTGGTGATATATAAACCAAGAAGCAGCAAATAGAACAACTAACTAAGAAACTAAGCACCCAAGAGAGAAACATTTGTAAGCTGAATTCTCAGTATTTCTCAGTATTCTTAGTTGTTCATTTGTAAGCAGTTGTGAGCTTTTTGCACACAGAGTTCTCTCCATATATATTATATATCTCCGGTGGAATCATTCAAATCCACCAGAAAGTTTTTAAAGACTCTTATTTTTATTTACTTGTGTTTTGATTCATTTCAAGTGATTATTCCACATTCTGCTAATCAATTCACACTGATATATATATAATTGAGTTAGAATAATTTTTATTCAAGAAAAAGTTTTAAGAATTCCATTCAACCCCCCTTCTGTAATTCTTGTTATATTGTTAAGGGACTAACATATACTACACTTTAAATTAATAATTTCGTACTTCATGTGATAAAACATCGATATTCATATACTTAAAAATTAATATTTTTTTAAGTAAAAAATAATATTTACTTTTAAAATAATAAGATATGCACTTACTTTTAAATTTTATTAACGTACCAAGTAACAAACTTTTTAATCTCAATAAATTTGAAAGAAAAATTAAAATAAAATTATATAAATAATTTGTTTTATTTAATTAATAATTAAACCGGTCCAAACCGGTCCGGTTCCGGTCCAAACCGGTCCGGTTCCGGTCCAAACCGGGTTTTTCCGGTCCGGTCCGGTCCCAAGACCGGATAGAGCCGGTTCGGTCCTAGGGCCTTAATTTTGAAAAATTTTGGTCTTCGGTCCGGTCCGGGTCGGTCCGTCCAGTCCGGTTTTTGACCTTTGTGCAGCCCTAACGGTAATTGGACCAAAAAATACAATGACAAACCCACTCTCTTACAAATATTTGTTCTCTCAACTCTCTTACGAACATTCTCTCCGGACTCTCTGAAAACACTGTATCAAAGAATGAATTGAAGAATACAATGAAGATTTGATATTTGAATACATATCTTCATGGCTCTAATTTAAAGGTTTTTACTAAATTTTCAATTTATTTGATTTTTCAGGGTTTTAGGGCTTCAAATTGGGGCTTTATTTCTTTTACTTGGATTTATTGGTAAATATTTACTTATTTGCTCCGATTTGAACAAATTTACATATTTTCTTCAATCAACATATATTTCATTGTGAGATTTTAGGCGATTAGAGCTGTGAAATTGGACACTAGAGGTTTTTCTCATATTCAATTGAGCTTTCATTAATGTATGTACTAATTTCAGTTGGGTTTTCAATTATATGTTTCTCATATGTAATTGGGTTTTTAGTTTTAGGCATGTATGTCCTAATTAGGGATTTTCTCAAATTCAATTGGGTTTTGTTTATATATGTGTGTATATTTGCATTGGTTTTATTTAATTGTTTATGTGTTTCGCTATTTGTTTATTTGTTTTTGCATTGCCGAGGTCTTCATGCACCTGTATATTAAATAAGGTTCTATGTGTATTACACATTGTTGTGTTTTGGTTTGGGTGAATGTAATTGAATATAATGAGTTAATTTAAAAGGAAACAATGAATTTTGAAAGAAAAGATAAAGAGTCTATATTATCTTTCTTGGTGTTCTTGTAAGAATACTTAAGCATGTGTTGTAAGCATGTGTTGTAATTCTGTATAAGAAAAGAGAGATTGGCAATAGCTAGCTCAAGGATTAACGACAATACATTACAATACTCTTAACGCCACAAGGGAAGTATAAAAAGAAAAAGAGTTAGGGCACAAAAATTTCTTCTATTCAATATATCCACTGTTAGGAAAACTGTCCCTGACAAAGGTTTACCAGGGACATTTTAAACAACAAACGGTTTCTCAGCCATTGGATGGAACATCATGCCCCAGGGATCGCAGATAATGTCCGTGGTCTGTAAAAATTAATTAACACGAAACGCGAACATAATCGCGGTTGAGAACTATTTTCTTATCTCCAACAACTCCATTTCCTCCCTCACCTGTGTTCATTCAACCACACAAAATACCCTCCTCCAAAAAATCCAAGTCACTACGCCATAAGTGGGCTACTGTAATCGAAGTGTTACAAGCAATGTTATATTAGCTAAGAAATTTTTCTCTATTGTAACACTCGTTAATTAGTGTTACTTATCTATAAATCTAGTGTTACATTGAAATGACGGTGTTGCAGAACATGTAACCAGCACCTGGTGTTACATTAATTACTTTTTTTAATTTTTTAAAATCTCAAAGTGAAAATATTTTTATAAATTATTAAAATTATATTCTGGTTTATTAGTGAATAAAAAAAGTAATATATATATATAATATTAATAAAATTTATAAAATTTATTCATAAATATAAATGTTGTTTTTTAATTTTTATTTAATAAATAATAATTTAACATTTGAAATTAAAAAGTAAAATAGAAAAATTAAAAAATGACACACGATTAACTAGGTGAATTATTGGGCGACAATTTTTCCTCCTAGATGAAAACACAACAGTAATTGGACCAAAAAACACAGAGACAAACCCCCTCTCTTACAAACATTTGCTCTCTCGACTCTCTTACTAACATTCTCTCTCGACTCTCTTAAACACTGTATCGAAGAATGAATTGAAGAATATAATAAAGATTTGGTATTTGAATACACATCTTTATGTATCTAATTTGAAGGCCTTTAATAAATTTTCAATTTATTTGATTTTTCATGGTTTTAGGGCTTCAAATTAGGGCTTTATTTCTCTTACTCAGATTTAGTAGTATGATTTACTTTATTTGCTCAGATTTAAACATATCTACCTATTTTCTTCAATTAATATATATTTTATTTTGAAATTTCAGGCGACTAGAGTTGTGATATTGAATGTTAGAGCTTTGTTATTCCCTAACAATACAACAACAAAATTACAAAAGGGGGGTTGAATGGAATTCTAGTTTTATTTTGCTTTTCTGAAAAATTCTATTAAAAATACAACTGTGTTTTGAATATGGAAGAGTGGAAATATGATTAGAAATGTATTCAACAAAGACAAAGTAAATAAACAAAAGTTTAAAAACTTTCTGGTGGATTTGTATTTCCACCAGAGATGTATATATTAGGAAAATCTCCGTGATGCAAGAATGCACATAACTGCTTACAAGTAAACTTTACAACCTAGAACTTGAGAGTGTTTCTAAAGATACAACTTACTTTCTACTTGTTGTTCTAGTTGATTAAATTTTAAGTTACTTGCTACTCTTGGTTTATATATCACCAAGTTACATGTGCAATAAGACAAAACAATATTCCTATCAGCTAGGTCCATTCACATTTTCTTCATTTCCCTGTCCAATGCAATCCAAGTTAGATACAACATCTTTGAACAAGCTTGTTTTGCATGCAAATGGAAATGCTTATTTTCTTCTAACACCTGCAATCAGGCTGCCACCTTTATTTTGTCCACTATCAACCCATATGACTATCAGCTTATGTCAAGTCCCTTTCAACTGCTATCTTGTTGATTATCCGTTATGGCTTCTTGATATCATCCGTTGATAGATTTATTTGTTATCCGTTAAAAACTTGATTGGCTTATCCGTTGAGGACATCTTGAGTTATCCGTTGAAGTTTGTAGAGTCATCCGTTAAAGTTTTATAGATTAACAGTTGAAGTTGTTTCCATAGCAGTTGATACTCTTTCACTTATACAAAATTACAAGACATTTTATATTACAATTAACCAACCTATTTTGCATATCTTGCTAGTAGTCAACATGACTTAGAAACTACTAAAACTACAAAATCCATCAGCTATTTCTAGTGTACAGAATGTGCTACATACTTATTTATATAAGTTACTCTTTCAATGGATAGATGACCGTGGTCATCCGTTGAAAGCTACAAAAGGCACTTAATTAATCTACTTAAGGTGTTTTGGTGAATTATCATCAAGACTACAACATATTTCTAATAATCTCCCCCAATTTATGTCTAATGGAATTATAGGCATAAATTCAGGTTGACTTGATATAATAAAACACCCTATAAAAACTAATAAATTAAAAAGTAGATAAATTATAAAGCATTGCATTAAAATTGAACTGTACAAAGAAGGTTTATAAAAATTTACATACCAATTTCAAGGTGCTCTTCTAGACTGAGCAAATCAGTTCTTTTTCCTTGATTCCCTTGTTTTTTCCCCAATTTCTCATTATTTTACTCTATCTGAAGTTGGAGTTGTCTATAAAATTCAGCTTCATCTTCTTTATTGATATCCAGCATCTCTTGCATTTCCTTAAGAGTTTTATTATTTGATATTTCGAGCCGGTCTTCAAGTCTGAAAAATCTTTTGACATACTTTTCATCCCTAAACTCCATAATCCAGTAGGGCTTCATATGCACTCTATACCTAGTGTTTGAAATAGTTAGAACTCTTGGTAGTGCACTAGGTATTCTCTAGTTTTGTCTGATTGATCTTATCTTTTAGAGTATTTCTGACTTAAATTTTTTTGTGAATCCATAGTCCTTCTTCATTACAGAAAAGACTTTGACCAAGACATTACAGCTTTTATTGAGAATCCTGTAGAAAGACCATGTTATCTCATTATCCCCATTGTATCCGAACACCAACCTTTCTGGAAGCCTATAATTAGCATCAATTCCTCTTACTTAATCCAGTTCGTCCAAAAATAGTTCAATGTTTGAGAATTCCTTGATATCATAGATGTAGACTTGATCATCTTTGTTGACAATAGGCTTGGGTTTTGAGATGACTTTGGTTTGAGGCAAGGTTGGCTTGGTTCCCCTATTTTTCTTTCTTGGGTTTCTCTTCTTTGTTGGCAGTGGAATGTTTAGATCAGGAATTGGTAAAATATCCCAATCTATAGGTACATCCCTTGGCACAATAGGTTCACCATGAAAGTTGACCTCAGGATTGACTTCATCTGCTCACATAGTGGTTACATATGGTTGACTTGTAGGCATAGATTGAGATAGTTCACTTTCCTTTTCTGTAGCACTCCTTGGTCTTTTTTTCTTTTACCTTCACCCTTTTTCCTGTTGCCCATACAAGTTTTTCTTCTTTTTTCTCAACCAATTTCTGTTCAGTTGGAACAATAGGCTTCTCAACTTGCCTTTTAGTATCCTTAGTTGCCTACTTTTTCCTTGGCCTTACCCTATTGGCTTCTTCCTACTTGGCTTCTTAAAACCTTGGATGTCCACTCATCACACAGATCATTTCTCCATATCTGTAGATTCTTGCTATTCTGTCTCTCAAAGTGGCATCCATGGATGTCTTGTAGCTGGTAATTATTTTGCCAAGAAGTTTCTCTTTATCTAGCCTGGGAGGTGCCTTATCCAGCAGCATTGAGTATTTGGTTGTAAATCTGAATGTTGATGGTTTTTGCTAGAGCACCACAATTGGCTTGAATTTATTTAAACTTGAAGTTTCTCCCTTTACACCATTCCCCAACTTCATTTCTCCTAAAGTTAGTGGCCTCAACTGTGTGATGTGTTTCACAGATTTTGATTGTTGTGTAGTTGAGCCAAAAACTCGAGCAATTCTATCATCTATCTTCTTTTGCTTAGCTTTAAGTTTCAACTCAGTTGCAACTAGATTGATAAGGTCTATGCTTTCCAGCTCCCCTTTTTCTAGTGGCTTGGCATGGTAATAGATAGAACTATTAGTTTTGAGACGTGAACATGCACATCCTTCTCCCCCGTTTTGTTATCATCAAGTTGAAGGATAAGAGTTGAAGTTTGTGCAGCCACCAGCTGTTGGAGCAATTGAGCCCGAGTGTCCTGATTTTGAAGTATCTTGGACACTGAGTTTTCAACATTTGACATCCTTGTACTCAAGGCCTCAACTATTCTTGCTACATCCCTTTCTTTCTTTAGCTTTAGCTGAATTTCTCTCATTGTAGTTTCAGGAAGTTTATCATCAAGCCTTGTGTACATATCCTTCTTCACTTCATCAATAGAAAGTTTGAGCCCATCCAATTCTAGATCCTATTTTAGATTTGAATTCTGTGAAGTTGGAGGGACTCTAGATGTGCTTGGAGAAGTGATCTTGTACCAATATTGGTGGAGGCTTCTAGAGCTGCTTGAGTTTGATGGATTAACTTGAAGAGTATTGAGTTGAAGTGATGAAAGCTGCATTATTTGCTAAACATCCAGTCGGGTGTATCATTTGTAGAACTAGGGCCTTCTTCTCTCCCAATGTTCATGCCAGCTTCCTCATCAAAATCCTCACCAAATTCATCATCATTATCAGCTCCAAAATCTGAGTCAACATCAGCTGTAGGAGGAAAGGTTAAAATTGTATCTTCGGCTCTTTGCATAGATGCAGTTATGTGAACTAGATTCAAAGTCTTCTCAGCCTCCTTATTGCCCTGAACAACCAAAGTTTGATAGGATATAACCGGATGAGTAAATGTCTCAGCATCCAAAGAAATAAAATCTAAAACAACTCTGTATTCTTGCAATTATAGTCTTTTCTCTTCAGCATCACTGACATTCATTAACTCACTAGCAATGGCTGCCATCCTTATTTCTCCTGTACCTTCTTTTCACTCTTGATCTCTCTTTTCTTACATCAGCGGCTCCCCCTAACTCACACCACTCACACCCTCACCTTTACCTACTAAGGCGGGACTCCACTCACTCACTTTTCTGTATGTTCGAGCAATTCTGTTCCAGTGTTTGGTATATAGTGTATATTTATTTGTGGGGTAGTCTCGTATTTGTGTTGTTTAGTATCTGGGTATTTGACAATCAATGATATACAATGGATAAGGCAGAGATCTCAAATATCAAATGATATGATCATGATTTAGGGTTAAGCAACTCAACTATCACATGCTAACATTGGGTATAACTCAGGTATATTTAAAGCATTTGCAACATAAAACATGAATATCAGGGTATACTTGTAATATATCTCAAGAAGGTTCAAGAAATACTTGCCTTATCATGAATGATTTCCAACTTCACTTGTACTCGTCTAACGGTTCTACTCAACAACCATTTATCTTCTTTTTCTATGCTTCGCTTCTACTCACTGATCACTTACTTTCTTTTTCTATACTTCAGTTCTATTTACCGATCACTTGCTTTCTTTTTATATGTTTCGATTACTCTTCCAGGAATCACAAATACCTATCAATACTCAGTCTCATATTATTCTAATCGTCATATAGACGTCAAAAGCTTTTATTTACCCTTCGTTCTACCCTAATCCGATTTACGGATTGAAAGTTATGACCAAAATAGTCAAGCAATGAATATACAGGCATATTACACATCAACCAGATAACACATAGCATATAGCACGTAAGATATTCGATAAATATAATTTTCAAAAGATGGTTCATGGTTAAAATGATTTTTTCGGGTATTTAATACAAATTTTTGAATATTTTTCGGAATTAAAACGGGTTCCAAAATCATTTTATAAATAAATAATAGGTTTCAAATACTCGAATCTGACTTTAAAATCATTTAATAATATTTATCGAGCCTCAAACATAATTTAGAAAAATATTTTAAAGCTCGAAACTATTTTTTGGAATTTTTAAATCAAAAGAAATATTTAAATCTAATTAAATAATCAATTAAAATTATTTAATAACTAATTAAATCAATTAATCAATTATATTTAAATTAATCGACCAATTAAATAATTAATTATTAATTAAAATTATTTAATTAAATAATTCAGATTTATTTTTGAATAAAAAAAATTTAAAATTAAAATAAAAATTTATGGAATTATTTAAATATTAAAAACAATTTTCCGCAATTGAAATAAATGGAAAATAGAATCTTTAAAGATTTTTAAAACTGAATATAGAATTTACAAATTTTGCAAACTACAGGGGATGAAAGTGTAATACCCCCCGGTCGTCTGTCCCGACGAACCGGCGGCGGCTCCGCCTGCCGTCTCTCCCATACCCCGAAAAATGAAAATAGAATATTTAATCGTTAAGTATTAATAAAACTGATCTAATGTGACTACAAGTGTTCCACCTTGAAACATCTGCTGGTACTGCTTCAAAAGTTCTTCTACAACCGAAATTATATTAAAATAATATTAATTAAGGAACAAACTATTAAAAAATGTGGGTATAGCACCCCACATTGTTGAGTCATTTTAAGCCGCGCTTGAGTGGCTGGTTGTTGCGTGTGTGCAACGAGTGACACTTGGAATGTGTTCTCCTTCACGAGAGCTTTCCGAGGCACTTTGAATCACTCAAAATGATTAAGGGATGAGTGAGATATGATTATCAAAAGATGGTCCCTTAAGAGTGGAAAATGAGTTATAAAACCTTAAGCCCTACATTGAAAAGGAAAAGAGTTTTCCTTAGCTTTATATAGAAACACACATATGTAGTGCTCACTTGTGTTGTCTATGTGTTGCTGCATCACCTACGCGGGCGCGCCGGGGGGGGGGTGCAAATTGTGAGATTTTGAGGGGAAATCTGAGGCTTCACAATCCTTTGGGCTTTCCGCATGTGGGACCCGTGAACACGAATGTGGCAGAAAATTGGCCCGAATAACGTCGGACTAGTTTTGCTAATATATATTTTCCGTTGGGCCTCAGCTCAAATAAATTGACTTATGTTTTTTGTCAGTCGAATTAATTAATTAATAATAATTAGTTGACCACCGACCTAATTACACTGACCTAATTAATTAAAGCATTTTAATTAATTATGACAATTATGTAGCGCACAAGTTTTTCTACCCTATGTAATCACCTCTAGGGCGTTAGGGTTAAACACAAAAAAATACACAGCAGTTCCTAAACACCTATCCTCTAACCCCTGATAGTTTCTTGCTCGCTTTCAAGCTCGCTGAGAGTGCTGACCTTCGGTGTCGCCACTGCAATCCGTTTTATCGTGGGAGGCTTTTTACTCGCACAATACGGTGTGGGCTAATAAGCTTTAAGGAGACAGTTCCACACTGGACTCAGGTTTTTATATCCTTCGCAATACGCTTCCTGTCTCTGTTCCTTTTCTGTTATTCGATTATTTGTTCTACACGCACACACCTATACGTATATTTGTTTCCGCATAGATTGTTGGTAACAATCCTAAAGCTTATCATTTTTTCAATCGGTGACTGTCAACTCTGTCTTGCGTGGTTATTTGTTTAACAGACTAATGGAGAATGTGAACAATAGGATTGGTAACGATGTGGTTGATCCCAACGCACAGATTGTAACATCTGATGGTACCTGATGAGTGTCAGCCGACGGTTGGACATGTGCCTCCGGGACTTGTGCCTTGGGGAAGAACGCCTTGGGGACATACTGGTCGTTGGACAGTTCAATGTGCCTCTTGGACAGAATTCCGTACCGGTGTGGTCTATTGGTGTGCAAACAACGGTAGTACAGACACCTGTCACGACTGTCACATCTGTTGTGCCTGCTGTATATACGACACCTGGTGTGCCTACTCATCCTGTATCACCTACTCATCCGGCTGTGCCTACTGCACATGCTGAGAAACCTGAGAAGTTCAGTGGATCGAACTTCAAACACTGGCAACAAAAGATGATGTTTTTTATGACCACACTGAATATTGATTGATATCTCAAGGAGGAAGTACCATTGCTCACTGCTGAGACTGATGTGCAGACTGTGTATGCTGCGGATGCTTAGAAGCACGACGATTATATCTGTCGGAACTATGTGCTAACCTATTTGGCTGATACATTGTATAATGTTAATTGCTCAACATCTTCAGCTAAGGTCTTATGGGAATCACTTGACTATAAGTATAAAACCGAGAACACTGGGGCAAAGAAGTGGATTTTTGGTCGCTTTCTTGATTACAAGATGATGGATTCTAAGACTTTGGTCAGTCAGGTGCAAGAACTACAAGTGATCATCCATGATATATATGCTGAGGGGATGGTCATAAGCGAGTCCTTCCAAGTTGCTGCTGTGATTGAAAAGTTACCGTCTGGTTGGAAAGATTTCAAGAACTACCTGAAGCACATTGTTAGTCCCTAACAATGCAACAAGAATTACAGAAGGGCGGTTGAATGGAATTCTTGAACCTTTTTCAAAAATATAGAATGTTCTATATTAATAATATATAAGTGTTTGATTTGCAAAGTGCGGAATAAGAAGTTAGTAAAATCAAAACACAAGTAATTAAAAACACACAAGTCTTTAAAAACTTTCTGGTGGATTTGAATGTATCCACCAGAGATATATATTATATCAAGAGAACTCTGTGTAGCAAAATTAGCTCACAGCTGCTTACAAATATGAACAACTAACTTTACAGAGAAATGCTAAGGATGCAGCTTACAATTATTTCTCTGAGATGATGTTCTTAGTCTTGTTGTTCAGTTGTTCTATTTGCTACTTCTTGGTTTATATATCACCAAGATTACAAAGTAATAAGACAAGATAATAAAACAAAACCTATCAAGTCTAATACTATGCTGCTTCATTACTCTATTCCAGCATCTTTGAATATCTTCATAATAGCATGGAAATGGCAATGGTTCTTTGTTCTCTAAAACCTAGTTGAATAGGCTTCCACATTCCTTTTGCATACACTTGACGCATGTGACTGTGTTGTCACTGTCAACAGATGTTTGAATTGATTATCCATCGGGTGCATTATCATCCGTCGGGTTGCCTTGTTGATCATCCGTCGAGTGACATTGTTGTTTAAAACATCAAAAGGATGCCCGTCTCGCTATGAGTGTAGTCAATTTCTTACTCTCTGATTCTTCTACCCCTATCTACACAGTTCACGACAACTTTCTATCAACAGCTGACTGTAGCTCTATATTGCCGTTGTTTTATACCTACGCCTATAAGGAGATGGGTCCACCTCTTTTAGTGATCAACGAGTTCATCTATATGAATTTAACCAAACCAGGTTACCATGATCCAGAAAAATTTAAAAAAGTTATTCCTTCTCGGGAACTCGAATCTCTCTTAAATAATTGTATTCCAGCTGAGCTTAGGAAGAAAAACAATCTTTGGAATAAAAAGAAAACAATTATAGTGAATGCATATAATACCTATATTAATGCTGTATGCGGTCCTACCGATAGTGATACAACAAATGCATCTGTAGCTATCTGACACTTGACTCCATTTCATTTATGCAGAATTACAAGAAATCATCTATGTATAATTAATCAACCTATTCTGCATATCTAATTAAAGTCAACATGACTTGAGTGCTACTATAGAATCTAAACAAGTTGTATACAGAAATGTGCTACAGACTCATTATTACACAAGCTACTCACTCGATGGATAATAAATCATCATCCGTCGGGACTATATTGAGTCATCCGTTGGGACTATATTCCTTATCCGTCGAGTGTTATATTTTTCACTAAGTAAAATCTACTAAGGTGTTTTGTTGATGAAATCATCAAGTTCATAACATATCCACAACAATCTCCCCCAATTTATGTCTACTGGAACTGTAGCCATAAATTAAGAGACACTTGATGATAACAAAACACCTTAAAAATACAACTTTTAAAATACAGTAGATAATACTGAAAAGTGCTTCAATTAACAAAATGTACAAAGTTTTGCTCACAGTCATTTTTAAGATGCTCCTCTAGCCTGAGCAGATTTTTCTAGTTCCTTGAAGGTCTGGATCTCTTTCCAAGCTTTCTGTTGTTTTCCTCAATCTCATTTTGAAGCTGCCTGTGGAATTCCAGTTTATCAGATTCTGAGAGATTTAACTTTCTTTGCATTTCCAAAAGAGTCTCATTGCTGGAGATGCTCAATTGGTCTTCTAATCTGAAAAATCTTCTCACTCCTTTGTCATCCATGAACTCCATCAGCCAGTAGGGCCTTAGATGCACTCTTCTCCCTGTGTAGGGGATAATTAGAGTCTTTGGGAGTGCATCTTTAGCTCTAACACTTCTTAGTTCTTCAATCTTCTTCAGAACCAATCTTCTTACAGTAATATTGAACCCAAAGTTCTTCTTTAAGGATGAATAAACTTTAATCAGTACAGCTTGGCTTTCTTGAAGGATCCTGTGAAGTGGCCACTGAATCTCCTTTCCTACTTTGTACTTGAACACTAACCTTTCAGGTAGGTTTCTGTATGCATCAATTCCTCTCACTTCATCTAGTTCATCTAGATAGAGGTTTAGATCAGAAAATTCTTTGATGTCACACAAGTACATGTAATCTCCCTTACTGACTTTAGATTGAGCTTTGACTAGAGATTTGGATTTGAGAGGTGACAACTTCACTTTCTTGACTGCTCTTGACTTTGTTCTCTTTGGCTTGTTAAGGATTGGAAAATAGAAGTCAGGAATTGGTATGTTCTGCCATTCTACTGGTTCATCCTTAGGCACTATAGGTTCACAATGGATGTTCCTGTAAGGATCCACCACTTTGATATCTTCAAATACCACAGAGGGTTTTGATGCTTGAGTTGTAGTTGGAGTGGATTCCTTGGGAAACTGATTCTCCAATTCCTTATCAACTATGTCAAGTTTCCTTTTAGTTCTTTTAGCCAATTCCTTGATTCTTGGAGATTTCTTCTATTGTTCAACTTGTTTCTTTGATTCAATAACTTCATATGGCTGAGAAGGAATTTGTTGTGATGAATTTACAGCATGTAGCTTGGCCAAGACAGCAATTTGCTCTTTCTTTTGTTTAGTCTTTTTAGCATCCAGAGCAGCTTGCTTCTTTTCGTGCTTCAATCTAGCCTTTTCTTCTCTCTTTGCTTGAGCAAATTGAGGATGTCCAGTCACCACACAAATTTCTTTCCCATTCCTGAAAATTTTAGCAATTCTTCTTTTTGAAGCTGAATCAGCTGGATCTTTATAGAAAGCAATTGATCTTGACAGAAGCTTCTTCTCAACAGGCTTAGGTGTCTCATACACAGTATCTAAAGGGTTCTTCAATGATGATTTTTAGTAGTTTACCCTTGGTTTCAGAATTGTTTCAGTCTTTGGAGATTTGATGCAGGATGACTGTCCTCTTTCCAAATAGTTCATGCTCATCTCATTCACACTAATTTGCTTGACTTGATAGTGATGGATGGCTGACTTAACTGGCTCCTTGATAAGTTCAAACTTCTTCTGTATTTTCTCATCAATCTTCTCCCAGTTGACTAAACTCAACTTCTCCTTATCAGCTGCTCTTATGTTGGCTGCTGCTGCATTGATCAGATCAATACTGTTTGTCACTAGTGGCTTTGAGATAGTAATTGAAGGCACAATTACCTTACTGATTTGAATCTGAAGCCCCTCTGTAACACCCCCAAATCCGGGGTCGGGGATTCGGGTTGTCACGAGTTCCATTTCCCTAAATAATACTTAATCTTAACAATCAACCAACTACTGCGTACTGTGACCCCACAATACACACACACACACCACAAGTTATAGTCTCAGAGATGAATACCAAAAATAACACAAGTCATTTTATTCAACAATTATAAACCATTTCACCTTAAAAAGGGTTTCTGAATAATTTACATATTCCTTGCCATTATTACAATTCATAAATATACATAAGTCTGATACATCAAAAGTTGAAAGCTTAGCCTATTGGTAGATCCTACCTCAGCTACAACGGCATCAACGCCTACAGAAAACTGCGGAACGTTTCCTATCCGCTCGCGAATTGGGAGCTTGATCCTGTTCATCTTGTCTATCTGTTGTTGTGTGATGGAAGAAGAAAGTAAGGGTGAGCAACAAGCCCACCGAAATAATATGTATAATAATTAACAATATATGAGCATTCTCATAGTACTCATGAAAGTCTTGGTCAAGAAGAAATGAACCAAGTTTGATATCTTAACGCGACCAAGTCGCAAAATATTCAGTATATATATACCTATATACTTTTCACAATCCTTGAAATCCTCTGACATGTATAATATACACAGAGTTCCAGTTTATAATTGTATAAAAATATCGTTGCAAGGTGATCTCATATATCTTACCTTGTGTCAACGTTTTTTTGAAAATCGTTGTCATGCATAAGATAATCCTTAACCAGATATAAGTTGAAAAGATGAAGTTACGAGATACTCAAATATACTTACATCTTTTCCGAATACTACTTGAACTACCACCATTCAAGGTATAATCAGTTTCAAAAGTTCATCACATAGATGAGACTACAAGATAAGACTTGAATAGATTCAATCTTTGAAATATCATTGAATGAAATGAAGTTATGAGATACTTCATTAAGTCCCGATATATATATATATATATCCATATATGTATCTCTCATACATTTCCTAAAAACCTCTGTCATGTAAAGTATGAACAGAGTTGTAATATCCAATGAATTTGGAAAGAAAAGAATTTTGGCATAAACCCGATATCTTGCTGATCAGGCAAAGATACCAATAAGTAACCTTTTCTACTAGTAGATGGATGAATCCCCCACCGGTCATCACCCTGGTCATATTAGGACCTTGTGATGGACCGCCACCCGGCCTCTTACGCGTTGATGGACTGCCATCTAGCCACTTACACTTTGATAGACCGTACCCCGGCCTGTCGCTTATGCTGACTCAATTAGATGGGCTTACTTTCCGAACATTGGGCAAGTAATCAAACTGTTTTCTCAAAACATTAACCTCGTTGCGAATGTAAAATACACCACAGAGCCGGATCCCTCAGGTTTTGAGAGAGTATTTAAATCCCCTTCGAAATGAGGATCTTAAATATAAAAATGAGTTTTGGGATCCGCCCTAACTTTTAAAAATCATTTTGAAGACTCGAAAACATTTTTAAGAATGTTTGGAGTAATGCTGATTTAATAAAATAAAGCAGTCCCAATATATTAGAAAATATCTGAATATTATTATTTAAATAATATTCCCATAAAGAATAATCTTTATAAAAATAATTGAAGTAGAAGTTTTAAAAGTCATACTTGAAATGGATATTTAATAACCCAAGATATACTTATACGAAAGTACGATCTTTATTTGAATAATCGAAAATATGTTTGATTATCGAAACATTATTCTTTAATAAAATAAAGAATATTATTTAATAAAACAAGCAGAGTCATAAGTCCTCGAATGAATATTCAAAATATTATTCAATAAATAAAATAAAGTTATCGAATAAACCTTATTCGATTAATAGTTTTGAAAACTATATATATATATAAATATATATAATATACTCGAGAACATCGACTCCCGGTTTTAGAAAATGTTCATCTTTGGGTCCCCTATACTAAGGATATACGCAATTACTGCATATCTCTAGCATAGGTATTATGCAACTTATAAGCATTTGAATCAACAATTAGATATCAAGATTACGAAAAAGACATGCATATATACCATATCAGCATGCTCCAATATAGCGCAAGATTTGCTAATAACAATCATGCACTTATCACAAGATAATGCATATACATATATACATCACAATAACAGTATAACGGGTAGAAAACTTGCCTGAGTGTTCCCGGATAGACTTAAGCTTAGAGTGGGTCCGATAACCTATGAACAACAACATAAGTCGGAATTAAACCCCGGTCGCTTAAGAAACTAGACTTTAACCAATTGAACCTTAACGTTCGCTTATGGTCACTTCTACGCTTAACGAATCACATAAGTCATTCGAGTACCCTCGGCTCCACCATTTTTAATAAATTAACCATTAAGAATTTTAAGGTAATTCTTTCGCGAGTACTCTACCAACTGCCTAATCCACTTTACATAATTGTTTCATACTCCAATTAGTCCTTTAAGGTCTTTAACCTATGTTTCCAAAGTAAGGCGAGGGGTAATGGTTCGTTCGCAAAACGCCGTTACTTAAAACGGTCGTTTCTCCTAAACCGTACATCGGATTCAAGCGAACCACATATCAAAACGAAGCTCGTAACATGAACTATCTAATCATGGCAGTGGTCAAAACCTAATAGTGAGTTCACGGGTCCTGATGTTAAGAATAAAAACAGTCTAAAGTAAATCGGGCATTACGACGGCTATGTTTACGCAATTTCCAAATTTAAACCATTCCAATCAATTCACAATTCAACCCACAATCACCACTACAACCAAAATTAATCCATTCTTTACTACAACAGCCCCAACAACTCAAGATTTCTAATTTATATTACTCTCAATCATGAACTAGAAGCTTATACTTAAGTTCATTAACTAATAATCAAGATTTATCATTCCAAAAACATTACAAAACCAACCAATCTCTAAATTTTCAATAACCATGCTTCTCATGAACTATACAACTCATAACAAGCTCTAAACATGAGTACACACCCATTACACTAACCCATCATCTAAACATTATGAAATCCAAACCAACAAAACTTAAGATTAAGGGTTTGAGAAGTTATACCTTCCTTGGAGAGTGGAGAATCACTTAGGAAGCCTTAAGTAACCCCTAACTATCTCTACTAAGCTTGGATCTTGAAGAAAACATAAGAAAACACAAAGTTAGTTTCTTGAAAACACTATTCACCAAGAATTTTGATGAATTGATTAGCTTAGTAATCCTTGGAATCTTGGCTTCAAACTCATAACGTAACTAAGTCATGAATTATGGAAGCTAAGGAAATAAACCTCTTGATTTTTGAAGGTGTGTGGCTTGAGTTTTGAAAATTTCTCCTTTGCTTTTCATGGAAAAGCCGAGAGCAAAGAATGAGGGGGGAGAAGATGATGTTTGCTTGGTTGCTTTCCCTTTTTGTTTTGTTAATTACTTTTTACCATGGTAAAAAAATGAATGGCTTAAAATCAAACAACAATTCCTTCCCTTTTTGGTCATGCTTATATCATCCTCTTATGTCATCTTCCCACACTTGTCTTCTTCTTGTTGGTGTGATGACATCATCATCACTAACCTCTTTGATTAACTCCTAATTACTTGGCTAATGATCGCTGATCTGTTATATGGTTCGCTTAACTTTCGTTTTCATTTATCGTTTGAGGGATCATACCCGGGATCTTATTACTTGGGTTCCCTTAACCTTTCTAAATACATTATATTCTTTTTATGATCCTCTCTTATAATCCTTGAATTTAAATCCTTTTAATCATGTTACCTTATACTCAATTCTTTCGGTATCTGGTGGTTTTTTGGGACAAATCAAAGAGTTCGAATTTGGATTCTGACAATCTTTACATACACTTATTTACTTTATGGAGTACTAATACGATCTTAGAATTTCCATAACAGTACTCCTATATAGTGTGGTCTGATAATTTTCCTTAATCAGCATCATCAACAAAAATTACTATTCATCCGTATTTCAAAAATTTCCAAAAAAATTGGGGTTATTACACCCTCCCCTCACTTGGTCCTTTCTCCCCCTTTTTGTTATCATCAAGTTGAGTGGAGGAGGAGGTTTGAGCAGCCACCAATTTTTGAAGTAGATCTGTCTGTTGGGCTTGATGAAGGTGAATGGCTGTTAAAGATGCTTCCATGGCTGACATTCTTGGGTCCAAGGCATCTATCTTGTTTGCAAGATCAGAATTTTTCCTTAATTGCCTCTTGATGTCAAGCATTGTAGCTTCTAGAAGTTTATAATCTAGCTTGTCTGAAATGGCCTCCTTCATCTCCTCAATATCACCCTTCATGGTGTTTACATCCCTAGCATGCTGGAAGCCCTGGATTTGTTGAAGTTGCAGAGAGGCTAGATGTGCCTGAAGGAGCTTCTTTATGCTGGCATTAGTAGTGGTTTGAAGAGCAGTATTTGTCTGATTGATTAGTTGGATCAGGGTAGTCTTGAAGTAGTGCTCATCACAGTGCTTTGAGAATGCCCATGATGGCATACCTGATCTTGAACTTGAGCCTACTTCTCCCCCTATGTCCATTGCCTCATCTTCACTATCCCCACTGCCATCACCAAAGAAATTAGCTGAACCACCAGTCTCATAGTCCACACTACCAGCTATAGAAGGCAAAGCTGTGATGGCATCCTTGGCTCTTAGCATAGACTGTGTGGTATGCACCAAATTCAGCATCCTTTCTACATTGTCATTGCCCTGTTCAGCTAGAAGTTGATAAGATGGAACAGGGTGAGTAAATGCCTCAGCATCAAGGGAAGTGGAATCTATAACAGCTTTAGGATGCTGAGATAGTTCTTCCCTGTCTGCATCCTAGACATTCATTGACTCACTAGCAATGACATCCATCCTTATAGCTCCAGTACCTGCATTTCTCTCATTTTCTCTCTTTTGTTGCATCAAGGTCTCACCCTGGCTCTCCACCCTCACACCCTCACCTTCACCTACTAAGGTGGGACTCCTCTCACTCTCTTTTGCCAATCCTAAAGAAATGGATTGCATAGTTTCACTCATTTCCTCTCCTTTTTCCTGGGAGCAACCCAAACTCTCACTCAAAACACTCTTCTCTCTCAATCCTAAGGGTGACTGTACAACCACTAAATCTTCTGCACTTGAAATAAATGAAGTTTAAAGCTGTGCAGAGATACTCAACAGATGAGTGATATCCATCGAGTGAGTGGTTTTGCTATCCGACGGATAACTGCTATTAAGCTTATCCGTCGGGATACAATCACTACTCGACGGATGAGCAATATCCATCGAGAGAGTAGAAATGAATGAACTGGGAATATAAACTATTGTTGACTCTGTGCTGATTGAAGATATTTTGGGCACAGATGATACAACAGTTCCTGAAAGAATTGACAAGTGAGCCAACAAATTATCTAAAAGATGATGCTCACTTGCACTAGATTTTGGCTTCCCCAACAGAGTTAAAGAAGGGGAATCAGGAATTGATGTGTTTATCATATCCACATCCAGAGAATTTGTTGGTGAGTTTGGTATTTGAGGTGCTTCTATAACTAGAGATTTTGGCTGTGACTCCACATTTATTGGAGCCACATCAAACTGAATTTGTGAGTGTGCAGTGACTGTGTCTGTTGCACCAGTTTGCACTGTGTGTGATTCCTGTACATCCCCAAGGGTTTTAGACTTCTTCTTTCTGGCATAAGTTTGGGGTGAGCTTGTGTCCCTAACCCTCTTGGCCTGTGCTCTTGGTTGAGATCTTTTTTCAATAACTACTTCCTTTTGGGAGGATGCAGCTAGAAATGAGCTTTTATCCTTTTTAAGCACTGCAGTTTGTTGGGAAACTGCAGTGTGGCTAGGCTGGGATCCACTCAACTCTCCAACCTTATTCTTGGGGTTTCTTTTATGTTCACCCCTTCCCTCACCTATCTTCCCTCCTTCACACTCCCCTATTTGGTTTTAGTGGATTTTTCAACTGGCATCTTTTGGGAGACACTAGAACGGAAGACACTTTAATAGTCGCACCTATAGTGTCGGTTGAATAGAGAACCGACACTATTTACTGCCTAATGCGTCGGTTAAATAGAGAACTGACGTATTTTTCTATTTTTCAAAGCTAAAGGCGTCGGTCGTTTCAATTAACCGACGCTGCAGAGTTAGAATAGCGTCGGTCAAGTTGAATGCCGTCGCTAGTTTGGTCTTCTGTGTCGGTTGGTCAAACGACCGACGATGTTGGTTTTGCTATTGTGTCGGTCTTTTTTTAGCCGACGCTATTAAGATAATATATAGTGTCATTTTTCTTTTTGACCGACGTAAGAAGAAATAATTTAAAAAAAATTAAAAACAAACGCGGGTTAACATACGCGGGTGTTCATCTCTTGCTACTATTCCACTTTAAACCTTTCATCTCCTGCTACTAAAATTTTTATTCCAATTCTAGGGTTCGATTGTTGGCTCTGAGAAAGGGGAATCGATTGGGTTTCGATTGTGGGGTTTTGGCTGCTGCTGCTTAAACAATCGAAGAGGGTGCTGCTTAAGCATCTTCACAAAGGTAATCCACCAACTTTCTTTCACAGTTTCTATTTGCTATATACATACATACATATATATACACACACGTGTATATAAATCTGTAAATTTCAGAAGCTGCTTTGTTTCGATTGAATTTATCCAGCATACATCATTTACTTTATGTTAATGTTCTTGAGTTTCAATTTATTATAATTTGCTTGATTGATTATATCAGTTGATTTTAGATTCAGATAAGTTTAATTTACAAAGTGACTCTGATCATTTCGTGTTTTTTCCGAAGATGTGTTCGTTGACTTCATTGTAATTGAAACATAAAGAATTGACTTGATATTATAGAAATTCAGTTTACTTGTGTAGAATGTGAAAATCGAGCTCTGTGCGCAACCGTTAATTTCCTGCTTTGTTTGTTTGTTCTCAATAACGTAATGTAAATATTTGTGCTCATCCTTCAATTAATGTTTGAACACTTGAAATTCATTGTAGTTGCTGAGTCTAACGGCTTCTTCTGCTGCTGCTTCACTATTTCCTCTATGTCATTTCGTTTTACAGGTCGAATGTAAGAGTTTTCTCTCATTTATAGATTACATCATGATCAGGTCAAACATACTCATCAAGAAAAAAGTTGAGAAACTTCTACTGTGCAATTTGGAAACGTAAAACATTTTAGCATCTTTATTTATCACTAACTTTCCCGATCTAAATCTCTAACTGCTAATTTATAAAGGAAATGAGAACAGTTGAAATAAACACTAGGTTGCTGATATACAATAGTTGTTTATAGCTTTTTGACCAATAATTTGTCCATATTGGTTTCAGCACATTCGTCATTCAAGCTTGTTTGCGATTATCTATTTAAAATTGAGTCGTGCTGCCAATTAAAATTCTGCAAACTGGTTCTCAAACTCTATTATGGTTTGCATGGGCATTTTGTTAAAAGAAGACAACATCTTGTAGGTCCCAATAATTCATCTCTCAAGGCTTTGGAAATTTTAACTGGCTGGTATATCCTTGTTCATGTATGGTTTGCAGGAGTGATTTATTTTCTCTTCTGAAACTAGATAGGTTTATTATATATGCTTGTAAATGGGTGATTTCTGTTAAGTTTTGCATATTAGTTTTCTTGCCAGGCTGCATCGGTCAGGTACAATCAGCACGCTAAAATGAATCTGAAACATTGCAATCAGCACGCTACTTTGTCCTGTAATTGTTAACATAACAGAAACCAGTATGCTATTTTATATAGAAATATGAAGCAAATAGCTTGTTGTTCTTGCTGTTTATGCTCATCAAAATGAAAGGAGTATCAATCTCCCTATTTTTTATGATTATAACCTATTTAGGACAATTAACAGCTCCCCCTAAATCCCTGCATAAAATGTTAATATAAAATCTGCTACAAAATTAATTTAATATAATCTGAACTTCTTCCATTCATTTTTGATAGAAAGAGAACATGGATCGTCTCACGTGGATGTATAAAATACCACGGGTCTCACATGCCTATGTTAATGGTGTTAATGAGTTCATTGCATGTGCGGTAGAAAATCTAAAGAAGAAACAGATCAAACATGGAAAAGAAGACAGGATCACATGTCCATGTCGTGATTGTTATAAACAGAAAAAGTATCCTAATATTGACACTGTTCGTGAGCATTTATTTCGCCGTGGTTTCATGGAAGATTATACTAAGTGGATTTGGCATGGGGAGGGAATACACACTAGCAAGACTGAGACTTCTAGCAAAATTTATGAAAGTTATGGAGACAGTATGCCTCGTAATGAAGAAGATGATGCTGAAAATGATAGGGTTGAAGAGATGATCCAAGATGTTGAAGAAATCCTAGTGCACCAACCAGAAGTTCTGGAGAACTTGGTTGATGATTCTAAAAAACCTCTCTATCATGGGTGCAATGTTCAATTTACTAGGTTATCAACAACCTTGAAGTTGTGTAAACTCAAAGTAAAAAATGGTTGGAGTGACAAGAGTTTCACTGAAATGCTCAAACTTTTAGCAGAAATGCTTCCTGCAAAAAATGAGCTTCCCACTTCCACATACGAGGCGAAGAAGATATTGTGTCCAATGGGTATGAATGTAAAGAAGATACATGCTTGTCCAAATGATTGTGTGCTCTTTCGCAAGGAGCATGAACATTTACACACATGTCCAAAGTGTGGAGCCTCCCGATATAAGCGGGATGGAAATAATTCTTCTATTAATGATAAGAGGCCTACTGTCAAGGTGTTGCGCTACTTACCCATAGTGGAATGATTCAGACGTCTCTTTGCAAATTCCAATGATGCAAAGCTTGTAAGGTGGCACGTGGAAGGGAGAAAATCAGATGGAATGCTCCGACACCCGGCTGACTCTCCGCAATGGAGAACCATTGATGGTAAATTCCCAGAATTTGGAGGAGAAGTTAGAAATCTATGACTAGGGCTTTGTGCAGATGGCATGAATCCGTATCGCACTCTAAGCTCTACACATAGCACTTGGACGGTCCTTCTAACGATATATAACTTGCCTCCTTGGCTATGCATGAAGCGTAAGTACATCATGTTGACATTGTTAACTCCTGGTCCTAAACAAGCTGGAAATAATATAGATGATTATCTTCAGCCACTTATTGAGGGTTTTAAGTTATTGTGGGATCAAGGTGAGAAGATGTATGATGCATACAGTCAGATATATTTCAATTTTTGTGCCATGATCTTCTGCACTATAAGTGACTTTCCCGGCTATGGTAACCTCCCAGGTTACACGATTAAAGGAGCTAAAGCATGTCCGATTTGTGAAGATGTTACGATTGATCTTCGTCTGAAGAACAGTAAAAAAAATGTATATATGGGTCATCGCACGTTTCTTCCACTTACTCACCCTTATCGTAAGAGGAAAAACGATTTTGATGGGACTATCGAGACTCGAGTGGCTCGTTTTCCTTTAACCGGGAAGGAGGTCTTTGAACGAGTTAAAGACATTGATGTTGTTCTTGGGAAGCTGTATAAAAAGCCAACTCCGAATAGTATTTGGAAGAAAAGATCTATATTTTGGGATCTACCATATTGGGAACACTTGCAAGTGAGACATTGCCTTGACTTTATGCATATTGAAAAAAATGTTTGTGAAAGCATTATTGGGACACTATTGAATATACCTGGTAAGACGAAGAATGGGATGAAAGCCAGGCTAGACTTGCAAGAGCTGGGTGTACGAGCTGAGTTAGCACCACAACAATCTGGTAAACGTGTGTATCCACCTCCCGCTTGTTACACTTTGTCCAGGAAAGAGAAAATAAGCTTTTGTGAGTGTTTATCAAGTGTCAAAGTTCCATCTGGATATTCCTCAAATCCAAAAAACCTCATCTCAATGAAAGACTTGAAGCTTCTAGGTTTGAAGTCACATGATTGTCACGTGCTAATGCAACATCTTCTACCGGTTGCAATTCGAGGCATATTACCGAGGCACGTGAGAGTGGTTATCACGAAATTGTGCTTCTTCTTTAATGCTATATGTAGCAAGGTCATCGATTCCTTGACTTTGGATAAATTGCAAGCTGATATTATAGTCACACTTTGTGAATTTGAAATGTATTTCCTACATTCATTCTTCGACATTATGGTGCATTTAGTGACTCATCTTGTGAGAGAGATAAAAATTTGTGGTCCTTTGTATGTGCGTCAAATGTATCCTTTCGAGAGGTTTCTGTGCATTTTAAAAGCATATGTGAGAAATCGGCATCATCCTGAAGCAAGCATAGTTGAAGGGTATTCGGTTGAAGAGACTATTGAATTTTGCACAGACTATCTAGCATCTACCGATCCAGTTGGAATTCCGAGATCTCGTCATGAAGGTAGACTTGATGGTCAGGGTACAGTAGGACATAAAATGATCACTCCCGGTGCTGAAATGCTTGATAGAGCCCATCTCTTTGTTCTACAACACATGACAGAAGTTAATCCTTACTTACAAGAGCACATACTGGAGATTCGACGAAAGAATCCCTCTAAGGGTGGCAAGTGGGTTACAAATGAACATAATCGATCTTTTGTGAAATGGTTTAAAGATCGAGTGATGTCTCAATATTCAAAAAGTCCTTCAACAGTTTCCAATACTCTGAAGTGGTTAGCTTATGGCCCAAACATGCCACTGAGTTCTTTCCAAGGATATGATGTAAATGGGTACAGTTTCTACACACAACATCAAGATAATAAGAGCACCGTGCAAAATAGTGGAATATTTGTAGAAGCTTTTTCAACAGAATTTGAAAGAGGCAATTCCATTGCATCACGAGATGTAAAGAAGTCTTATTATGGGGTGATTGAGGAAATCTGGGAGATTGATTACAAAGATTTCAAAGTTGCACTATTTAAATGTAAATGGTTTGATATCCGTTGTGGTGTTCGAGTGGATGAGTCAGGTTTCACTTTGGTTGACTTCAATTGGTTTGGTCATGAGGACGATCCATTTATACTTGCAACACAGGTCAAACAAGTTTTTTATATTCGAGACCCGGCTGATGTGAGGTGGTCAATTTTTCTTCAAGGTAAGCGACGTATTATTGGAGTTAATAATGTCGAAGATGAGGAAGAGTATAATCAATTTGACGAGAACCCTCCTTTCTCAATTGGCCTACAAACCACATCTATAGAAGATAGTACGGATATAAGTTATGCACGCAATGACCATGACGAAGGGGTATGGATTGATCATCAATAATGATTTGAAATACCTTCATGCCAATGAAGGTAATTTTCTACCCTATAATTAAGAATAGAAGAACAGAAGAACTCTGACAAATTCATCTTCAATTTATTCATTTAGTGGACACAAAGTGTGTGCAGAAGTGTTGATTTTTTTAAGTAATTCTACTTTAAAACGTTAAGTTCAACATTTCCAACCTGCAAGTCCTGAAAAAATATTGCCTGGAGAAAGAAGCTGATATTCCTTTCTAGACTCACTTTTACTTAATGTGAAGATTATACCATACCAAAGTTTGTTAATCGGATACTATTTCCAGATGAAACACTGATGTACTAGAAACTCGATTGCTATATATTTTACTTATGTGTGAACTTGTAGTTCTACTTATATAAATTTTAATAACATGGCCATAGTTTTCTGGTTCTAATAAATACTAATAGGTTGTTAATTCTTTTTTCTTTCCTGTTCTTCCCTTCTTAATTATATGAACTTTGTAGTAATTTTTAACTTGGGCTTGTAATACGACGTAATTAGAATTTCCTTATAATGTGCCTGGACTGGTCTTAGTGATGAACTGGTTCTCATTTTGTCCATGTGCATAGTTGGACTTGGTATTTTAATATTGGATTAGAGCATAAGCTGGTGATTCTTTTGTAGACTGTTCGTGTGTAGAAAAGGTCTGAGAAAGGGAGCTATAAGTGCAAATATATAGTAGACCATCACACTGCAGAGGTAAGTCAAACTTCATTTATTGGTGTCATTAAACTGTCACGAGTAGGTAGAGTTCAAAATGTCATTAGTTGGTAGATTACTGCTCAAAATTGCCTATTCTGTTTTGCACTGTCATGCACTATAAATGTTACAGAGTTGATTATCTAGATAGGCATTATAGTAGTTATTTTTAGTCTATTACAAGTAATGTGTTTATATTATCATTTAGAAATATAATAATTTGATACTATCAAATTAGTTTCTCTTTGAACTTATTTTTTTTCCTTAATCATTTACGCAATCATCAACAGGTGCGAGCTGTCACAGTCCATCCATCTCAGAAGTACTTTGTAACAGCGTCCCTTGATTGTACATGGCATATCAAACCTTGATCTACAAAACTGTCAAAAAACTAAAGATTTGCTCATAGATTGAAAAATATAGTTAATATCCAAAATTGAAATGATTCAGTAGTAATGAAGTTTTCTGGACCATATCTAGTAATGAGTTAGAGAACTTTCAGTCTTTCACATACGAGTAATTACTTTAAATTATTCAACTTTCATAGGTTTCTGAAACAAATGGTATCAATTATCAGCTCCATAGACACTGTTGCAATAATCCCAGCTATACATGATATTTGATCTTACAGGTGTAATAACTTAATGTACCATATGTACCATATGTAATAGCTCTTACATTTCCTAACCTATTATGTTACAGGTATAAGATTAATGGATCAAGATGAAGATAGGAGGGAGCAAAATAGAGAGAAAGACAGAGAGCAAGACAGGGAGCAAAGTTCTGAAGAATTAGTCAAGAAAAGAAGCAGAGGTCCAACGTTGTGCAAAAACGTGAAAAGAAGGATCGCAAAACAAAATTTGGATTGTAGCATTTCTTTCAATGAATATGGTGAGCCAATTGGGGATATGCTTAAAGATTTTAGGACTTATGTAGGATCAGTGGTTCGATTCCAAGTTGATATAAATATCGAGAGTTGGGACCTTGTAAATCAAGGCTCGAAAGATGCAATATGGGAAGATATTAAGGTACAATAAGACAATAAGGCATTTGACTTCAAATGTATTTAACATTCTTTGGCTGCTTGCTAATATTTAACTATTAGTAATTTATAACTTACTCATTATGTTCAGACCCGGTGGAAATTGGATGATTCACGGAAAAAGAACTTGTTAGAAAGAGCAGGAAAATAGTGGAGAGATTTCAAGGAAAAGCTGACTAAGAATTTTTTTCGAGAAGGCAAGGATCCGTGTGAAAAATACAGCTTCATTACCGAGGACACGTGGAAAACATTCAAACAGAGACGTGAGACTGCAGAGTTTAAGGTAATTCAATGTCAATTCCTGAAAGTAGGCATGTCTGATAAATTATAAATTATAAAGAAGTATAACACATCTAGATTCTGCAAACCAGAATTTTTTTTTGATAAATTATAAGACTATACTCAGACTTTTCGAATGGAATCCATCTCGGTACAATAAAGAACTTACACAAGTGATCGGGTAGGTCAGGGAGTTCAATAAATCTCAATCATTATTCGACAAAAATAATTGATTATAGTAGGCAGAAAGGCTTACTGATAATGAGAATCAGTGCAACTGTTAAGCAACTCAGAGAAGTTCTCATCCAACAAATCTTGTCTATACCCACCTGAAAAATCCTAGCAATTACCCAGTCTTGTAATGATGCAGTTTACTAGTTCACATTGCCAATAAAAAACAATGAAATTAAACAGGGGATTACAAAATTACAGTTTTGGAAAGTAGAATTTGCTGCACTGAGACAAGTCTGACATATAAAACTGAACTGGATGTGGCATCATCTGTTGTTTCTTCCCCTTTTGTACTCAAACTGGATTCATAAGATTGAAATGTTGGTGGTTCAACGATGGCTCTTCCTGTTGTAGATATAAACACAACGTCATAAAAAGCTGACACTTAGCTAACATAATATAATGTCCAAGTTTTTATTGTAAATTAAATTCATCACTGTAGCTAATTCTTCACCAGCATCACATTCTTCTTCATGATTGTCATCTTTTTTATATTCATCTGAATTAACTAATTTTGACTAACATGAAACTTTTTTTATCTTTATTAAACAGGAAATAAGCGAAAAGGCAAAAGAAAATCAGAAACATAATGAACATGTTCATTACCTGGGGCCTAGTGGATATGCTTCAAAAAGAACAAAATGGTCTATTGATGACCCCATCACTTCTCTCAATGATCCTGATTGCAGCAATCTGTCAATGCTATCAACTGAGCGTACTGGACGCGGTTTTGATTGGCTTAGAGCACGTGCAAGAGCTGATGGACAAGGTGGTCATTACTCTCCAAATAAGAAGACAAAGGATGTGTGCCTAACCATGGTAATTCACTATACTTTTTAAAATCAGCAGGGGTATCCTTGTCAAATGAAGTGTTTCTAATGAATTTATTTTACAGAATGAGTTGCACAATCAAGCATCAGAAGGTTCATGGACTCCACAAGGCCATGATGACTTATTAGCACGTGCACTTGGGAATAAAGAGCGCGGGGGACGTGTTAGAGGCGTTGGTGGAGGCGTGAAAATAAAAGATGTATTTAAGTCAGGGCCAAGGAGACATAGTGGTCTTGTATCGACAGATGAATTGGCCACCATTACGGAAGAAATCAGAAAGATAGTTCAGAAAGAGTGCGAGGAAATGATGAATTCAAAATTGGAAGGCATCTTCAATCAGTTGAAGTAGATGGGTGTGTCACTCGAGTCTGATCAATTTGTAAATGATGTTGGTGCCCGAAAAGTTGATAATGCTCGAAGTAGTTGTCACTCGGTGGATCCGGAAGATTATTTCTCAACTATCAAAGTACTGTCAACATAATTTTGGACTATTAAATCTCTTGATTTGTTGGGTTGAACCCGTCAAAAAAAGTTGTTCCTGCTTAAGATTGTGGACTTGTGATTCTTCTTTCATATTAATTCAACACTGATTCAAATCGAAATCCCGACTCACTAGAAAATTAGTGAAATTTCTACCGTATAGATTCACAGGGGCCAGTGAATCAAACATATAGTACTTGAATTATTTTGTGCTCTAAAAAGACATGACTTGAACCTGATATAAAAATCTCTTTTTAATGAAAATTTCTTTTGAATATTGCAGGTTCTAACACTTTGTCGGCTATGTGTAATACATGTAGAAAGAGGAAAAGTTGTTGCAGCTAGAGGGACTCTTTTCCCAACCAATCAGGGAGAGATGATCCATAATAACCCGATTGCCCCTCAGAATGTTAGAGTATTAGTTGATGATGTTATAACTGAATACCAACTTACTCCACTTTCTGTTCCATGTTACGAACACGAGGCAATAGGAAATGCAGCTGGTAGCTTTGTTCAATGGCCGAAGGACCTTGTGATGTTGGGACAGGTATATCTTGTTTGGTTCAATTATGAAAAGTTTCCATTAAATAGAACCCAATAAATATGTCTTTGATTAGGATCCTATATTGGAAAAGAAAAAACTCCAAGAGATGACGCCAATTCAAAAGTCATCAAAGGTTGAAAGTAAAGGGTCGGTGACTCCCCTGAAGCAAAGCCCTCAAGTAGTTGGTGATGACATAAATTCGAGTGATCACTGTGCAGGTTTAAGTTTCTTACTCAAAAAGAGGCCCCCTTCTAAAAAATCTGATGCATTCGTTTTTGAGGAAAATGGAGATGGTCCAATATATATCACACTCGAAGATGTCAATCAGTTTTTGAGAATGAGTTGGTTAAACATACCCATTGTGGAACTGTTTGTAAAGTAAGACTCAGTCTTTCTTCCTAATTCACTTTAGAATCTATTAGCACACACATATATTGTGATAAATGATATTTGTAGGTATGTTAGCAAGTTATGCAAACAATTGAAGGACGATAAGTTTGCATTCATGTTACCATCTAGACTAGCAATACCACATAATCATGAGCAACAAAAACGCAAGGACGAAGCAACTGATTACATGACAAGTATTTTGGTTGCTAATAAGGATAAACGTTATATCCCAGCCCCTTACATCCAAGAGTAAGAATAAAATCATAGTAATTATCATGCTATATATATTATATAATTATATTCCGGCTAATATATTATATATGTTTTTATTGTAGAGATCATTGGATGTTGCTACTTTTTTGTCTCAATGAAAGTGCTATATACGTGTTTGATTCGTTGAAAAAAGAAAGGAAGATACGGTTGACCACACCTGCACGAATGTATGTTAAAATTTCAAATTTTATGTTGTATAATTACTACATAGAACCTAGTCCTATAAGTGATGTGATGAAAGTATACGTATTTTACAGGGCATTTAAATTATATGTACCTCAAGGTAGATTGAAGAATAACAGAAAAGAGTTTATTTGGCATCACACCGAGGTTCAGGTATAACTTACTTTGGTTTGTTTATTTCACTTATATTATATGCTCCTGACTTTTTAGTTATTATTTATGAATCTTGTTTGTTTATGTGTAGTGTCCCCAACAAAAAGGAGGCACAAAATGCGGTTTTTTCGTGATGAGGTACATGTATGACATTTTCATGCTTTCTCAAAAAAAATGCCAACATGAATTGGAAAATGGTAAGGAAACTAAAATATCGTAAATATTGGTTTACAATTTTTAAAATCAAGTACTAATATTTGAAGTATGTTAAATTTTTGGTAGGGTCTTGGTTCTAGAAGCTATGGTAGAAAGGAAATTAGCGAGATACGAGAGATTTGGGCTCAATTTTTTACTCTTGAATGTCTATAGTCAGGTAATTTTTTTCAGTACATGTCATTAATTCATGTTCACAATAAATATTGCCATTAATTCATGTTTTGTTGAATAATTTATTGCATATATGATTTTATGTACTAATATAAACTTCTTTTTTCAGGGCATGGTACTTGGAGATATAAGAAGAGAGTGCAGAACAATTACAAGGAGCCTAGATATCATCAAGAATCGAGTTAGTCTGAGGGATTTGTCATGAAAACATTAGTTTTTGATGAATTTTTGTAAATATTGGGTTGTAAACTAAAATTATGAACAATTCCAAATTTATTTTAATATAATTTATGAACCTTTTTTAATTTTTGGGTGTACCTCTGTTTTTAATATGTGTAGTAAACAGGTTAAAAATGATCAGGAAAAAATAAATGCAAAAAAAATTGATCAGGAAAAAACATTTGATCAGGCAAAAAAATGAAATTATAGACCTAAGGCGTCGGTATTTTAGGACCCGACACATTTGCTCTACAACTTTTAGCGTCGGCATTTTAGTGAGACCGACGCAATTGATAAAGCACAATAATGTCGGCATTTTAAGAAGACCGACGCAATTGATAGGCACAATAGTGTCGACATTTTAAGAAGACCGACACAACAGGTCTAAGATTTAGCGTCAGTTGTTTAATTGACCGACACTGTTTGTAAAACTATAGCGTCGGTTTTCTTGCCTTCTACGTGTGTTATTTAACCGACGCTAAACAGTTTTTTGCGTCGACCATTTAACCGACGCTGTAGGCATGTACCTATAGCGTCCCCTACATTTACTACGCTAAAAAACCGACGCCTTAGGCCTTTTTTGACCGACACCTTAGGTCTTTTCTGTACTAGTGAGATACCAGAGGGGGCTTTCTTTGATTTGGGTTTGAAAATTTTTGCAGTTGTGGTAGCTTAGGTAGGCAACTGTTGGGTCATTAACACAGTTGCTATAGCCACACTAGAACTCAAAGAAATTGTTGAGGTTGGAATAGTTGTAGGGATAGATGAACATACCCCACTTATCTGAGGTGCTTGCATTACAGGAAAATAGAACAATGGCACATCCTTGTGATTATTGGCCCTGTTCAAATCTGCAATGAGCCTTCTCTCTTGAACCCAATAATCTAGTTTGTTGTTAGGGTTCTCAAGCACAATCTCTTCACATAGGTGGTTAGCTAACATCATAAAGAATCTAGCATAATACACATTTTTACCTCTTTTATTTAACTTTCCTAATTTAAAGCCTAACTCAAACAAGACAAGATCACTGAAATTATAGAATTTAACAGTAACTAGCATGTAAAGCATGTTAAGCATGGATATATTTACTGAATCAAAATTACTGATTTTTCCTGAAAAGACCTTTGTCACAACATCAAGCATAAAACTCCATTCTTTCCTAAGACCCATTCTCCTAATGTCACTTAACTTAGAATTAGAAAGAGCATAGTTCATGGAATTAAGCATATTGATTATATCAGTGTTAGTGTGTGGTGAGGTCACAGTGTTATCAGGAATCTTGAAACATGTTTTTATAACATCACTATTGATACATAATTCTTTACCTTTAATGGTGAGTGTGATGGTCTTATCTGTAGAGTTGTAGGTAGCAGTTGTCCACATCTCTTCAACAACTTCATAGAAGATTGTGGGTGATTCCAGCATGGCATAACCGAGTTTGCAATTCCTCACAAAGTCCATCATCTTGTGATAGTCACCAGATTGCCGAATACCCTTGTTAACCAGTGCAGTGAAATTGTTCTTCTCATAAATGAACCCAGTTTGAGACATAATCTTTACAACATGTGCCATTGTTAGAGAATAAGAGCTTGAAGAGAAAGAGAGTAAGTGCTTTGAGAGAGAATGAAATTAGAGCAGTTGAATTGAGAGTGATAAAAGAAAATCAATTGAAATGAAATAAGCTTTTATACTATCTCAAAAATAACTGTTAAAAATAATAAAGTAAAATAAAGTAACCAATAGAAATTTCCTAAAATAGCCATTTAAAAATAAACTGTAAAAATTCCACTCATTATCCGTCGTGTTATGCTTACAAACTGTAAGTATACTCGATGGATAATGTACAGGGAATTAACGGCTGAGATTAAGACAATTCGACAGATGAGGATAAACTGTTATCCGTCGAGTCATAAAATATTCCAGAAAAATAATTGATTTTTATTAGCAAATAGTATACCGACAAATGATCCAACTCGATGGATAAAGATCATCCGTCGAGATGTAAATTTTGACTTAGCCAAAATTTCATCCAAGACTGAAAAATCAATTAAATTTCTGGCTGCATTTCAACTTGTAAATGAACTCATATAGATTTAAGAATAATTAAGCATACCTAACTCACTTACCAACCTTGAAAAGGTGGATTCATCTAGTGGCTTGGTAAAGATATCTACAAGCTGCTTCTCAATTGGAACAAAATGTAGCTCCACAGTACCATTCATTACATGTTCCCTTATGAAGTGGTACGTAATATCTATGTGCTTTGTCCTTGAGTGTTGTACTGGATTTTCAGTGATGGCAATTGCACTTGTGTTATCACAGAAAATAGGAATCCTCTCAACTTGCAAACCATAGTCTAGCAATTGATTTTTCATCCATAATATCTGTGCACAGCAACTACCAGCAGCAGTATATTCAGCTTCAGCTGTAGAAGTAGAAACTGAATTTTGCTTTTTACTGAACCAGGACACAAGCTTGTTTCCTAGAAATTGACAGGTTCCTGTTGTACTTTTTCTATCAATTCTACAACCTGCATAATCTGCTTATGAATAACCAGTTAGATCAAAACCAGAATCTCTAGGGTACCAAATGCCAAGTTTTGGTGTTCCCTTGAGATATCTGAAAATTCTCTTTATAGCTTTAAGTGAGATTCTCTAGGATCAGCCTGAAATTTAGCACATAAACATGTAGCAAACATTATATCTAATCTACTAGCTGTTAAGTACAAAAGTGAGCAAACCATGCCCCTATAACTTGAAATATCCACAGACTTTTCAGTAGTGTTTAATTCAAGCTTAGTTGTAGTGGCCATGTGAGTTTTTGCAGATGTGCAATCCATTAGATCAAACTTCTTTAAAAGATCAAAAATGTATTTAGTTTGACTAATGAATATTCCATCACTGACTTGCTTAACTTGTAAACCAAGAAAGTAAGTCATTTCTTCCATCATACTCATTTCATACTTACTTTGAATCAATTTGGCAAACTTTTTGCAAAGTTTCTCATCTGTAGAGCCAAAAATAATATCATCTACATAAATTTGAACAAGTATACTTGAACCATTAACATTTCTGAAAAATAAAGTTTTATCTACAGTACCTCTTGTGAAGTGATTTTCCAAAAGGAACTTTGATAAAGTGTCATACCAGGCTCTAGGAGCTTGCTTCAGTCCATAAAGTGCTTTCAAAAGAAAATAGACATGTTCTGGAAAATTTGGATCTTCAAAACCAGGAGGTTGACTGACATAGACTTCCTCCTCCAAATCTCCATTCAGAAAGGCACTTTTGACATCCATTTGATAGACCTTGAAATTGGCATGGGCTGCATAGGCTAAGAAAATTCTGATGGCTTCAAGTCTTGCAACAGGTGCAAATGTTTCATCAAAATCTATTCCCTCTTGTTGAAAATAGCCCTTAGCAACCAATCTAGCTTTGTTCCTGACTACTATGCCATTTTCATCCATCTTGTTTCTGAATTCTGATTTGGTGTCTATTGGATTCTTTCCTTTAGGCTTGGGCACCAGCTTCCATACTTTATTCCTTTCAAATTGGTTTAGCTCCTCCTGCATAGCTAAAATCCAATCAGGGTCCAACAAAGCTTCTTCTACCTTCTTTGGCTCTTCCTCGGAAAGAAAGCTACTGTATAGACATTCTTCTTGAGTTGCTCTCTTTTTTAAACTCTAGAAGAAACATCACCAATAATAAGCTCAAAGGGGTGATCTTTTGTCCATTTTCCTTGTTGAGGTAGATTAGCTCTAGATGAAGTGGCCTCATTGTTGTCTTGATGTGTGATTGAGTTTTGATTGTTAGAAACCCCCCTGACTTTGTGGAACTTTGATTTGAGAAAGGGGAACTTTCTACAGGTGATCTATCTTGATTTCCAGCTTCTCTTGATAACCCGACGGATGGTGAGTTTTGAGTATCGACGGATGAGGCTGGTTGTCTCCCGACGGATAACGCAGATTGCCTCCCGACGGATGAAGCATTATGCAACTTGACAGATGTTGAGTTTTGTGCTTCATTTGAAGTAGACATTTCTGCATTATCCTTAGATACTGTTTCTTGATCACTTTCATCATCACTGTCATCACTAACCATATCCGCATCATCAAATTTGAGGCTCTCATGGTAATCTCCATCTTGCAGTCCTTCAATCTTTTTATCATCAAACACAACATGTATTGATTCCACAACAATGTTGGTTCTTAGATTGTAGACTCTATATGCTTTACCAACAACATATCAAACAAAAATTCCTTCATCTGCTTTAGCATCAAACTTACCATTTTGATCAGTTTGATTTCTCAGAATATAACACTTGCACCCAAAGACATGAAGAAAATTTAGAGTTGGCTTCTTATTCTTGAATAATTGATATGGAGTCATGCATCTTGCTTGATTAACCAGAGAAATATTCTCAGTGTAGCATGCAGTATTAACAGCTTCAGCCCAGAAATATGTTGGCAGTTTAGATTCTTCAAGCATTGTTCTTGCAGCTTCAATAAGTGATTTGTTCTTCCTTTCCACTACTCCATTCTATTGTGGATTTCTTGCTGCTGAAAATTCATGCAAAATTCCACTACTCCATATCTAGGATCGAATTACTCTTTTTAAAACAAAGTATCAAAAGCTAAATTTTTTAAACAAAAGAAACACTACTACGTAATTATTTACTTTGATACAATTTATTCATATCAAATTCAATATAATACTATTAAAATAAACTAGAATTAAACTATCATTTTTTTATTATTTAATTTGTTTTACGTAATTCTCTAATCAAAATAAATAAATACAATTGACTGGTCAGGATAAATATTTTTGGGAAGAAAGCCGCCACAATGTATTGGGACATGACAACCAAGATAACAATAGTTGTTCGTTTTGATTTTGGACACGTATGTTTAGATGGATGGTAAATATAGTTTTATAATATTTTTTGAATATATTTTTTGACTAAATGTTTTAATATTAAAATTTAATATACAAAAATAGAGTTTGGCAAAAAAATTATATACTTATATGGTCAGTGCATTACAACGAAAGATAAATATTTAAAATGTATATGAATACCCGAATAAGTGAATAAATTCAGGCTCAACATTAGGCCTAAATCCTCGAAATGGCGTGAAAATTAACTCAAAAGTAAATGATTAAGGACTATTTTCCTTCCAATTAATTAAGTCATGAAAAAGTTTTAAGGTTAAATCAAATCATTTTTTTACTCAAAAGTAAATGATTAAGGACTATTTTACTTTTGAAAAGAAATTTCGGACCAAATTTGAATAATGTAATATTGTAATAAGCTATATTTTATCTATGATTTTTTCATTCATCCTTAATTTTTAACATAATTCCCATATAAAAACAAATAAAATACAATTATGACAAGAGGGCACGCTAGGATATTTTTTAATGGTCTCAGGGGTAAAATATATTTTATATGTAATGGAGATATGCTCTTCGTCAGAAGTTTACAAGCAATCTTTGAAGTTATGCATATATATTAGTATATATATATCAGTGGTCCAATACTAACTACCACCAATAATTTCATCTCAACTAGTGACACATTTAAATTTACTTGCGAGGAATAAAAATGGAAGCACTAATGTCACAAAGCTCCTACTACCACAAAGGGGTTCTTTGGTGAGACCTGATATTTCTTGAGGCTATTGATTATGCATATGTTAACATCATTAAAATAGGACCTCCCGGTGAAGTATGTGCCCATGATACCAGATGTTCCTGAACACTATACCAGGAAAGAAAAATCAGAATGGTCAGAATCTGAGAAAGCTTCAATGCTTAGAAATGCAAAAGTCAGAAATATTCTGCACAATAATTTGGACAATATGATGTACAGGATGATTGCCTGCCAGACTGCAAAAGAGATATGGGATGCGTTGGAGACTTAGTTCCAAGCTACAATGGCAATAAAGAAAAATAGAAGAATTGTTTTTGTGCAAGAATATGAGAAATTTAATGCCAAGGCTGATGAGTCAATTACTCACATCTATGATAGATTCCTGACACTGCCGAATGATCTATTATTGGTTGTAAAAGATTATGGAAGAGAAGACTCAAACAGCAAGTTTCAAAGAGCTCTTCGTGAAGATTGGGATACTCAAGCCTCTATACTCAGACATTAGTATTACCTTGATTTACTGACACTGGATGAAGTTTATAGAATGCTAAAAATCCATTACTTGGAGATCCAACAAAGAAAAAATAAGATAAGTCAGAAAATGAAGGTTGTAGCTCTAAAAGAGAAAGCTCTAGAAGAAGGAAGGTAATTGAAAAGTCAGATCCTGACACTGAATCATCCGACCTTGACACAGATACTGATGAAGATTCTGATATTAAATCTAATGATCCTCAAGTTATTGAGATGGAAGCAATGCTGGTGAAAGGCTTTAGAATGATGAGGCTTGCAAAACCACAAAGGAAATGTGGTTTCAACAAGAAGTACTCTAGAGATGGAAAAGGCAAATTTATAAGAAATGAAGGACAGTACTCCAAGGGAAGAAAGTTTGATAAAGTCAAGGTGACTTGCACTACAAGAAAAATATCAATAGACATCATACATTAGACATCGGTTGACGATGCATTGATGTTAATAGTGTTAATGACATCACCCCGTGATTTTCTGATGCCTTTGTTATTTCAAGACATCGGTTATTATTAAACCGATGTCTAAACTTCATAAAAAAAAATTTCGCGCCCACCTTTATTTTCCCACGTAGTAAAAATCCCGTTCACTTTTTGTTCCGAAATTCCCCCCTCCCAAAATTTTCCACCCTTAACCAATTTTTTGTTCCCCTCATTCCTCACTTTAGACAATTAAAAACTAAAAATTAAAAACTAAAAACTAAAAATTAAAAATTGAAAACTACATTCTCTCTCTACTCATTCTCTCTCGAACCCCTCTCTCAAACCTCTCCGGAACCTCTCTCTCTCCGCTTACAATCTCTCTTAACTCAGCTCACCATCTCAACTCCTCTCACATCTCTCTCTATTGGTCACAATCTCTCCACTCACAATCTCTGTGTCAAGCTTCTCTCTTTTAAGCTCTATACTTCGATAAGTATTCTATATACTCGAATCGAACTAGTCTTTTCTGCATGAAGACCAGTTTTACAAATGGAGGGTTTTTGAATTTGACACCCTAATTTTGTAAATTGGGGTTATTTTCAATTCCAAACCCTATTTTTTTTATTAATTCAATACCTTTTGAAGTTCCTAATACTTTTTAATTTGTTGTATACATGACCTATTTTGATAAAAAGAAACAAAATTTTAGGTAATTTGGTGTTTTTGTCTATACCTTTGTAAATTTGTTTATTTTATTATTTTTGTAAATTAGGTTTTCATTTATTTGTACTTTTGTAATTTTTGACTTGTTTTTGCTGAAAAATTGGGATGTTTGATTTTCTCATCGTCGTTTAGTTTCCTTTTTTAACTCTGTTTAATTTTGTTTGAGTTTTTTTTTTATTTTTGTAAATTGTTGTAGTTTGAGATTGTATTTTTGTAAATTATTGTAATGAGATTTTAAATTGTTGTAGTTTCCTTTTCTAACTTTAACGTGCACTTAAAATATTTATAAATAAATGGTGAGAGGTCGATATCGATGTGTAAGCTATGTTTAAAAATAATTTTTTTTCCCTTCTCATTAATTTAGCAAAATTCTCATATAAAAATGAATAAAATACAATTGCGGTAAGAAGGGAGGTATTTTAATGGTTTCCCCTCCAAAATATAATTGATATCTTAGAACAAGATTGGTTGTAAAATTAGTATTATTAGCCCAACTTTTATTTTTAGGGTGATCCCGTCCAAATAAAATATACACCCTTTTAAGTTAAATATAATTCATTTACCTTCTTCGACTATTATCCGCTAAATTCTTTGGTATAGAATACCTATATCCTATGTAAAAAACTCGAGTTAAGGCCCAAATATCAATGAGCATGGATCTGCGCGCAAGTCTTTCAACCAATGAATTTTCATAAACTCCCAAATCCCAATTACGCCTACTTTGAGATTAATTTATTTTTTTCATTAAAGCATAAAATAATATTACAAAACACCCAATTATTTACAAAGTTATGTAAGTATGAGAATAAAATATCTTAAAAATATATATAGAGATATATACTCTATCAAACACACTTTTTTGTTATATTCATAACAACAATCAAAGGATAAAGTTTAGGAACTTTCCTTATTAGGGTAAGTAAAATGAAAATAATTTTATGAATAAGAGAGTAAATAGATTTATTTCATACATACATATATATATATATATATAGGATAAAAATAGTTAAATTTAAATGTATTTTAACTATTAAACTTTTTCAATCTCATGCCCACATGCTTACACCATGCTAATTCTAACAAACAAAATGAATACACACTAATCATTTTTAAGAAAATATATAGAATGTAATATTCTCAACAAAAAAAAAATTGAATGTACCATTTGTCTCAAGATATTAGAAATGTTGACGAGATTTGATGCATATATGATTACATATTTATTGAGTATAAACATTCAAATTGAAAAAAATTAAATGGGAAGAATATTTTTATATGAAAATGGTTATAACCTGGCCACCTATAGAAATATAAAAAAATACAATGTTAAAAAATGTATTCTTATTCTTGTTTTTCTTGATCAGTGCTCAAATATGTTACATTCATATCCTAACATTTTCATAATAAATAGAATCTCTCCTGCTCATCCTCTTCGCAACAAAACAAAGTTGTAAAAGCAAATTCTCCTCAAATTCCCTAGCTAGACTGAAATGCCTACATCTATTATTACCACTGACTGCCAGTTTTGTGGCAACAGATTAAAGTGGTTCAAGCACCACATCCTGCACTTGGGAACCAACAAAACCGTTTGCACAGATTGCGTTATCTATCTCCATGCTCCTTCCTTGTGTCCAGTTTGTTTTACCGTTCATGAAAATCCAGAGAAGCTTATCACTTCAAATGTTGTGGTGTCTTGCGTGAGATGCTACTCATCTTCTCACGTAAATTGTATTGGTTCTCACCCCCATGCTCCTTATCTTTGTGTCATGTGTTTAAACCACAATTCGCCTCTCCTAGTTCTTGGTGATTCCAATGGAGGAAAGACAGTAGATAAGAATGCTGCCAAAATTTTCCTTGCTGCTTGCAAAATTTCAGCAGGTAGCATGAACAAGGCGGCTGTGACTGCCAAAATGGAGAAGGAGGCTAGGGCCAAAGAGGCCATTGATGCCAGAGAATTGGCTCTAAAAGCCATTGAACACGTGGAGCATCTTAGAAGAAATAGTGCTAGTACATAAACAATAATAATATGATAAAGGGAATATGAAATTTATATTTCAATTTTTTATTTTCTGAAAGCAATATACAAGTTTGATTTCTTATTATTTTAGTGTACCAAGTAAGAATTTTTTAAATTTATTGAGTTATATGTTGTGTGGTTAGTTAGGAATTGTGTCTATTAGTGGTAAGCAAAATTAAGAATTTATATTATGTAATTTTAATACATTATATTAGTTAGAGGTGCACTTTTCTCAATATGTGATCACTCTACAAGTGCATGCAACCCAAGCTATGTCATGAGAGACAAGAATTAATTTATAAAACTCACAATTAGCTACATAATTAATCTATCAAAGGCGTCAACTTAAAAGCGAAATAGATCACCTCTATTGGTTTATCTTCTTCATTACAAAAACACGAACACATGAGAGTTTCATTAAAGGAAAATGGTTATTGCTCATTTGTATAGTTATTTGGCATAAGAAATTGCATTGGTTTTAAAGTGTAGTATACTCGAGGATTATATTAATAATAGAATTTATTTGTCGAATATTTGTTCTGTTTTATTTGCTTAGACTTCGAGTTGTACAATTTTGAGTTCAAGGACTTAAAATAACGATATACAAGTATCTTTATCAAAAATAACTTTCAATATCTCAATATACACTACACAGATAAATGGAGAACAAGTGTAAATGGAGAACAAGTGTATCTTTTAGATAAAAGTAAGTACATTTACATATAAGTGTTTAACTGGATAGATGTAAAAATAACAAATAACAACATAAAATATACAATGTTTAAGCAAAATACCTAATTTATGACCCTAGACTTTACAAAGCACCTAAAAAAGATAGCTAATTGCAGGGATACAAGTATCTAGAATCGAAATAAAAAACATATTAAAATAGTCCCCTAAAAATCTTCTAGGAAGGGGTCCAAGGAGTAAAACACTTCATAAACTGGGCCTGGACAAGCCTATGAATACATGTTGATAAAATATGGGTATTTTTTAAAATTTTGAAATCCAAGTTTCCCAAATGCTTTAAAAATGATGAATAATTTGAAAGGTATGTGTTTCTCAAGTGGCACACATGCTTGAAAATTTAGCACAAAAATCTTCAAACTGAAAGTAAATTAAGTTCAATCACAAAAATGTTTAGAGACCAAATTGATTTGACTTTTTTTGCTTTAAAAATGATGAATAATTTGAAAGGTATGTGTTTCTCAAGTGGCACACATGCTTGAAAATTTAGCACAAAAATCTTCAAACTGAAAGTAAATTAAGTTCAATCACAAAAATGTTTAGAGACCAAATTGATTTGACTTTTTTTGTTTACCTAATAATCAAAAGCAGAAATTTTTGAAATAAAAGAAGCACTACTAGAGACTTTTTACTTTTAGGAAACTTTTTCTGACTATATTCAATATTATAACATTGGAATAAGCTATGTTTAAACTAGAAATTTTGCACTATTTAATTTTTTTACATAGTTTTCTAATCAAAATAAATAAAATAAAATTGACCGGTGAGGATAAATAATTTTGGGAAGAAAGATGGCCCGTTATTGGGAGACGACAATCAAGATATTAATAGTTATTCGTTTTATATAAGTATAGTTTTATAATATTTTTTGAATTTTTTTCTGACTGAAGAGTTTTATATAAAAAAATTTACAGCAAAATAAATCGAATATCTAGTACAAAAGAATTAATATAACAAAGTTCTTATTTTTGGATATATGATAATACTTTTCTAATAATTCATGTTTAGATTATAATTTATTCATTCTTTATTAGTTGTTATGGGAATTCATACAAGAAAGAAGGTTTGCTAAAGGATTTGGGAAGAAAGTAGGCTTGCCTTTGTAAGGATGACAAATAAGATAATAAAAGTTGCCTACTTTAATTTTGAACACATATATGTTTATCTGCACCGTAAACATAAGTTTATAAATCATATTTTAAATTTCTTTTTACAATATAATTTTTCACCTGGAAAAAAAGATGTGAAGATTTAGTTCATCCCTAATAGTCTGTGAATGAGACCACACAAACCGTCAACATTATATTTGTTAAAAAAATAGCTATATTATAAAAAAAAATGTGTGTGAAATAGAGCATGATAATTGGCTAAGTCAAAAATTGGTAGTAGGCTTGTCAATGGAGCGGAGGTCCGATGTGATGCGGTCTAACGCGAGCCTTAATAGATAGATATGGATTGTATAAAAAGAAAACCGATATGATAATACTCCGATATGATAAAGATCTAATCCATTAAGAAGCGGATATGAATTTTCACTCATCTGATCCGATAAAGAGCTGATCCGAAATACTAAACTTATATAATTATAAATATATATATATACTATATTAATATATATAATATATTAATATATATACTATAATAAATAAATATAATTACTTTTATATTTATTAATGTTATTATATTAAATTTGTACATATATATTAACTATAATAATTTAATATAATTAATTTTATATGAATCAATATGAATTATATTAATTTTATAATTAATTTAACTGTTATCTCATCATATTAAAATTTGTTATACACACCAGGTGTCATCATATTTTAATGAGTATCATGTGTGTCAGAAATTATTTTCATACATAATATTTTATTCACAATTTTTTTATTTTAATTTTTAAAATTGACACATAATTAATTTCAGATATTTATCCAATTAAATTATTTTATTTTTATTTATTTATTTCATAATTATTTTTAACTAGACCCTTTTCACATATTTTCATTTTTTTCCACAATATCTCTGATTATAAAATAGCTTTTTTTGTTTAAATTTTTATAATTATTAAACCGTATTAAATTAATATTATTCATGACAAAAAACTTTAATAATCTAGAGTTTGATCCGATAATCCGAGATCCTAATGAATTTCGATATGGATTATGTTCTTAAAAATCCGAAAGCGATCCGATCTGAATCCGATCCAACAAATTTAAATGGATATGGATATGGATTTAGTCAAATTCGATCCAAATCCGACGCGTTGACAAGCCTAATTGGCAGTACTCTCTATAAGAAAATATGTCATTATCGACCGACCAAATGTTACTAAAATTGATTTGTGAAATATTGACATAAGCCAGCGATTTTATCGACCAAATAGTTGGTAAGGTTTGTCTTGATTAAAATCGACTGAACATAGTCGGAAATGACTTTTTAGGATCCCTTTTTGGTCAAGGACTAAATTCAACTACAATGGAAAGAGGTATATCTGACAAACACTATCTAACATTATCTATCGTTATAATATGTAATGATTAAGTCATAATGACGTAGGTTGTTAAAATCGACCGCATATTACTAACCAACTTATAACCGACCACATAAATGGATGCTAATAATACACAACTTGCACATCTATTACATATAGGCATCTTTAATGACCAAATATTTATTGCTTATAAGTTTTTATACAGACCAATCGAGGTTCGTCAATTTTAAAATTTTGGGCGGAATAATATCTTTTTTCCAAAATCAAATTGAACACCAAAAGTATAGAACAAGCCAAAACCTTGATCACTTATAATATTTGGGTGGGGGAGTTTTTTATGAAAATTAAATATCAATGCAAAGTTGAGTTTTACAATTATCTTTTGATAGTTAAATTAAATGTATTTTAATTAATATTTAGTACTTCACCAAATCTTTTGGATAACAGTCTTTGATTACGAGTAATTTAGTTTTGAATATTTTTGTATTATAGCTTTATTGTTTAAAGGAAATAAAATTTCTGTCATATGACGTATTGGTATATGTAATGGTCACCCATATACTTCCTCTTATTTGTTTTCATAAAATATATGTAAACACCCATAGTCTTAGAATATATACCCTACACCTACTTAAAACCAAAAGTCTTGTTTCTTTAAGTTTGTATAAGCTTAAAAAAAGTAAAGGAATAGGTTTTTCCCATATTTGTGTTCATTGACTTTATGTAGACACCTATAGCCCTAGAATATGTACTTAAACTTACCTAAAAACCAATGCAATAGTCTCGTTTTACTAAGTTCTTATGTAGAAGTTAAGCTCAAAATAAGTAAAGGACTAAGTTAGAGAACACTAAAAGAGACAAAGTTAATTTATAAAATAATTTTTAATAAAAAATCAAGAACTAACTAATGAAACAAACCCTATACGGTAGAACATAGATAGAGTAGGTGGAGTATAACTTTAACTTATTTTTGTAATAGTTCCAGTAATCCAATTTCTTTAAGTACTTTCTCAAAATAAAAAAAAAACAAATATAAGTTATTCAGACCATTGAATATATATTTTGATTAAACACAAAAAGTTGAGATCTTGTTTTACCTTAAGATGTTTAATCTTTATAGCACAATCACAACTTTTAGTTGAATGACTTTAAAGGAGGATATGTAAATAACTTAATCAAGAATATAACCTGCAATATCTCTATATACTCTAATAAAATAAATTAAGAAGGAGTATCTTTGACACAAAAGTAAGTAAACTTAAATATTAGTGTTTCTTTGGATTGATCTAAAAATAACACCAGAAAATCTACAATATTTTGGCAAAATAACTAAAACATCGGAAAACCTCCAAAAAGAGGGATTAAAGGGATGGCTCTTTTAAGCTATTAAGGACACTAAAATGCATTCAAGGAATTAATATCTTCAAAATATCTTGTCAATACAAAAAATTTGCCTCGAAAATATGCCTAAACATCGAAATTGCACGTAAGGTAGTTTAACAATCTAAAAAAGTCAAAAATATCAGTAAGGATTATTCCTTCGTGATTAGTTAAATCAAGAAAATGGCCAGGTTGCCAAATCAAATAAAACTTTTTGTGATCAATCAAACAATATTGAAATTTTAAAACAAAAGAAACATTATGACAAACCTTTTACTTTTGGATATGTTGAAAACTATTGTAATTCGATGTGTTTAAACTTAATTTTTTTCATTCTTTATTTATTATTAATATAATTCATAGAGTGAAATAGACTTTTATTTATGGGATAGAGTACATGAGAAAATGGAGAACATAGATGGAAAAAAGGTTAGGCATGAATCCATGTACGCCCATCCAAGGTACTCCTTACACATGTGCACTTGACTCCGTGTGATCACTCTACAAGGGCATGTATTGCAAGGTTTGTCATCAGAGACAAGAATTGTTTTACAAATATTACAATTAGAATCGTAGTTTATCTATCAAAAGCCTTAATTTAAAGGAAAAATAGATAACTTGTATTTGTTTAATTATTGACTACAAAAACACGAACATGTGCCAGCTTCAATAAAAGGCATGAGAGCGCCATTAAAGTTATGTTGTTATTGCTCAATTTTATTATTATTTGGTTTTAGAACTTTTTTGTATCTAACCTTTGTGTTAAAGAGTAGAATCATCAAGGATTATATTATTAAAATGATATATTTCTCGAATATTTATTTCATTTAGTTTAGATTTATTTGGAGTTGTACAATATTATAATTCGCAAAAGATATCAATTAAAGGAGTATCGTATTCTACCCCATTCTACTATATTTTTGGACCTTACAACAAGTAAGTTAAAGAATATAACTAGTAGTATATTCGCAAAAAAAATGGTTAAATACATCTAATAAGTTGTTTTTAACATGTGTTCAAATAGCCTTCTTTCTTTATGCTCTAATTTGGAAATTAAGCTCAAATTAAGTAAATGACCAAGTTCCAAAAATCTAAAAGAGACAAAGTGCATTTAGTAACTGAGATAAAAAAATGGGTAGCTAACTAGTTGAAGTAGCACTATGCTTAGCCGAATATAGCTTCAGTAGGTTGAGTTTAGCTCTAACTTATTTTAATATGAGTTTGAGTAGTCTAATTTCTCTTAGTCCTTTTAAAAAACTCAAAAATAAGTGTAGAATTAGCTTAACCAAAACCAAAGAAGCTTATTTTTATTCTTAAATATCAAGTTCAAACCACTTAAGGTAAAAATAAAATATAGGCTTTTTGTTTTTAACTAAAATATAGATTCACTGGTCTTCGGTTACTAGTCTTAATAAGTCATAATCATAACTTTGAGTTCAAAGACCAGGGATATTCAAATATCTTCATGAAGAAGGAAATATCTCAATATATACTACACAAGGAAATCAAGAATAAGTGTATCTTTGAGACAGAAGTAGGTAAACTTACATATAAGGGTACAATTTGATAGATCTAACAATAAGAAATACAATAGAAAATTAATATTTTTTTTAAGAAAAATAACTAATTTACGACCCTTGACCTTGCAAAAGCTCAAGCACCTCAAAAATATTTGTAATTATATGGAGACGCGTATCTAGGATTGAAGTCTAAAACACATTAAAATAGTCAACAAAAATTCTTCATGAGTGGGGGTTGAAGGGATGTAGAAACAGGTTGAAGTCCACAAAGTTAAATTCAAAATTAGGCCTAAACACTTAAAATTGGTCAGAAATTAAGCACTAAAACCATAAAATACAAAATTAAATTATGTTTAATCACAAAAGATGTTTAGAGGCCAAATTGAATTACTCTTTTTAAAACAAAGTATCAAAAGCTAAATTTTTTAAACAAAAGAAACACTACGACATAGTCATTTACTTTAATGCAATTTATTCGTACCAAATTCAATATAATACTATTAAAATAAATTAGGATTAAACTATCATTTTTTTATTATTTAATTTATTTTACATAATTCTCTAATCAAAATAAATAAATACAATTGACGGGTGAGGATGAATATTTTTGGAAAGAAAGGCGCCCCAATGTATTCGGAGATGACAACCAAGATAACAGTAGTTGTCAGTTTTGATTTTGGACACGTATGTTTAGATGGATGGTAAGTATAGTTTTATAATATTTTTGAATATATTTTTTGACGAAAGGTTTTAATATTAAAATTTAATATACAAAAATAGACTTTGCCAAAAAATTTATATATTTATATCGTCAGTGCATTACAACGAAAGATAAATATTTAAAATGTATTTGAATATCGGAAGAAGTGAATAAATTCAGGTCATCATTAGGCCTAAATCCTCAGAAATGGCGTGAAAATTAACTCAAAACTAAATGATTAAGGACTATTTTCTTTGCAATTAATTAAGTCATGCAAAAGTTTTAAGGTTAAATCAAATCAGTTTTTTTACTCAAAAGTGAATGATTAATGACTTGTTTACTTTGAAAAGAAATTTCGGACCAAATTAAATAATATAATATTGTAATACGCTATATTTTATCTATGATTTTTTCATTCATCCTTAATTTTCAACATAATTCGCATATAAAAATAAATAAAATATAATTATGACAAGAGGGTGGCGCTATGAGGTTTTTTAATGGTCTCGGAGGTAAAATATATTTCATATGTAATGGAGATATGCTCTTGTCAGAATTTTACAAGCAATCTTTGAAGTTATGCATATATATTAGTATATATATAAGTGGTCCAATGCTCATTACCTCCAATAATTTCATAGATGACACATTTAAAGTTACCTGCGAGGAATAAACATGGAAGCACTAATGTCACAAAGCTCGTACCACAAAGGGATTCTTTGGTGAGACCTATTGAAAGCATAAACAATGGTCACACGAAAGGGCACCTAGACTTGGAATGTGCATTAATGTGTAAAATATATGGATCCCATCGAATCCATAATCCACCATTATTTTGGTAATCATAATTAAAAATCCATCACATTAAACCAACTTAAGGCGTGCTTTCTTAGTTCCTAGTCCGGGTTGGTTTAGGTTTTTACTGTTAATATAATTCATATCTTCGCTATGTAAGATTTAAAAAAACTCCATTAATCTAATGCCTTAATTTGTGTTTATTATCATTTAAAATATATAATACCTTCAATTATCATGACGACATTGATATATTCATTAAAACCACAGTGATTAATTTATTAAGATATCTAGGGTAGTTGTAATGTTTTGATATTTTTTATAATATATTAATTTAGATAATTTGACATTAATTATTTAATGATATCAATGCATTATAATTAAATTAGTTTGTGTAAGTTTATTTTTTTTGTAATCAGGGTATTGTTTTAAAAGTATTAGTTAAAAATATAGTAAGGATTTTGATAAAAAAGTGTGAAGGCTTAAAAATAGAAATAAAGAAGAGTGAGGATTTGTAAAAAAAAGGTTTTATTTTATCATTTAAGAGAAGAGTGTTGGAAATTGTCTATGTCAAGGATCAAGATCTGCCAAGGAGTCTAGGATCTGATAGAGGTATCAGGATGTGTACCCAATCAGGATATGTCTAACAGTCAGGGTTTGTCAAGCCATCAGGATGTGAAGACTCTCAAGATATGATTAGATAAGTCAAAGTTGCGGGATAAATCGCAATCTGTTGATTTAATGGAGATTGATTAGGTTATCACTTGGAAAAGCACACAACTCGAGTATTCTATAACCTACAAGCTCTTAAGAATATTGTTCTTGAGAGAGTTTTGTAACAGTTTATTAAAGATCAATCTAAACTGTTATTTGATTCATTTGTGCTTTATTATTCTTACTTTACTTCTGTGATAAATCGATTTGTATTGGTAATTGTATGAAACCCCTCTTAAACAACTAGTTTACTGGGCAACAAGGGTTATGTAACACCCCCAGATCCGGGGTCGGGGATCCGGGTCGTCACGGTCTTTCTTTCCACAATATCACTTCACTTAATTAATAATAAATAACCTTATGATGTGACCCCACACTAACACACACCACAACCCGTTATAGTCTCAGAGATGAAATTTAAATAAGTACAAGTCTTTGAATCCACAATTTAAAATTATTACAACCCAAAATGATTACTTGATAAATTTACAGTTAATTGCCATTATCTGCCACAAGTTATAATTATACATAATTGATTCTCAAAAGTAGATGGTCTGATCTACAATAGATCTACCTCTGCAGCTATAGCAGCTACAACATCAACGGGAAGACGCGGGACGCTTCCCACGCGCTTGCGCTGGGTCTGCTGGAGTCTGGCCATCTTTCCTAACTGTTGTTGTGTGATGAAGAAATAAAGCAAGGGTGAGCAGCAAGCCCACCAAAATAATATGTATAATGATTTACAATATATGAGCCTACTCATAATACTCATGAAAGTCTTGGTCAAAAGAAATGAACCAAGTTTGATATCTTAATGCGATGAAGTCGCAAAATATTCAGTATATATACATATATACTTTTCAAAATATTGGAAGTCCTCTTCCATGCATAATATACACAAAGTCCCAGTGTATAACTGTATAAAAAAAAATCGTTGCAAGGTGATCTCATATATCTAACCTTGTCTCAACGTTTTTCTGAAAATCTTTGTCATTCATAAGACAATTATTAATTAGATATAAGTTTAAAAGATGAGGTTACCAAATACCCCAATATACTTATATCTTTCCCAATACTACTTGAACTACCACCATTCAAGTTATAATCAGTTTCAAAAGTTCATCCCACTGATGAGACTACAAGACAAGATTTGAATAGATTCAATCTTTGAAATATTATTGAATGAAATAAAGTTACGAGATACTTTATTTAGTCCCGATATATATATATCCACATATATATATTTCTTAAACATTTCCTGGAACCTCTGTTATGTAAAGTATGAACAGAGTTTGAAACATCCAATGAATTTTGGAAAGGAAAGAATTTTGGCATAAACCCGATATCTCGCTGATCAGGAAAAGATACCAATAAGTAACCTTTTCTACTGTAGATGGATGAATTCCTCACCGGTCATCACCCTGGCCGCATTAGGACCTCGCGCTCGACCGTACCCCGGTCCCTCACGCGTTGATGGACTGCCACCCAGCCACTTACACAATAATAGACCGTACCCCGGCCTGTCGCTTATGCCGACTCAATGAAATGGACTTACTTCCCGAACATTGGGCAAGTAATCAAATTGTTTTCTCAAAACAGCAACCTCGTTGCGAATATAAAATACACCACAGAGCCGGATTCCCCAGGTTTTTTTGAGCGAGTATTTAAATCCCCTTAAAAGGAAGATCTTAAATATAAAAAAAAAGTTTTGGGATCCGCTCTGACTTTTAAAAATCATTTTGAAGATTCGAAAATACTTTAAAGAGTGTTTGGAGTAAAGCTGATTTAATGAAGTAAATCAGTCCCCAGAATATTTAGAAAATGACTGAATATTATTATTTAAATAATATTCCCATAAAGAATAATCTTTATTAAAATAATTGAAGTAGAAGTATTAAAATTTATACTTGAAACGAGTATTAAATAACCAAAGATATACTTATATGAAAGTATTATCTTTATTTGAATAATCGAAAATAAGTTTGATTATTTACACCTTATTCTTTAATAAAATAAAGAATATATCTCAGCAAATAATCGGAGTCATAGATCCTCAAATGAATATTCAAATAATATTCAATAAATAAAATAAGCTGAGTCATAATACCTCGAATGAATATTATAAATAATATTCATTAAATAAAATAAAGGAGTCATACATCCTCAAATGAATATTCAAATAATATTCAATAATAAAATAAAGTTTCAAGTTATCGAATAAACCTTATTCGATTAATAGTTTTAAAAACTATGACCATATATATGTATATATATATAAATATATATATATATATCCATATCCATATATATACAAAATCTACTCGGGATCCTCGACTCCCGGTTTTAGAAAATATTTTCACCTTTGGGTCCCTATACTAAGGGTATATGCAAGTTACCGCTATCCTCTAGCATAGGTATTATCAACTGAATCAACAATTATATATGGAAAGAATATGAAACCGGCATGTATATATATACCATATCAGCATGCTTCAATATATCGCAACATTTGCTAATATAAACATCATGCATCTATCGCAAGATAATGCATATACAAGTGTATACATCACAACAACAGTATAACGGATAGAATACTTGCCTGAGCGACTGGGGGTTACGAATGGCTCGGGACGAGTCTGGTAACCTATAAGCAACAAGTAAGTTGGAATTAAACCAAAGTCACTTGTAAATCTATACTTTAACTAACTTAGACTCTAACGCTCGTTTTGCGCTCACTGATTCGCTTAAGTCACTCGGGTACCCTCGGCTCCACCATTTTTAATAATTTAACCTTTACGAGTTTTAAAACGATTCTTTCGCGAATGTCTTACCAACTGCCTAACACACTTACCATAAATGTTTCACACATTAATTAACCCTTTTTGGTCTTTAACCTACATTCCAAAGTAAGGCGAGGGAAAAAGTTTCGTTCGCGAAACGCCGTTACTTGAAACGGTCGTTTCTCCTAAACCGTAAATCGGAATCGAACGAACTACATATCAAAACGAAGCTCGTAACATGAACTATCTAAACATGACAATGGTCAAAACCTAGCAGTGAGTTCAAGGGTTCTGATGTTAAGAACAAAAACAGTCTACGGTAAATCGGACATTACGACGGCTATGTTTACGCGATTTCCCAAATTTAAACCAACTCAAAACAACCACAATCCAACCCCAATTCATAACCCAATCCAAACTCCATCCAAAATACATTACAACAACCCCAAACCAATCCAATTTAATCATTTATACTTATGCTTAAACTTAACTTTAATCATGCTTAAGTTCTTTTAAATCAAAACCACAACAATTACCATTCCATTTCACTACCATACCAAATCTCAAACTCTAAATCATAACAACAAGCTACAATAACATCCTACTCATCAAAATCACCTTATAATATATATGAACCTAGGGTTTGGAAATGGTATACCTTCCTTGAAGTGGTGGGTGGAGCTAGGAAGCCTTAAGAAGCTTGGAGAAGTTTTAAGAAAGCTTGGATCTTCAAGAAAACAAGACAAACTTCAAGTTAAAAATCTTGAAAACACTATTCATTGTCTTCTTCATTGATTAAATGAAGAAGTTAGAGAAAGAATTAATGGCTTAAACTCATGATATAGCCATAACTAAGCATGAAGATGATTAGGGAATTTTCTTACCAATTTAGGAAGCTTTGATCTTTGATTTTGAAAAATCTATGCCTTGAAAATGCTAAAAAGCCGTGAGCAAGATGAACTCATGCCTTGGTTGTTTTGATTTTATGATGGAAATTATTTTTACTTGGCTTGGTTGACTTGATTTGTATTTGATTTAGCAAATTACTACCTTGCCCTTTAATTTGTGTGGTTCTTATTCAACCACACCTCCTTCCTTCCCATGTCATGCTTACCTCATCCTCATGATGTCATCCTTCCTTCCTTGTCTTCTTTCTATTGGTTGGATGACATCATTCCCATTAATCCCTTTGATTAACTTCCTAATCGTTGCCTAATGACCGTTGATCTGTTATACGGTTCGCTTAACTTTCGCTTTCATTTATCGTTTGAAGGATCATACCCGGGATCTTATTACTTAGGTCCCCTTAACCTTTCTCAATACATTGTATTCCTTTTATGATCCTCTCTTATAATCCTTTAATTTAAATCCTTTTTATCCTGTTACCTTATACTCAATTCTCTCCGTATATTGTGGATTTCCGGGAAAAATCAAAGTGTTCGGAATTGGATTCTGACGATCTTTACATACACTTATATACCACATAGAGTACTAATAATATCCCATAAGATCAATAACAGAACCCCTACATAGCGTGGCATGAAAAGTTTTCTCATTCAGCAAAAACACTATTCATAAGGGTTTCAAAAATTTCCAAAAATTGGGGTTATTACAGTCTCCCCTCCTTAAAAGGATTCCGTCCTGGAATCAGATAGAAAACAAATGGGAATACTTGCTTAGCATTACACTTTCTAACTCTCGAGTCAATTTTCCCACATTGTGGTTCTACCACCAAACTCTGCCTAGTTTGATAATCCTTTTCCTAAGCACTTGTTCCTTTTCACTCTATAACCCTTTCTAGTTGCTCCATATAGGTTACGTCGGGTTGCATATCTATGCGCTCATATGCCTCTATTTATCTGGCATCTGAATTACACTTCCTTAACATTGATACATGAAACACGTTACGACCTGCTACATGTTCGGGGTTAGGGCTAGCTCATATGCTAACTTCCCAAACGTCTTAATATATCCAAGGGTCCAACAAATTGTAGACTTAGCTTTCCTTTCTTTCCGAACCTCATCAATCCTTTCCAAGGGATACCTATATCATTACTAGGTCCCCTATTTCATACTCTTTATCCTTTCGTGTCAAATCAACATACTTATCATGTCCATCTTGGGCTACTACCAGCCGTCCTCTGATTAGATCTATCATATCCTTGGTCCTTTGGACTACTGCGGGTCCGAGCATCTTGCGCTCTACAACTTCATCCTAACATAAGGGAGATCGACATTGTCTTCCTTCAAGGATCTCATAAGGCGATATCTCGATAATGACATATGATCTATTGTCGTAAGATAACTCAATCCGAATTAAGTGATCGTTCCAAATTCTTTCAAGTCTATTACACAGACTCTCATCATAGCTTCCAATCATTAGAGCTCTTGCTTCTCAATACCCATTCTTTTCCAGTTCGTAATCACTATCACCTTCCGTTCCTAATATTATACTGGTTATACTTTTGCTCGTTAGCGTTCTATAACCTTTTAATAACCACGTCAACCTTAGTATCACGAATGTGTTCCCATTCCGCATACTACCACCACTTCATTACTCCTTTTTCAGTTGTTTCTATTTTCCGGAATTTGATCAATCAAATAGAAGTAAAGGAATTTGTTGAGAGATCACTATGATCACGAACACTTGTCCTATTGCATAGTTAGTACAGAAGGTGGCCAGCCTTTAGTACTTGACAAGCAATTAAACAATAGTTGGTATCCTACTCGGCTTCTATCACACAGATAGATAGTCATTCGGCAATACCTCCCCTTCTGGAAGGGTTGTTCTTCTCAGCTTACATGAAATGAAAAGAAGAGAAAAGAACGAACTGAAGAGAATTGTATATATGAAAAAATATACTGCCACAAAATATCTGGCTTGGAACCTACCTCTGAACTATAGAGGTTTGTCATAGGAGAACAAAACATATACGTATTTATATCAACATCAAGTATTATAGCATCGCATTTCACGTGCCTAAATATTTTCGCTATCCCGTCCATCATTCTATGGACCCATGCTCTTCCTCGAGCTTATACACAATCACCTTTGAAACTCCCTCGATATCGAAAATCGAATCTGGGATCTCATTCTAGACCTCATCGTTACTAGAATCCATTTCTATACCGCAACCTTCTTCGTATGGGTAATACTACTCTTTATCGATAAGAAGGAATAAATATATCATAGGTAGATAATTGACTTAATTAGTCTATCAATGATAACTTATACACTACCATGACCCGATTAGTGGTACTCAATCTCAACACCCATTCCAATACAACTCTCATGGTTGTAATCAGCTCACTACTCGCAGAATCATTGCTGCCTTACTATGGTCCACCACTGACCCACTGTAGTCATTCATTTTCCATGAAATCTTAATAACTAACCATACGGAGTCCATACATCTCGTATCTAATTCTCCTAAGGAGTTAACATAACCACCAATCACAATTCATGAAGAACACTCCAAACTCTGACGTACCTTCATGACATGAAGCAGATAAAATTACAGAAGAGTTTCAATCAAAGCAACGATAGCAGGTTAATACCATTCTTAATCATATGCCTTCAATAGAAGACTTAACTCAAGGGTTCATCTAGTCCTTTTTGAAACATGGTCCTGGATTATCTCAAGATAGGACCTTCTAAGATAGATAGCCCGTTCATGGCGATTACATGAATTAAACCTTTACCAACTACTATTACGGTTGGGTATTGCACAGTCATCAGAAGGAATGACAATCTTCCTAACCATAATTCAACCTTCACATTTTTAACCATCATCACTATATTCTTTTGGCACACGCGCCTATAATTATCCTCTTACCTTTAAAGTGTCGGCCACCTCTTTGGCCTTTCCTGATAGTAAAATTTCCTTACAGTCAATGTCACATTAACCACCTCCAATAAATTTCTACCTTATTTCAATCACAGCTTATGTGAAGATGTTTTCCTTAACATCTGATAAGTAAAAAAAAAAAATCACCATTTTTCCATAAGTTGTTGCCTCAGTCTTTAGAGGTTAATCATTGTCATGACTGACTCTCAATCATAATTAGAACATCTTTTATCTTAAGTCCTAATTGCCCTGAATAATTTCGACCATTACTGGTTCGATCCATACTTTCTCGTGGTTTAACACGTGCCCCACTTGGCAACATTATAATTATGTCATATTTCCTTTATCAACATTTTTATTCTTGAGAATTTCGAATATTACCTTTTTCCTTATAAAACCTCTAAGGTTATCCTTCAATCGTTCCTCCTGTATTCCCTAGATACAGGGCATATCACAATACCATTTACTAATAGTAGAACCATTGTCTATATACTTCTGCAAAATTTCTCCACTGATTCTTAAAGGTTGTTGTTACCTTAACCCTTTCCCAATCATACTGTCAAAACTCATATTGTCCCTATTAAGGGTGACATGCCAACCTTTATGCAGTCCCCTAGGATTCATTTTAAGTTACCAATGTTCTATCCTTAATTCCACCTTTAAAAGGTACCTGCATCCTTCCACGAATAAATCAAGTCATATTTCCTTGATAGATTATCTTATTCATCATTCCCACCTCGATAGTCTATACCTAACTTCATAATAGCATCCTTATTCAAATTGAGGTCAATCCATATGGCCTCCAAAAGATAACAATGGTCATCCGCTTTTCTTTCCTGATTTGGTAATGATAACATGGATGTTCTGGAAGATATTGGTCATGTTCAACGTGAACTTCTTCTTAATAATTCCTTATTTACTTTTGTTGTTTATCTCAACAGTCACCTCAATGTTGGGATACCTCCCATACCTGGCGTCTCCCTTTCTGGGTATCGAGCCACCGGTCTTACATTTCACATTATTGAAGGTCACTTCCTTCATCCAATTTTTCCTGATTTCTTACTTTCTTGTCTCCTCAGTCTATCCGTGTCTCAATATTTATCCTTCGAACTATCTCAAGGTTTCCTCGAATCCTCCCAACTTAAAGGGGGTACAATATATGTATCTCTTATGCCTTCAACCATCAATTTTAACTCATGGTGGATCATCATCCTGACGATTACATACTTTTCTATTTCTATTGCTATGAGTCTTTAGGGTTTCCTCATACCCGACTCCCTTATCATACCTCAAACTCTTTTGCCTTTATATCCCTTTCCACTTCAGTCCCTTTTTATTTCCCTTTCTCTTATCATTATTTCATGAACCAACATAACATAAGCATTGATTTCAAACATCCCGTCATTCCGGATTCGTGTCCTTAGAACGAATCTTGACAACTTTTACAACTTAAATTCACAATTCATCATACTCGTCTGCCTTTGTTCTGGCTCTAAAGCTTTTACACTTTCTCCATAACCTTGGGAATTACTTTCCCGAAAACAATTGGCTGAACTTTAATCAGTTTATCATAACCTCTGGCTCCGTACCTTTCTTGGTCTTTCACCAGCGGGTGGCCTCTCTCTTAGGAGGGTAAGTGACAAAAACAGTCCTTTGTGGTTCGTCAATCATTTAGAATCTCAAATGATTCCTATATTTCCTTTAGCCAGGCTCTTGCCTCGACTAGGTCAACTTGTTCCTTGGAACTCCGAGAGCTTAACGCTTTAAAGGTCATGAAAGAATTTCCTGCCGCATTGTCCCCTCAGGGTGGTGGTTGGGGATAATAGTCTAAGTTCTCTTTAGACAGGTCCATGAATTGCCATATTGGAGTACCGTCTCGGGTCTCCTTTCCTTACTCGACTTTCCATTTCCTTAGTATGGAATGTTTCATCCTTCTCCCATACTTGGGGTTATCTTGTACGTTAAAATCCTCATTTTCCACTTCATTATGTTATGGGTTCCTTCTATCTTGATGGCGTCCTCCCTGACTATCACATTCAGGGTTTGCTCTAACTCTTATTCCTCAAACTAGCTTTCATCTAAGATTTCATCTTTAAGCTCTTAAACATTTGGAACCCCAAATTCTATAGGAATACCTCATTATTCCCTTACCATCTTTCTCGATATTAATCTTTTATCTAATTGTTGGCTCTCTGCCTTCATTCATAACTTTTTCTGGCACAATATGATCTTTTCCAATAATTCGGGCTGTATTGCAATCTCAAACAGCTTTTCGGTACCGGCTCCGGTTACCTTCACTTTTATTTCCATTTTCTCAAAATCTCTTATAAACTCTCCAAAAGACATTATCATCTTGAGTCTCTCCTTTTTACTAAGGGCATCAGCCACCATATTGGCTTTCCCCGAATGATAAAGAATCTCCCAATCATTATTCTTGATTAGCTCTAACTGCCTCCTCTGGCATATATTGAGCTCTTTCTACGTAAAAAGGTACTAGAGCTCCTATGGTTTGTGTAAATCTTGCACTTCTCTCCATACAAGTAGTGCCTCCAATCTTTAGGGTAAAACTATTGCCACGAGCCTAAGCTCATGGGCGGTGATATCAAATTTCATATTACCTTAATTGTCTTGACGCAGACGCGATTATCTTGCTGTGCTAAGAAGCACCCTAATTCCTTATGCGAAGCGTCACTTACAAATCACAAAATCTCCTTTTTCCCTCCGGCAACGCCAACATCGGGGCCGTCACCAACCTTTGCTTCAGTTCTTAAAAGTTGTTCTCGCATTTCTCTGCCTATTCGAACTTCTCAGTCTTATGAGTAAGCCGCGTTAAAGGGGCTACTGTCTTTACAAACTTGAACAAACCTCTGGTAGTGACCGACCAATCCTACCTCTGGTAGTCGACCTAACCATGGTCATCAATTCATCAGTGGTCCTTTATTCATTCTTGTCAGGATCCTCCACAGGATCCTCCTCAGCAATAATCCCTTCTAGGACAACATCCTCAACCGCTACATCCTCAATATCAACATCATCCGGTCCTGCATTAGGACGCTCTATTGGATCCACAATCTGATCTCCAATTAGTAATAAAACATCATCGCGTTGATGTTCCTCAACTTCAGGGTTCGGAGTCCCGCTACCATATACGATAACGAACTACGCTTCTATCGCTACATTTATAAGGGTTCCCATAAGGGTTTTAACTGTCAGTACTACGTTAGGTAGTCCGACTATGAACTTGGCAAGAGTTCTTATTATCTTAGTGAACTTATTATCTTAACGTCCCATCATCTCTGAGGTTTATAACGCTTAGCTCTGATACCATTTCTGTAACACCCCCAGATCCGGGGTCGGGGATCCGGGTCGTCACGGTCTTTCTTTCCACAATATCACTTCACTTAATTAATAATAAATAACCTTATGCTGTGACCCCACACTAACACACACCACAACCCGTTATAGTCTCAGAGATGAAATTTAAATAAGTACAAGTCTTTGAATCCACAATTTAAAATTATTACAACCCAAAATGATTACTTGATAAATTTACAGTTAATTGCCATTATCTGCCACAAGTTATAATTATACATAATTGATTCTCAAAAGTAGATGGTCTGATCTACAATAGATCTACCTCTGCAGCTATAGCAGCTACAACATCAACGGGAAGACGCGGGACGCTTCCCACGCGCTTGCGCTGGGTCTGCTGGAGTCTGGCCATCTTTCCTAACTGTTGTTGTGTGATGAAGAAATAAAGCAAGGGTGAGCAGCAAGCCCACCAAAATAATATGTATAATGATTTACAATATATGAGCCTACTCATAATACTCATGAAAGTCTTGGTCAAAAGAAATGAACCAAGTTTGATATCTTAATGCGATGAAGTCGCAAAATATTCAGTATATATACATATATACTTTTCAAAATATTGGAAGTCCTCTTCCATGCATAATATACACAAAGTCCCAGTGTATAACTGTATAAAAAAAAATCGTTGCAAGGTGATCTCATATATCTAACCTTGTCTCAACGTTTTTCTGAAAATCTTTGTCATTCATAAGACAATTATTAATTAGATATAAGTTTAAAAGATGAGGTTACCAAATACCCCAATATACTTATATCTTTCCCAATACTACTTGAACTACCACCATTCAAGTTATAATCAGTTTCAAAAGTTCATCCCACTGATGAGACTACAAGACAAGATTTGAATAGATTCAATCTTTGAAATATTATTGAATGAAATAAAGTTACGAGATACTTTATTTAGTCCCGATATATATATATCCACATATATATATTTCTTAAACATTTCCTGGAACCTCTGTTATGTAAAGTATGAACAGAGTTTGAAACATCCAATGAATTTTGGAAAGGAAAGAATTTTGGCATAAACCCGATATCTCGCTGATCAGGAAAAGATACCAATAAGTAACCTTTTCTACTGTAGATGGATGAATTCCTCACCGGTCATCACCCTGGCCGCATTAGGACCTCGCGCTCGACCGTACCCCGGTCCCTCACGCGTTGATGGACTGCCACCCAGCCACTTACACAATAATAGACCGTACCCCGGCCTGTCGCTTATGCCGACTCAATGAAATGGACTTACTTCCCGAACATTGGGCAAGTAATCAAATTGTTTTCTCAAAACAGCAACCTCGTTGCGAATATAAAATACACCACAGAGCCGGATTCCCCAGGTTTTTTTGAGCGAGTATTTAAATCCCCTTAAAAGGAAGATCTTAAATATAAAAAAAAAGTTTTGGGATCCGCTCTGACTTTTAAAAATCATTTTGAAGATTCGAAAATACTTTAAAGAGTGTTTGGAGTAAAGCTGATTTAATGAAGTAAATCAGTCCCCAGAATATTTAGAAAATGACTGAATATTATTATTTAAATAATATTCCCATAAAGAATAATCTTTATTAAAATAATTGAAGTAGAAGTATTAAAATTTATACTTGAAACGAGTATTAAATAACCAAAGATATACTTATATGAAAGTATTATCTTTATTTGAATAATCGAAAATAAGTTTGATTATTTACACCTTATTCTTTAATAAAATAAAGAATATATCTCAGCAAATAATCGGAGTCATAGATCCTCAAATGAATATTCAAATAATATTCAATAAATAAAATAAGCTGAGTCATAATACCTCGAATGAATATTATAAATAATATTCATTAAATAAAATAAAGGAGTCATACATCCTCAAATGAATATTCAAATAATATTCAATAATAAAATAAAGTTTCAAGTTATCGAATAAACCTTATTCGATTAATAGTTTTGAAAACTATGACCATATATATGTATATATATATAAATATATATATATATCCATATCCATATATATACAAAATCTACTCGGGATCCTCGACTCCCGGTTTTAGAAAATATTTTCACCTTTGGGTCCCTATACTAAGGGTATATGCAAGTTACCGCTATCCTCTAGCATAGGTATTATCAACTGAATCAACAATTATATATGGAAAGAATATGAAACCGGCATGTATATATATACCATATCAGCATGCTTCAATATATCGCAACATTTGCTAATATAAACATCATGCATCTATCGCAAGATAATGCATATACAAGTGTATACATCACAACAACAGTATAACGGATAGAATACTTGCCTGAGCGACTGGGGGTTACGAATGGCTCGGGACGAGTCTGGTAACCTATAAGCAACAAGTAAGTTGGAATTAAACCAAAGTCACTTGTAAATCTATACTTTAACTAACTTAGACTCTAACGCTCGTTTTGCGCTCACTGATTCGCTTAAGTCACTCGGGTACCCTCGGCTCCACCATTTTTAATAATTTAACCTTTACGAGTTTTAAAACGATTCTTTCGCGAATGTCTTACCAACTGCCTAACACACTTACCATAAATGTTTCACACATTAATTAACCCTTTTTGGTCTTTAACCTACATTCCAAAGTAAGGCGAGGGAAAAAGTTTCGTTCGCGAAACGCCGTTACTTGAAACGGTCGTTTCTCCTAAACCGTAAATCGGAATCGAACGAACTACATATCAAAACGAAGCTCGTAACATGAACTATCTAAACATGACAATGGTCAAAACCTAGCAGTGAGTTCAAGGGTTCTGATGTTAAGAACAAAAACAGTCTACGGTAAATCGGACATTACGACGGCTATGTTTACGCGATTTCCCAAATTTAAACCAACTCAAAACAACCACAATCCAACCCCAATTCATAACCCAATCCAAACTCCAACCAAAATACATTACAACAACCCCAAACCAATCCAATTTAATCATTTATACTTATGCTTAAACTTAACTTTAATCATGCTTAAGTTCTTTTAAATCAAAACCATAACAATTACCATTCAATTTCACTACCATACCAAATCTCAAACTCTAAATCATAACAACAAGCTACAATAACATCCTACTCATCAAAATCACCTTATAATATATATGAACCTAGGGTTTGGAAATGGTATACCTTCCTTGAAGTGGTGGGTGGAGCTAGGAAGCCTTAAGAAGCTTGGAGAAGTTTTAAGAAAGCTTGGATCTTCAAGAAAACAAGACAAACTTCAAGTTAAAAATCTTGAAAACACTATTCATTGTCTTCTTCATTGATTAAATGAAGAAGTTAGAGAAAGAATTAATGGCTTAAACTCATGATATAGCCATAACTAAGCATGAAGATGATTAGGGAATTTTCTTACCAATTTAGGAAGCTTTGATCTTTGATTTTGAAAAATCTATGCCTTGAAAATGCTAAAAAGCCGTGAGCAAGATGAACTCATGCCTTGGTTGTTTTGATTTTTTGATGGAAATGATTTTTACTTGGCTTGGTTGACTTGATTTGTATTTGATTTAGCAAATTACTACCTTGCCCTTTAATTTGTGTGGTTCTTATTCAACCACACCTCCTTCCTTCCCATGTCATGCTTACCTCATCCTCATGATGTCATCCTTCCTTCCTTGTCTTCTTTCTATTGGTTGGATGACATCATTCCCATTAATCCCTTTGATTAACTTCCTAATCGTTGCCTAATGACCGTTGATCTGTTATACGGTTCGCTTAACTTTCGCTTTCATTTATCGTTTGAAGGATCATACCCGGGATCTTATTACTTAGGTCCCCTTAACCTTTCTCAATACATTGTATTCCTTTTATGATCCTCTCTTATAATCCTTTAATTTAAATCCTTTTTATCCTGTTACCTTATACTCAATTCTCTCCGTATATTGTGGATTTCCGGGAAAAATCAAAGTGTTCGGAATTGGATTCTGACGATCTTTACATACACTTATATACCACATAGAGTACTAATAATATCCCATAAGATCAATAACAGAACCCCTACATAGCGTGGCATGAAAAGTTTTCTCATTCAGCAAAAACACTATTCATAAGGGTTTCAAAAATTTCCAAAAATTGGGGTTATTACAGGTTATCAGAGCGATCATATTAACTCTTAATTTGCATAGATCAAATATATCTGGAAGTAAGTATGAAAGCATGAAAATTCCTTTCCTGAAGAAAGCTGATTACTCTACATGGAGAGTAAAGATATTGATGTTTCTTGAGGCTATTGATGATGCATATGTTGACATCATCAAAACCGGACCTCCCTATCCTGTGAAGTATGTGCCCATGACACCAGATGTTCCTGAACACTATATCAGGAAAGATAAATCAGAATGGTCAGAACCTGAGAAGGCTTCAATGTTTAGGAATTCAAAAGTCAGAAATATTCTGCACAATAATTTGGATAATATGATGTACATGATAATTTTCTGCAGGACTGCAAAAGAGATATGAGATGCCTCGGAGACTTAGTGCCAAGCTACAATGGCAATCAAGAAAAATAGAAGAATTGTTTTTATGCAAGAATATGAGAAATTTAATGGCAAGGCTGATGAGTCAATTGCTGACATCTATGATAGATTCCTGACACTGCTGAATGATCTATCATTGGTTGTAAAAGATTTTTTATCAATCAAACAATATTGAAATTTTAAAATAAAGAAAACACTGTGACAAACCTTTTACTTTTGGATATGTTGAAAACTATTGTAATTCGATGTGTTTAAACTTAATTTTTCTTCATTCTTTATTTATTATAAATCTAATTCTTAGAGCGAAATAGACTTTTATTTATGGGATAGAATACATGAGCAAATGGAGATATAGATGGGAAAAAGGTTAGGCATGGGACCTTGTAAGCCCATCCAAGGTACTCCCTACACATGTGCACTTGACTCCGTGTGATCACTCTACAAGGGCATGTATTCCAAGCCGTGTCATCATAGAAGAGAATTGTTTTACAAAAATTATAATTAGAACCGTAGTTTTTCAATCAAAAGCCTTAATTTAAAGGAAAAATAGATAACTTAAGTATTTGTTTAAATTCTTCACAACAAAAACATGAACATGTGCGAGCTTCATTAAAATGCATGAGAGCGCCACTAAAGTTATGTTGTTATTGCTCAATTTTATTATTATTTAGTTTTAGAAATTTTTTGTATTCAACCTTTGTGTTAAAGAGTATAATCATCATGAATTATATTATTAAAATAATATATTCCTCGAGTATTTGTTTCATTTAGTTTATATTTATTTGGAATTGTTTAAAGTTATAATTCGCAAAAGATATCAATTAAATGAGTATCGTATTCTACCCCATTCTACGATATTTTCGGACCTTACAACAAGTAAGTTAAAAAATGTAACTAGTAGTATATTCGCAAAAAAACCATGGTTGAATACATCTACTAGGTTGTTTTTAACATGTGTTCAAATAGACTTCTTTCTTTATTCTCTAATTTGGAAGTTAAGCTCAAATTAAGTAAAGGACTAGGTTCCAAAAAACTAAAAGAGACAAAGTGCATTTAGTAACTGAGATAAAAAATTGGGTAGTTAACTAGTTGAAGTTGCAGTATGCTTAGCTGAATGTAGCTTAGCCAATTATAGCTTAGCCGAATATAGCTTCAGTAGGTTGAGTTTAGCTCTAACCTATTTTAATATGAGTTTGAGTAGTCTAATTTCTTTTAGTCCTTTTAAAAAAACTCAAAAATAAGTGTAGAATTAGCTCAACCAAAACCAAAGAACTTTATTTTTATTCTTTAATATCAAGTTCAAACCACTTAAGGTAAAAATAAGATATAGGCTTTTTGTTTTTAACTAAAATATAGATTTACTGGTCTTCGGTTACTAGTCTAAATAAGTCATAATAGTCTAAATAAGTCATAATCACAACTTTCAGTTCAAGGACTAGGGATATTCAAATATCTTCATGATGAAAATAACCGGAAATATCTCAATATTTACTACACAAAAAAATCAAGAATAAGTGTATCTTCGAGACAGAAGTAGGTAAACTTATATATAAGGGTACAATTGGATAGATCTAACAATAAGAAATACAATAGAAAATTTAAAAAATAATATTTAAAAAAATAACTAATTTACGACCCTTGACCTTGAAAAAGCTCAAGAACCTCAACAATATTTGTAATTATATGGATACACGTATCTAGGATCGAAGTCTATAACACATTAAAATAGTCACCAAAAATTCTTCATGGGTGGGGTTGAAGGGATGCCTTTATTAAGCTCTTAAAGTCAGTAAAACACTCCATAAACTAGGCTCACTAGTGAGCAAATATGTATATTTTAGTAAATTTTGAAGCAAGTGGCCTAGATGCTTTTAATGTGATACAACCAAACAAAACTACTTTGAAAGTATGTAGAAACAGGGTGAAGTGCACAAAGTTAAATTCAAAATTAGGTGTGGGGTAATGGTTCGTTCGCGAAACGCCGTTACTTAAAACGGTCGTTTCTCCTAAACCGTACATCGGATTCAAGCGAACCACATATCAAAACGAAGCTCGTAACATGAACTATCTAATCATGGCAATGGTCAAAACCTAACAGTGAGTTCACGGGTCCTGATGTTAAGAACAAAAACAGTCTAAAGTAAATCGGGCATTACGACGGCTATGTTTACGCAATTTTCAAATTTAAACCATTCCAATCAATTCACAACTCAACCCACAATCACCACTACAACCAAAATCATCCATTCTTTACTACAACAGCCCCAACAACTCAAGATTTCCAATTTATATTACTCTCAATCATGAACTAGAAGCTTATACTTAAGTTCATTAACTAATAATCAAGATTTATCATTCCAAAAATATTACAAAACCAACCAATCTCTAAATTTTCAATAACCATGCTTCTCATGAACTATACAACTCATAATAAGCTCTAAACATGAGTACACACCCATTACACTAACCCATCATCTAAACATTATGAAATCCAAACCAACAAAACTTAAGATTAAGGGTTTGAGAAGTTATACCTTCCTTGGAGAGTGGAGAATCACTTAGGAAGCCTTAAGTAACCCCTAACTATCTCTACTAAGCTTGGATCTTGAAGAAAACATAAGAAAACACAAAGTTAGTTTCTTGAAAACACTATTCACCAAGAACTTTGATGAATTGATTAGCTTAGTAAACCTTGGAATCTTGGCTTCAAACTCATAACGTAACTAAGTCATGAATTATGGAAGCTAAGGAAACAAACTTCTTGATCTTTGAAGGTGTGTAGCTTGAGTTTTGAAAATTTCTCCTTTGCTTTTCATGGAAAAGCCGAGAGCAAAGAATGAGGGGGGAGAAGATGATGTTTTCTTGGTTGCTTTCCCTTTTTGTTTTGTTAATTACCTTTTACCATGGTAAAAAAATGAATGGCTTAAAATCAACCAACAATTCCTTTCCTTTTTGGTCATGCTTATGTCATCCTCTTATGTCATCTTCCCACACTTGTCTTCTTCTTGTTGGTGTGATGACATCATCATCACTAACCTCTTTGATTAACTCCTAATTACTTGGCTAATGATCGCTGATCTGTTATATGGTTCGCTTAACTTTCATTTTCGTTTATCGTTTGAGGGATCATACCCGGGATCTTATTACTTGGGTTCCCTTAACCTTTCTTAATACATTATATTCCTTTTATGATCCTCTCTTATAATCCTTGAATTTAAATCCTTTTAATCATGTTACCTTATACTCAATTCTTTCGGTATCTGGTGGTTTTTTGGGAAAATCAAAGAGTTCGAATTTGGATTTTGACAATCTTTACATACACTTATTTACTTTATGGAGTACTAATACGATCTTAGAATTTCCATAACAATACTCCTATATAGTGTGGTCTGATAATTTTCCTTAATCAGCATTATCAGCAAAAGTTACTATTCATCCGTATTTCAAAAATTTCCAAAAAAATTGGGGTTATTACACCCTCCCCCTCACTTGGTCCTTTCTCCCCCTTTTTGTTATCATCAAGTTGAGTGGAGGAGGAGGTTTGAGCAGCCACCAATTTTTGAAGTAGATCTGTCTGTTGGGCTTGATGAAGGTGAATGGCTGTTAAAGATGCTTCCATGGCTGACATTCTTGTGTCCAAGGCATCTATCTTGTTTGCAAGATCAGAATTTTTCCTTAATTGCCTCTTGATGTCAAGCATTGTAGCTTCTAGAAGTTTATAATCTAGCTTGTCTGAAATGGCCTTCTTCATCTCCTCAATATCACCCTTCATGGTGTTTACATCCCTAGCATGCTGGAAGCCCTGGATTTGTTGAAGTTGCAGAGAGGCTAGATGTGCCTGAAGGAGCTTCTTGATGCTGGCATTAGTAGTGGTTTGAAGAGCAGTATTTGTCTGATTGATTAGTTGAATTAGGGTGGTCTTGAAGTAGTGCTCATCACAGTGCTTTGAGAATGCCCATGATGGCATACCTGATCTTGAACTTGAGCCTACTTCTCCCCCTATGTCCATTGCCTCATCTTCACTATCCCCACTCCCATCACCAAAGAAATTAGCTGAACCACCAGTCTCATAGTCCACATCACCAGCTATAGAAGGCAAAGCTGTGATGGCATCCTTGGCTCTTAGCATAGACTGTGTGGTATGCACCAAATTCAGCATCCTTTCTGCATTGTCATTGCCATGTTCAGGTAGAAGTTGATAAGATGGAACAGGGTGAGTAAATGCCTCAGCATCAAGGGAAGTGGAATCTATAACAGCTTTAGGATGTTGAGATAGTTCTTCCCTATCTGCATCCTAGACATTCATTGAGTCACTAGCAATGACATCCATCCTTATAGCTCCAGTACCTGCATTTCTCTCGTTTTCTCTCTTTTGTTGCATCAGGGTCTCACCCTGGCTCTCCACCCTCACACCCTCACTTTCACCTACTAAGGTGAGAATCCTCTCACTCTCTTTTGCCAATCCTAAAGAAATGGATTGCATAGTTTTACTCATTTCCTCTCCTTTTTCCTGGAAGCAACCCAAACTCTCACTCAAAACAATCTTCTCTCTCAATCCTAAGAGTGACTGTACAACCACTAAATCTTCTGCACTTGAAATAAATGAAGTTTGAAGCTGTGCAGAGATACTCGACGGATGAGTGATATCCATCGAGTGAGTGATTTTGCTATCCGGCGGATAACTGCTGTTAAGCTTATCCGTCGGGATACAATCACTACTCGACGGATGAGCAATATCCATCGAGAGAGTAGAAATGAATTAACTGGGAATAGAAACTATTGTTGACTCTGTGCTAATTGAAGATATTTTGGGCACAGATGATACAACAGTTCCTGAAAGAATTGACAAGTGAGCCAACAAATTATCTAAAAGATGATGCTCACTTGCACTATATTTTGGCTTCCCCAACAGAGTTAAAGAAGGGGAATCAGGAATTGATGTGTTTATCATATCCACATCCAGAGAATTTGTTGGTGAGTTTGGTGTTTGAGGTGCTTCTATAACTAGAGATTTTGGCTGTAACTCCATATTTATTGAGCCACATCAAACTGAATTTGTGAATGTGCAGTGACTGTTCTGTTGCACCAGTTTGCACTGTGTGTGAACCCTGTGCATCCCCAAGGGTTTTAGACTTCTTCTTTCTGGCATAAGTTTGGGGTGAGCTTGTGTCCCTAACCCTCTTGGCCTGTGCTCTTGGTTGAGAGCTTTGTTGAATAACTATATCCTTTTGGAAGGATGCAGCTAGAAATGAGCTTTTATCCTTTTTAAGCACTGCAATTTGTTGGGAAACTGCAGTGTGGCTAGGCTGGGATCCACTCAACTCTCCAACCTTATTCTTTGGGTTTCTTTTATGTTCACCCCTTCCCTCACCTATCTTGCCCTCCTTCACACTCCCCTCTTTGGTTTTAGTGGATTTTTCAACTGGCATCTTTTGGAAGATACCAGAGGGGGCTTTCTTTGATTTGGGTTTGAAAATTTTTGCAGTTGTGGTAGCTTGGGTACGCAACTGTTGGGTCATTGACACAGTTGCCATAGCCACACTAGAACTCAAAGAAATTGTTGAGGTTAGAATAGTTGTAGGGATAGATGAACTTACCTCACTTACCTGAGGTGCTTGCATTACAGGAAAATAGAACAATGGCACATCCTTGTGATTATTGGCCCTGTTCAAATCTGTAATGAGCCTTCTCTCTTGAACCCAACAATCTAGTTTGTTGTTAGGGTTCTCAAGCACAATCTCTTCACAGAGGTGGTTAGCTAACATCATAAAGAATCTAGCATAATACACATTTTTACCTCTTTTATTTAATTCTCCTAAATTAAAGCCTAACTCAAACAAGACAAGATCACTGAAATTATAGAATTTATCAGTAACTAGCATGTAAAGCATGTTAAGCATGGATATATTGACTAAATCAAAATTACTGATTTTTCCCTGAAAAGACCTTTGTCACAACATCACACATAAAACTCCATTCTTTCCTAAGACCCATTCTCCTAATGTCACTTAACTTAGAAGTAGAAAGAGCATAGTTCATGGAATTAAGCATATTGATTATATCAGTGTCAGTGTGTGGTGAGGTCACAGTGTTATCAGGAATCTTGAAACATGCTTTTATAACATCACTATTGATACATAATTCTTTACCTTTAATGGTGAGTGTGATGGTCTTATCTGTAGAGTTGTAGGTAGCAGTTGTCCACATCTCTTCAACAACTTCACAGAAGATTGGGGGTGATTCCAGCATGGCATAGCCAAGTTTGCAATTTCTCACAAAGTCCATCATCTTGTGATAGTCACCAGATTGCTGAATACCCTTGTTAACCAGTACAGTTAAATTGTTCTTCTCATAAATGAACCTAGTTTGAGACATAATCTTTACAACATGTGCCATTGTTAGAGAATAAGAGCTTGAAGAGAAAGAGAGTAAGTGCTTTGAGAGAGAATGAAATTAGAGCAGTTGAATTGAGAGTGATAAAAGAAAATCAATTGAAATGAAATAAGCTTTTATACTATCTCAAAAATAACTGTTAAAAAAAATAAAGTAAAATAAATTAACCAATAGAAATTGCCAAAAATAGCCGTTTAAAAATAAACTTTAAAAATTCCACTCATTATCCATCGTGTTATGCTTACAAACTGTAAGTATACTCGATGGATAATGTACAGGGAATTAACGACTGAGATTAAGACAATTCGACGGATGAGGATAAACTGTTATCCGTCGAGTCATAAAATATTCCGGAAAAATAATTGATTTTTATTAGCAAATAGTATACTGACAGATGATCAAACTCGATGGATAAAGATCATCCGTCGAGATGTAAATTTTGACTTAGCCAAAATTTCATCCAAGACTGAAAAATCAATTAAATCTCTGGTTGCATTTCAACTTGCAAATGAACTCATATAGATTTAAGAATAATTAAGCATACCTAACTCACTTACCAACCTTGAAAAAGTGGATTCATCTAGTGGCTTGGTAAAGATATCTACAAGCTGCTTCTCAATTGGAACAAAATATAGCTCTACAGTACCATTCATTATATGTTCCCTTATGAAGTGGTACTTGATATCTATGTGCTTTGTCCTTGAGTGTTGTACTGGATTTTCAGTGATGGCAATTGCACTTGTGTTATCACAGAAAATAGGAATCCTCTCAACTTACAAACCATAATCTAGCAATTGATTTTTCATCCATAATATCTGTGCACAACAACTACCAGCAGCAATATATTCAGCTTCAACTGTAGAAGTAGAAACTGAATTTTGTTTTTTACTGAACCAGGAACCAGGACACAAGCTTGTTTCCTAGAAATTGACAGGTTCCTGTTGTACTTTTTCTATCAATTCTACAACATGCATAATCTGCTTATGAATAACCAGTTAGATCAAAACCAGAATCTCTAGGGTACCAAATGCCAAGTTTTGGTGTTCCCTTGAGATATCTGAAAATTCTCTTTATAGCTTTAAGTGAGATTCTCTAGGATCAGCCTGAAATCTAGCACATAAACATGTAGCAAACATTATATCTGACCTACTAGCTGTTATGTACAAAAGTGAGCCAACCATGCCCCTATAACTTGAAAAATCCACAGACTTTTCAGTAGTATTTAATTCAAGCTTAGTTGCAGTGGCCATGTGAGTTTTTGCAGATGTGCAATCCATTAGATCAAACTTCTTTAAAAGATCAAAAATGTATTTAGTTTGACTAATGAATATTCCATCACTAACTTGCTTAACTTGTAAACCAAGAAAGTAAGTCATTTCTTCCATCATACTCATTTCATACTTAATTTGCATCAATTTGGCAAACTTTTTGCAAAGTTTCTCATCTGTAGAGCCAAAAATAATATCATCTACATAAATTTGAACAAGTATACTTGAACCATTAACATTTCTGAAAAATAAAGTTTTATCTACAGTACCTCTTGTGAAGTGATTTTCCAAAAGGAACTTTGATAAAGTGTCATACCAGGCTCTAGGTGCTTGCTTCAGTCCATAAAGTGCTTTCAGAAGAAAATAGACATGTTCTGGAAAATTTGGATCTTCAAAACCAGGAGGTTGACTGACATAGACTTCCTCCTCCAAATCTCCATTCAGAAAGGCACTTTTGACATCCATTTGATAGACCTTGAAATTGGCATGGGCTGCATAGGCTAAGAAAATTCTGATGGCTTCAAGTCTTGCAACAGGTGCAAATGTTTCATCAAAATCTATTCCCTCTTGTTGAAAATAGCCCTTAGCAACCAATCTAGCTTTGTTCCTGACTACTATGCCATTTTCATCCATCTTGTTTCTGAATTCTGATTTGGTGTCTATTGGATTCTTTCCTTTAGGCTAGGGCACCAGCTTCCATACTTTATTCCTTTCAAATTGGTTTAGCTCCTCCTGCATAGCTAAAATCCAATCAGGGTCCAACAAAGCTTCTTCTACCTTCTTTGGCTCTTCCTCGGAAAGAAAGCTACTGTATAGACATTCTTCTTGAGTTGCTCTCTTTTTTAAACTCTAGAAGAAACATCACCAATAATAAGCTCAAAGGGGTGATCTTTTGTCCATTTTCCTTGTTGAGGTAGATTAGCTCTAGATGAAGTGGCCTCATTGTTATCTTGATGTGTGATTGAGTTTTGATTGTTAGAAACTCCCCCTGAATTTGTGGAACTTTGATTTGAGAAAGGGGAACTTTCTACAGGTGATCTATCTTGATTTTCAGCTTTTCTTGATAACCCGACGGATGGTGAGTTTTGAGTATCGACGGATGAGGCTGGTTGTCTCCCGACGGATAACGCAGATTGCCTCCCGACGGATGAAGCATTATGCAACTCGACAGATGTTGAGTTTTGTGCTTCATTTGAAGTAGAGATTTATGCATTATCCTAGATACTGTTTCTTGATCACTTTCATCATCACTGTCATCACTAACCATATCCGCATCATCAAATTTGAGGCTCTCATGGTAATCTCCATCTTGCAGTCCTTCAATCTTTTTATCATCAAACACAACATGTATTGATTCCACAAAAATGTTGGTTCTTAGATTGTAGACTCTATATGCTTCATCTGCTTTAGCATCAAACTTACCATTTTGATCAGTTTGATTTCTCAGAATATAGCACTTGCACCCAAAGACATGAAGAAAATTTAGAGTTGGCTTCTTATTCTTGAACAATTGATATGGAGTCATGCATCTTGCTTGATTAACCAGAGAAATATTTTCAGTGTAGCATGCAGTATTAACAGCTTCAGCCCAGAAATATGTTAGCAGTTTAGATTCTTCAAGCATTGTTCTTGGAGCTTCAATAAGTGATCTGTTCTTCCTTTCCACTACTCCATTCTGTTGTGGAGTCCTTGCTGCTGAAAATTCATGCAAAATTCGATTTTCCTCACAAAATGCTCTCATAACGGAATTCTTGAACTCAGTTGCATTGTCACTCCTGATTCTTCTAACCTTGAAATCAGGATGATTATTGACTTGCCTTATGTGATTGATGATGATTTCACTAGCCTCATCTTCAGACTTTAGGAAATATATCCAAGAGAACTTTTAGAAATCATCTACAATTACTAGGAAAAATATTTCTCTTGAGATAGACAACACATTGACTGGTCCAAACAAATCCATGTGTAGCAGTGGCAAAGGTTCTTTAATTGTTGAATCAAGTTTCTTCCTGAATGATGCTTTAATCTGCTTCCCTTTTTGGCAGGCATCACACAGTCCATCCTTAGAAAACTCCACTAGAGGAATACCTCTAACTAGTTCTTTCTTTAGTAGCTCATTCATGGTCTTGAAGTTTAAGTGGGATAGCTTCTTGTGCCATAGCCAACTTTCATCCTGACTTGCTTTACTGGGAAGACAAGTAACAGATTCTGCATTAGATGAGTTAAAATCAGCTAGGTACACATTTCCTTTTCTCACACTAGTGAGAACCACTTTGTTGCTTCTTTTATTAGTCACAACACAGGCTTCTGAGTTGAAGGTTACTGAGTTGCCTTTATCACAAAGCTGGCTGATACTCAACAAATTGTGTTTGAGACCATCCACTAAGGCAACCTCCTCAATGATGACATTGTCCTTTGAAATCAAGCCATATCCCACAGTATAACCCTTCCTGTCATCTCCAAAAGTAATACATGGGCCAACTCTCTCCTTAAACTCTATGAGCAGGGTAGAATCACCAGTCATGTGTCTTGAACAACCACTATCCAATTACCAAAGATTCTTTCTGTTTCCCTGCACACATCAAAATCAAATCAAGTTGATTTTGGTACCCAAGTTTCCTTGGGTCCTGCCTTGTTAGCTTTCTTTTTCTGTTTCTTGGGCTTTATCTTATTTGACTTGGGGATATCAGATTCATCCTTGGTCATTTAAGTTGGGCCTTTGAAACCATTCATTGTAACAGAATTATCATGCATATTATAATTAACAGGGAATGGCATGCTATTAGTAAACATGTCATTCCAGTATGGCGTGCTAAATGGCATTTGTGGCATACTAAATGCAGCATAATAAGGATTATGTGCAAATGGTATGTTAGCAAACTGTGCATTAATATTTTGTGTAGACATAGCATTCATAGGCATGGGAGGCATGACATTCATGTTAGGAAATTGAGGTGGCACAGACATGGAAGTAGGCATTGCAAATTTGCAATTAACAGACAAATGATTTACACTACCACACTTGACACAGATTTTTCTAGGAGCATATTTATCAGGTGTGTAGTTATTGTGTTTATTAATCCCTACTTTACCATTTCTATTGTTTTTCTTTTTAGTCTCTGTTTTTACCTCAATCTTTTCAAGTCTGTCACTTAACTGTATGGCAGTCAAGTGACCAATATTAGCCTTTTTCCCTTTCTTAACTTGACTCGACTCTCCTGAAACAAAGTTCTTGGAAACAGACCCATACTTCTCATTCAGCATAAGAAGTTAATTCCTCCTTGGCAATTTTACACTCAATTCTTAAATTTTCAAAATCAATGAACTGAGACTCAAGCACATTATTTCTCTCACTCAAAAATAAATTGTTTTCTTTGATTTTAGCATTTTCTTTAGTAAGAGACTTAAGTGTAACACGCAAATGATATAACTCTGTAGACATGTCATTTATGGCATCATTACACTCAACTTTAGATAAATGTGCAAGGTTTGTAGTAATTACCGAATTACTTGAAGAACTTGTTTCTGTCTCATCAAACTTGGCCATTAGAGCTAGATTAACATAGCTGACATCTTCATCTTCATCCAGACCATCTGCTGCCCAGTCATTTTCTTGTGTTATAAAAGCCCTTTCCTTTTGTTTGAGCAGTTCAAAGTATTTTTGCTTATAATCCACAGGCTCAAACTTTTTCTTACTGGAATCTGACTTCCTACACTCACTGGCAAAATGCCCTGCCAAGCCACATTTGAAATATTTGAATTTTGATTTATCCACCATGTTTCTATTTGTCTTGGCTGCTCTAAAGTTCTTCTTGAACTTGAGCTTGGCAAATCTCCTGGAAAGAAATGCTAGGTGTTCATCAATGTCCTCCATGTCAACTTGGCTCAAAGAATCTTCATTTTCAGCTGCAAGCCCCTTGCCCTTGCTATCACAGACCCTTGAAGTTGACTCAACAACTTCCATCTTCACTTCCTTCTCTTTTTCCAACTCAACAACTAGTGCAATGGATCCTCCTTTCTTCTTTCCTCTCTCCATCCTCTCATCTTGCTCTATTTCAAGCTCATAAGTTTTCAGGATGCCATACAGTCTCTCCAAAGTAAACTCCTTATAATCTTGTGAGTTTCTTAATGAGACTGTCATTGGTTTCCATTCCTTTGGAAGAGATCTAAGGAATTTCAGATTGGAGTCTTTTGTCTGATAGACCCTTCCATGCAATTTTAGAGCATTTAGTAGTTTTTGAAACCTACTAAAAATGTCAGTGAGAGACTCACTTTCTTCATTATAAAAATGCTTATATTGCTGAATCAAGAGCTACATCTTATTTTCTCTAACTTGCTTAGTGCCATCACAGATGATCTGTATTGTATCCCAAATATCCTTGGTAGTTTTGCAGTTGATAATGTTGTCAAACATATCTCCATCAACTCCATTAAACAGGATATTCATGGCCTTTTTATCCTTCCTGACTTGTTCAATGTCTGGATCATACCATTCATGCCTTGGCTTGGGGACTGATGGCTCGTTTCCTGTTGTAGCTCTCATTGGAACATGAGGGCCTCTTTCTATGCAGTCAACATAGGCCTCATCTTGAGAAAGCAAATGAAGATGCATCTTTACCTTCCAATGGTGGAAATTATCTTTATCCAGAAAAGGGATCTTGACTCCAATATCCTTCTTGTTCATCTTGCTGTATTATTTTGATCTTTAAACTCTTTGTAAGTTAAGAGCTTGCTCTGATACCAATTATTAGTCCCTTAACAATATAACAAGAATTACAGAAGGGGGGTTGAATAGAATTCTTGAAACTTTTTCTTGAGATAAAAATATTCTCACTCGAATATATATATAATTGTGAATTGATTAGCACAATGCAGAATAGTTACTTAAATGAATCAAAACACAAATAATTAAAAACAAAAGTCTTTAAAAACTTTCTGTTGGATTTGAATGATTCCACCAAAGATATATATTAGATATCGAGAGAACTCTGTGTGCAAAATGCTCACAGCTGCTTACAACACTTGAACAACTAAGAATACAGAGAAATGCTAAGGATTCTGCTTACAAATGTTTCTCTGCTTGTTTCTCAGATTCGATTATTCCTTAGTTGCTACTTCTTGGTTTATATATATCACCAAGATTACAAAGTAATGAGACAGGATAATAAAACAAAAACTATATAGTCTATTACAATGCTACTTCATTACTCTATTCCAGCATCTTTGAATATCTTCATAATAGCATGGAAATGGCAATACTTCTTTGTTCTCGAAAACCCAGTTGAATAGGCTACCACATTCCATTTGCATCCACTCGACGCATGTGACCGTGTTGTCACTGTCAACAGATATTTGAATTCTTTATCCGTCAAATTCATGATCATCCGTCGAGATATTGATCATCCGTCGGGTTTTTGATCATCCGTCAAATTCATTGTTTGTTCATCCGTCGGGTAGCAATCAGGCACTTGACTTCATTTGGAGATTAAAAGGCATTGAAGGAATTAATATCTTCAAAATATCTTGTCAATACACAAACTTTGCGTTGAAATTATGCCTAAACATCGATCAAGAAAATGGCGAGGTTGCCACATTGAATAAAACTTTTTGTGATCAATCAAACAATATTAAAATTTTAAAATAAAGAAAACACTGTGACAAACCTTTTACTTTTGGATATGTTGAAAACTATTGTAATTCGATGTGTTTAAACTTAATTTTTTTTTATTCTTTATTTATTATTAATCTAATTCTCAGAGCGAAATAGACTTTTATTTATGGGATAGAATACATGAGCAAATGGACATATAGATGGGAAAAAGGTTAGGCATGGGACCATGTAAGCCCATCCAAGGTACTCCCTACACATGTGCACTTGACTCCGTCTGATCACTCTACAAGGGCATGTATTCCAAGCCGTGTCATCAGGGAAGAGAATTGTTTTACAAAAATTATAATTAGAACCGTAGTTTATCTATCAAAAGCCTTAATTTAAAGGAAAAATAGATAACTTAAGTATTTATTTAAATTCTTCACAACAAAAACACGAACATGTGCGAGCTTCATTAAAATGCATGAGAGCACCACTAAAGTTATGTTGTTATTGCTCAATTTTATTATTATTTAGTTTTAGAAATTTTTTGTATTCAACCATTGTGTTAAAGAGTATAATCATCATGAATTATATTATTAAAATAATATATTCCTCGAGTATTTGTTTCATTTAGTTTATATTTATTTGGAGTTGTATAAAGTTATAATTCGCAAAAGATATCAATTAAATGAGTATCGTATTCTACCCCATTCTACGATATTTTCGGACCTTACAACAAGTAAGTTAAAGAATGTAACTAGTAGTATATTCGCAAAAAAACCATGGTTGAATACATCTACTAAGTTGTTTTTGACATGTGTTCAAATAGTCTTCTTTCTTTATGCTCTAATTTGGAAGTTAAGCTCAAATTAAGTAAAGGACTAGGTTCCAAAAAACTAAAAGAGACAAAGTGCATTTAGTAACTGAGATAAAAAATTGGGTAGTTAACTAGTTGAAGTTGCAGTATGCTTAGTTGAATATAGCTTACCCGAATATAGCTTAGCCGGATATAGCTTCAGTAGGTTGAGTTTAGCTCTAACCTATTTTAATATGAGTTTGAGTAGTCTAATTTCTTTTAGTCCTTTTAAAAAAACTCAAAAATAATTGTAGAATTAGCTCAACCAAAACCAAAGAAATTTATTTTTATTCTTTAATATCAAGTTCAAACCACTTAAGGTAAAAATAAGATATAGGCTTTTTGTTTTTAACTAAAATATAGATTTACTGGTCTTCGGGTACTAGTCTAACTAAGTCATAATAGTCTAAATAAGTCATAATCGCAAATTTGAGTTCAAGGACTAGGGATATTCAAATATCTTCATGAAGAAAATAACCGGAAATATCTCAATATTTACTACACAAAAAAATCAAGAATAAATGTATCTTCGAAACAAAAGTAGGTAAACTTACATATAAGGGTACAATTGGATAGATCTAACAATAAGAAATACAATAGAAAATTTTAAAAATAATATTTAAAAAAATAACTAATTTACGACCCTTACCTTGAAAAAGCTCAAGAACCTCAAAAATATTTGTAATTATATGGATACACGTATCTATGATTGAAGTCTATAACACATTAAAATAGTCACGAAAAATTCTTCGTGGGTGGGGTTGAAGGGATGCCTTTATTAAGCTCTTAAAGTCCGTAAAACACTCCATAAACTAGGCTCACTGGTGACCAAATATGTATATTTTAGTAAATTTTGAAGCAAGTGGCCTAGATGCTTTTAATGTGATACAACGAAACAAAACTACTTTGAAAGTATGTAGAAACAGGGTGAAGTGCACAAAGTTAAATTCAAAATTAGGCCAACACACTTGAAATTGAGGAGAAATTAAGCACTAAAACCATAAAACACAAAATTAAATTATGTTTAATCACAAAAAATGTTTAGAGGCGAAATCGAATTACTCTTTTTAAAACAAAGTATCAAAAGCTAAATTTTTTAAACAAAAGAAACACTACTACGTAGTTAGTTACTTTGATGCAATTTATTCATATCAAATTCAATATAATACTATTAAAATAAACTAGGATTAAACTCTCATTTTTTTATTATTTAATTTGTTTTACATAATTCTCTAATCAAAATAAATAAATACAATTGACTGGTCAGGATAAATATTTTTGGAAAGAAAGCCGCCACAATGTATTGGGACATGACAACCAAGATAACAATAGTTGTTGGTTTTGATTTTGGACACGTATGTTTAGATGGATGGTAAATATAGTTTTATAATATTTTTTGAATATATTTTTTGACTAAAGGTTTTAATATTAAAATTTAATATACAAAAATAGAGTTTGCCAAAAAAATTATATATTTATATGGTCAGTGCATTACAACGAAAGATAAATATTTAAAATGTATATGAATACCCGAATAAGTGAATAAATTCACGCTCAACATTAGGCCTAAATCCTCGAAATGGGGTGAAAATTAACTCAAAAGTAAATGATTAAGGACTATTTTCCTTGTAATTAATTAAGTCATGAAAAAGTTTTAAGGTTAAATCAAATCATTTTTTTACTCAAAAGTAAATGATTAAGGACTATTTTACTTTTGAAAAGAAATTTCGGACCAAATTTGAATAATGTAATATTGTAATAAGCTATATTTTATTTATAATTTTTTTCATTCATCCTTAATTTTTAACATAATTTCCATATAAAAACAAATAAAATACAATTATGACAAAAGGGTCACGCTAGGATGTTTTTTAATGGTCTCAGGGGTAAAATATATTTCTTGAGGCTATTGATTATGCATATGTTAACATCATTAAAACAGGACCTCCCTATCGTGTGAAGTATGTGTCCATGACACCAGATGTTCCTGAACACTATACCAGGAAAGAAAAATCAGAATGGTGGAATCTGAGAAAGCTTCAATGCTTAGAAATGCAAAAGTCACAAATATTCTGCACAATAATTTGGACAATATGATGTACAGGATGATTGCCTGCCAGACTGCAAAAGAGATATGGGATGCGTTCGAGACTTAGTGCCAAGCTACAATGGCAATAAAGAAAAACAGAAGAATTGTTTTTGTGCAAGAATATGAGAAATTTAATGCTAAGGCTGATGAGTCAATTACTCACATCTATGATAGATTCCTGACACTGCTGAATGATCTATTATTGGTTGTAAAAGATTATGGAAGAGAAGACTCAAACAGCAAGTTTCAAAGAGCTCTTCGTGAAGATTGGGATACTCAAGCCTCTATAATCAGACATTAGTATTACCTTGATTTACTGACACAGGATGAAGTTTATAGAATGCTAAAAATCCATTACTTAGAAATATAAAAAAATACAATGTTAAAAAATGTATTCTTATTCTTGTTTTTCTTGATCAGTGCTCAAATATGTTACATTCATATCCTAACATTTTGATAATAAATAGAATCTCTCCTGCTCATCCTCTTCACAACAAAACAAAGTTGTAAAAGCAAATTCTCCTCAAATTCCCTAGCAAGACTGAAATGCCTACATCTACTATTACCACTGACTGCCAGTTTTGTGGCAACAGATTAAAGTGGTTCAAGCACCACATCCTGCACTTGGGAACCAACAAAACCGTTTGCGCAGATTGCGTTATCTATCTCCATGCTCCTTCCTTGTGTCCAGTTTGTTTTACCGTTCATGAAAATCCAGAGAAGCTTATCACTTCAAATGTTGTGGTGTCTTGCGTGAGATGCTACTTATCTTCTCACGTAAATTGTATTGGTTCTCACCCCCATGCTCCTTATCTTTGTGTCATGTGTTTAAACGACAATTGGCCTTTCCTAGTTCTTGGTGATTCCAATGGAGGAAAGACAGTAGATAAGAATGCTGCCAAAATTTTCCTTGCTGCTTGCAAAATTTCAGCAGGTAGCATGAACAAGGCGGCTGTGACTGCCAAAATGGAGATGGAGGCTAGGGCCAAAGAGGCCATTGATGCCAGAGAATTGGCTCTAAAAGCCATTGAACACGTGGAGCATCTTAGAAGAAATAGTGCTAGTACATAAACAATAATAATATGATAAAGGGAATATGAAATTTATATTTCAATTTTTTATTTTCTCAAAGCAATATACAAGTTTGATTTCTTATTATTTTAGTGTACCAAGTAAGAATTTTTTAAATTTATTGAGTTATATGTTGTGTGGTTAATTAGGAATTGTGTCTATTAGTGGTAAGCAAAATTAAGAATTTATATTATGTAATTTTAATACATTATATTAGTTAGAGGTGCACTTTTCTCAATATGTGATCACTCTACAAGTGCATGCAACCCAAGCTATGTCATGAGAGACAAGAATTAATTTACAAAACTCACAATTAGCTACATAATTAATCTATCAAAGGCCTCAACTTAAAACCTAAATAGATCACCTCTATTGGTTTATCTTCTTCATTACAAAAACACGAACACATGAGAGCTTCATTAAAGGAAAATGGTTATTGCTCATTTGTATAGTTATTTGGCATAAGAAATTGCATTGGTTTTAAAGTGTAGTATACTCGAGGATTATATTAATACTAGAATTTATTTGTCGAATATTTGTTCTGTTTTATTTGCTTAGACTTCTAGTTGTACAATTTTGAGTTCAAGGACTTAAAATAACGATATACAAGTATCTTTATCAAAAATAACTTTCAATATCTCAATATACACTACACAGATAAATGGAGAACAAGTGTAAATGGAGAACAAGTGTATCTTTTAGATAAAAGTAAGTAAATTTACATATAAGTGTTTAAAAAAGATAGCTAATTGGAGGGATACAAGTATCTAGAATCGAAATCAAAAACATATTAAAATAGTCCCCTAAAAATCTACTAGGAAGGGGTTCAAGGAGTAAAACACTTCATAAACTAGGCCTGGACAAGCCTATTAATAGATGTTGATAAAATGTGGGTATTTTTTAAAATTTTGAAAACCAAGTTTCCCAAATGCTTTAAAAATGATGAATAATTTGAAAGGTATGTGTTTCTCAAGTGGCACACATGCTTGAAAATTTAGCACAAAAATCTTCAAACTGAAAGTAAATTAAGTTCAATCACAAAAATGTTTAGAGACCAAATAGATTTGACTTTTTTTATTTACCTAATAATCAAAAGCAGAAATTTTTGAAATAAAAGATGCACTACTAGAGACTTTTTACTTTTAGAAAACTTTTTCTGACTATATTCAATATTATAACTTTGGAATAAGCTATGTTTAAACTAAAAATTTTGCACTATTAAATTTTTTTTACATAGTTTTCCAATCAAAATAAATAAAATAAAATTGACCGGTGAGGATAAATAATTTTGGGAAGAAAGATGGCCCGTTATTGGGAGACGACAACCAAGATACTAATAGTTATTCGTTTTATATAAGTATAGTTTTATAATATTTTTTGAATTTTTTTGTGACTGAATAGTTTTATATTAAAAAATTTTACAGCAAAATAAATCGAATATCTAGTACAAAAGAATTAATATAACAAAGTTCTTATTTTTGGATATATGATAATACTTTTCTAATAATTCATGTTTAGATTATAATTTATTCATTCTTTATTAGTTGTTATCGGAATTCATACAAGAAAGAAGGTTTGCTAAAGGATTTGGGAAGAAAGTAGGCTTGCCTTTGTAAGGATGACAAATAAGATAATAAAAGTTGCCTACTTTAATTTTGAACACATATATGTTTATCTGCACCGTAAATATAATTTTATAAATCATATTTTAAATTTCTTTTTACAATATAATTTTTCACCTGGAAAAAAAGATGTGAAGATTTAGTTCATCCCTAATAGTCTGTGAATGAGACCACACAAACCGTGAACATTATATTTGTTAAAAAAAATAGCTATATTATAAAAAAAATGTGTGTGAAATAGAGCGTGATAATTGGCTAAGTCAAAAATTGGTAGTAGGCTTGTCAATGGAGCGGAGGTCCGATCTGCGGTCTAACCTGAGCCTTAATAGATAGATATGGATTGTATAAAAAGAAAACCGATACGATAATACTCCAATATGATAAAGATCTGATCCATTAAGAAGCGGATATGAATTTTCACTCATCTGATCCGATAAAGACCCGTTCTGTAATACTAAACTTATATAATTATAAATATATATGTATATATATATACTATATTAATATATATAACATATTAATATATATACTATAATAAATAAATATAATTACTTTTATATTTATCAATGTTATTATATTGAATTTGTACATATATATTAACTATAATAATTCAATATAATTAATTTTATATGAATCAATATGAATTATATTAATTTTATAATTAATTTAAAGTTATCTCATCATATTAAAATTTGTTGTACACACCGGGTGTCATCATATTTTAATGAGTATCATGTGTGTCAGAAATTATTTTCATACATAATATTTTATTCACAATTTTTTTTATTTTAATTTTTAAATTTGACACATAATTATTTTCAGATATTTATCCAATTAAATTATTTTATTTTTATTTATTTATTTCATAATTATTTTTAACTAGACTCTTTTCACATATTTTCATTTTTTTCCACAATATCTCTGATTATAAAATAGCTTTTTTTGTTTAAATTTTTTAATTATTAAACCGTATTAAATTAATATTATTCATGACAAAAAACTTAAATAATCTAGAGTTCGATCCGATAATCCGAGATCCTAACGAATTTAGATATGGATTATGTTCTTAAAAATCCGAAAGCGATCCGATCTGAATCCGATCCAACAAATTTAAATGGATATGAATATGGATTTAGTCAAATTTGATCCAAATCCGACGCGTTGACAAGCCTAATTGGCAGTACTCCCTATAAGAAAACATGTCATTATCGACCGACCAAATGTTACTAAAATTGATTTGTGAAATATTGACATAAGCCAGTGATTTTATCGACCAAATAGTTGGTAAGGTTTGTCTTGATTAAAATCGACTGAACATAGTCGGAAATGACTTTTTAGGATCCCTTTTTGGTCAAGGACTAAATTCAACTACAATGCAAAGAGGTATATCTTAAATAGGTATATCTGACAAACACTATCTTCAATTATCTGTCGTTATAATATGTAATGATCAAGTCATAATGACGTAGGTTGTTAAAATCGACCGCATATTACTAACCAACTTATAACCGACCACATAAATGGATGCTAATAATACACAACTTGCACATCTATTACACATAGGCATCTTTAATGACCAAATACTTATTGCTTATAAGTTTTTAAACAGACCAATCGAGGTTCGTCAATTTTAAAATTTTGGGCGGAATAATAACTTTTTTCCAAAATCAAATTGAACACCAAAAGTATAGAACAAGCCAAAACCTTGATCACTTATAATATTTGGGTGGGGGAGTTTTTTAAGAAAATTAAATATCAATGCAAAGTTGAGTTTTACAATTATCTTTTGATAGTTAAATTAAATATATTTTAATAAATATTTAGTACTTCACCAAATCTTTTGGATAACAGTCTTTGATTACGAGTAATTTAATTTTGAATATTTTTGTATTATAGCTTTATTGTTTAAAGGAAATAAAATTTCTGTCATATGACGTATTGGTATATGTAATGGTCACCCATATACTTCCTCTTATTTGTTTTCATAAAATATATGTAAACACCCATAGCCTTAGAATATATACCCTACACCTACTTAAAACCAAAAGTCTTGTTTCTTTAAGTTTCTATAAGCTTAAAAAAAGTAAAGGAATAGGTTTTTCCCATATCTGTGTTCATTGACTTTATGTAGACACCTATAGCCCTAGAATATGGACCTAAACTTACCTAAAAACTAATGCAATAGTCTGGTTTTACTAAGTTCTTATGTAGAAGTTAAGCTCAAAATAAGTAAAGGACTAAGTTAGAGAAGACTAAAAGAGACAAAGTTAATTTATAAAATAATTTTTAATAAAAAATCAAGAACTAACTAATGAATCAAACCCTATACGGTAGAACATAGCTAGAGTAGGTGGAGTATAACTTTAACTTATTTTTGTAATAGTTCCAGTAATCCAATTTCTTTAAGTACTTTCTCAAAATAAAAAAAAACAAATATAAGTTATTCAGACCATTGAATATATATTTTGATTAAACACAAAAAGTTGAGATCTTGTTTTACCTTAAGATGTTTAATCTTTATAGCACAATCACTTTTTAGTTGAATGACTTTAAAGGAGGATATGTAAATAAATTAATCAAGAATATAACGTGCAATATCTCAATATACTCTAATAAAATAAATTAAGAAGGAGTATCTTTGAGACAAAAGTAAGTAAACTTAAATATTAGTGTTTATTTGGATTGATCTAAAAATAACACCAGAAAATCTACAATATTTTGGCAAAATAACTAAAATACTCAGAAAACCTCCAAAAAGAGAGATTAAAGGGATGACTTTTTTAAGCTATTAAGGACACTAAAATGCATTCAAGGAATTAATATCTTCAAAATATCTTGTCAATACAAAAAATTTGCCTCGAAAATATGCCTAAACATCGAAATTGCACGTAAAATAAGTTTAAAAATCTTAAAAAGTCAAAAAAATCAGTAAGGATTGTTTCTTCGTGATTAGTTAAATCAAGAAAATGGCCAGGTTGCCAAATCGAATAAAACTTTTTGTGATCAATCAAACAATATTGAAATTTTAAAACAAAAGAAACATTATGACAAACCTTTTACTTTTGGATATGTTGAAAACTATTGTAATTCGATGTGTTTAAACTTAATTTTTTTCATTCTTTATTTATTATTAATATAATTCATAGAGTGAAATAGACTTTTATTTATGGGATAGAGTACATGAGAAAATGGAGAACATAGATGGAAAAAAGGTTAGGCATGAATCCATGTAAGCCCATCCAAGGTACTCCTTACACATGTGCACTTGACTCCGTGTGATCACTCTACAAGGGCATGTATTGCAAGGTGTGTCATCAGAGACAAGAATTGTTTTACAAATATTACAATTAGAATCGTAGTTTATCTATCAAAAGCCTTAATTTAAAGGAAAAATAGATAACTTGTATTTGTTTAATTCTTGACTAGAAAAACAGGAATATGTGCCAGCTTCAATAAAAGGCATGAGAGCGCCATTAAAGTTATGTTGTTATTGCTCAATTTTATTATTATTTGGTTTTAAAATTTTTTTGTATCTAACCTTTGTGTTAAAGAGTAGAATCATCAAGGATTATATTATTAAAATGATATATTTCTCGAATATTTATTTCATTTAGTTTAGATTTATTTGGAGTTGTACAAAATTATAATTTGCAAAAGATATCAATTAAAGGAGTATCGTATTCTACCCCATTCTACTATATTTTCGGACCTTACAACAAGTAAGTTAAAGAATGTAACTAGTAGTATGTTCGCAAAAAAAATGGTTAAATACATCTAATAAGTTGTTTTTAACATGTGTTCAAATAACATTCTTTCTTTATGCTCTAATTTGGAAATTAAGCTCAAATTAAGTAAATGACCAAGTTCCAAAAATCTAAAAGAGACAAAGTGCATTTAGTAACTGAGATAAAAAAATGGGTAGCTAACTAGTTGAAGTAGCACTATGCTTAGCCGAATATAGCTTCAGTAGGTTGAGTTTAGCTCTAACTTATTTTAATAGAAGTTTGAGTAGTCTAATTTCTTTTAGTCCTTTTAAAAAAACTCAAAAATAAGTGTAGAATTAGCTTAACCAAAACCAAAGAAGCTTATTTTTATTCTTAAATATCAAGTTCAAACCACTTAAGGTAAAAATAAGATATAGGCTTTTTGTTTTTAACTAAAATATAGATTCACTGGTCTTCGGTTACTAGTCTTAATAAGTCATAATCACAACTTTGAGTTCTAGGACCAGGGATATTCAAATATCTTCATGAAGAAGGAAATATCTCAATATATACTACACAAAGAAATCAAGAATAAGTGTATCTTTAAGACAGAAGTAGGTAAACTTACATATAAGGGTACAATTGGATAGATCTAACAATAAGAAATACAATAGAAAATTAAAAAAAAATTAAGAAAAATAACTAATTTACGACCCTTGACCTTGCAAAAGTTCAAGCACCTCAAAAATATTTGTAATTATATGGAGACGCGAATCTAGGATTGAAGTCTAAAACACATTAAAATAGTCACCAAAGATTCTTCATGAGTGGGGGTTGAAGGGATGTAGAAACAGGTTGATGTCCACAAAGTTAAATTCAAAATTAGGCCCAACCACTTAAAATTGGTCAGAAATTAAGCACTAAAACCATAAAACACAAAACTAATTATGTATAATCACAAAAGAGGCCAAATTGAATTACTCTTTTTAAAAAAAAGTATCAAAAGCTAAATTTTTTAAACAAAAGAAACACTACTACATAGTCATTTACTTTGATGCAATTTATTTGTACCAAATTCAATATAATACTATTAAAATAAACTAGGATTAAACTATCATTTTTTTTATTATTTAATTTATTTTACATAATTCTCTAATCAAAATAAATAAATACAATTGACCGGTGAGGATAAATATTTTTGGAAAGAAAGGCGCCCCAATGTATTCGGAGATGACAACCAAGATAACAGTAGTTGTCAGTTTTGATTTTGGACACGTATGTTTAGATGGATGGTAAGTATAGTTTTATAATATTTTTGAATATATTTTTTCACGAAAGGTTTTAATATTAAAATTTAATATACAAAAATAGGCTTTGCCAAAAAATTTATATATTTATATCGTCACTGCATTACAACGAAAGATAAATATTTAAAATATATATGAATATCGGAAGAAGTGAATAAATTCAGGTCATCATTAGGCCTAAATCCTCATAAATGGCGTGAAAATTAACTAAAAAGTAAATGATTAAGGACTATTTTCTTTGCAATTAATTAAGTCATGCAAAAGTTTTAAGGTTAAATCAAATCAGTTTTTTTACTCAAAAGTAAATGATTAAGGACTTGTTTACTTTTGAAAAGAAATTTTGGACCAAATTAAATAATATAATATTGTAATACGCTATATTTTATCTATGATTTTTTTCATTCATCCTTAATTTTCAACATAATTCGCATATAAAAATAAATAAAATATAATTATGACAAGAGGGTGGCGCTTTGAGGTTTTTTAATGGTCTCGGGGGTAAAATATATTCATATGTAATGGAGATATGCTCTTGTCAGAATTTTACAAGCAATCTTTGAAGTTATGCATATATAAGTATATATATAAGTGGTCCAATGCTCATTACCTCCAATAATTTCATAAATGACACATTTAAAGTTACCTGCGAGGAATAAACATGGAAGCACTAATGTCACAAAGCTCGTACCACAAAGGGATTCTTTGGTGAGACCTATTGAAAGCATAAACAATGGTCACACGAAAGGGCACCTAGACTTGGAATGTGCATTAATGTGTAAAATATATGGATCCCATCGAATCCATAATCCACCATTATTTTGGTAATCATAATTAAAAATCCATCACATTAAACCTGCTTAAGGCGTGCTTTCTTAGTTCCTAGTCAGGGTTGGTTTATGTTTTTACTGTTAATATAATTCATATCTTCGCTATGTAAGATTTAAAAAAACTCCATTAATCTAATGCCTTAATTTGTGTTTATTATCATTTAAAATATATAATACCTTCAATTATCATGACGACATTGATATATTCATTAAAACCACAGTGATTAATTTATTAAGATATCTAGGGTAGTTGTAATGTTTTGATATTTTTTATAATATATTAATTTAGATAATTTGACATTAATTATTTAATGATATCAATGCGTTATAATTAAATTAGTTTGTGTAAGTTTATTTTTTTTGTAATCAGGGTATTGTTTTAAAAGTATTAGTTAAAAATATAGTAAGGATTTTGATAAAAAAGTGTGAAGGCTTAAAAATAGAAATAAAGAAGAGTGAGGATTTGTAAACAAAAGGTTTTATTTTATCATTTAAGAGAAGAGTGTTGTAAATTATCTATGTCAAGGATCAAGATCTGCCAAGGAGTCTAGGATCTGATAGAGGTATCAGGATGTGTACCCAATCAGGATATGTCTAACAGTCAGGGTTTGTCAAGCCATCAGGATGTGAAGACTCTCAAGATATGATTAGATAAGTCAAAGTTGCGGGATAAATCGCAATCTATTGATTTAATGGAGATTGATTAGGTTATCACTTGGAAAAGCACACAACTCGAGTATTCTATAACCTACAAGCTCTTAAGAATATTATTCTTGAGAGAGTTTTGTAACAGTTTATTAAAGATCAATCTAAACTGTTATTTGATTCATTTGTGCTTTATTATTCTTACTTTACTTCTGTGATAAATCGATTTGTTTTGGTAATTGTATAAAACCCCTCTTAAACAACTAGTTTACTGGGCAACAAGGGGTATCAGAGCGGTCATATTATCTCTTAATTTGCATAGATCAAATATATCTGGAAGTAATTATGAAAGCATGAAAATTTCTTTCCTGAAGAAAGCTGATTACTCTACATGGAGAGTAAAGATATTGATGTTTCTTGAGGCTATTGATGATGCATATGTTGACATCATCAAAACCGGACCTCCCTATCTTGTGAAATATGTGCCCATGACACCAGATGTTCCTGAACACTATATCAGGAAAGATAAATCAGAATGGTCAGAACCTGAGAAGGCTTCAATGTTTAGGAATTCAAAAGTCAGAAATATTCTGAACAATAATTTGGATAATATGATGTACATGATGATTGTCTGCAGGACTGCAAAAGAGATATGAGATGCCTCGGAGACTTAGTGCCAAGCTACAATGGCAATCAAGAAAAATAGAAGAATTGTTTTTGTGCAAGAATATGAGAAATTTAATGGCAAGGCTGATGAGTCAATTACTGACATCTATGATAGATTCCCGACACTGCTGAATGATCTATCATTGGTTGTAAAAGATTTTTTATCAATCAAACAATATTGAAATTTTAAAATAAAGAAAACACTGTGACAAACCTTTTACTTTTGGATATGTTGAAAACTATTGTAATTCGATGTGTTTAAACTTAATTTTTCTTCATTCTTTATTTATTATAAATCTAATTCTCAGAGCGAAATAGACTTTTATTTATGGGATAGAATACATGAGCAAATGGAGATATAGATGGGAAAAAGGTTAGGCATGGGACCATGTAAGCCCATCCAAGGTACTCCCTACACATGTGCACTTGACTCCGTGTGATCACTCTACAAGGGCATGTATTCCAAGCCGTGTCATCAGAGAAGAGAATTGTTTTACAAAAATTACAATTAGAACCGTAGTTTTTCAATCAAAAGCCTTAATTTAAAGGAAAAATAGATAACTTAAGTATTTGTTTAAATTCTTCACAACAAAAACATGAACATGTGCGAGCTTCATTAAAATGCATGAGAGCGGCACTAAAGTTATGTTGTTATTGCTCAATTTTATTATTATTTAGTTTTAGAAATTTTTTGTATTCAACTTTTGTGTTAAAGAGTATAATCATCATGAATTATATTATTAAAATAATATATTCCTCGAGTATTTGTTTCATTTAGTTTATATTTATTTGGAGTTGTATAAAGTTATAATTCGCAAAAGATATCAATTAAATGAGTATCGTATTCTACCCCATTCTACGATATTTTCGGACCTTACAACAAGTAAGTTAAAAAATGTAACTAGTAGTATATTCGCAAAAAACATCTACTAGGTTGTTTTCAACATGTGTTCAAATAGTCTTCTTTCTTTATACTCTAATTTGGAAGTTAAGCTCAAATTAACTAAACGACTAGGTTCCAAAAAACTAAAAGAGACAAAGTGCATTTAGTAACTGAGATAAAAAATTGGGTAGTTAACTAGTTGAAGTTGAAGTATGCTTAGCTGAATGTAGCTTAGCCAATTATAGCTTAACCGAATATAGCTTCAGTAGGTTGAATTTAGCTCTAACCTATTTTAATATGAGTTTGAGTAGTCTAATTTCTTTTAGTCTTTTTAAAAAAACTCAAAAATAAGTGTAGAATTAGCTCAACCAAAACCAAAGAAATTTATTTTTATTCTTTAATATCAAGTTCAAACCACTTAAGGTAAAAATAAGATATAGGCTTTTTGTTTTTAACTAAAATATAGATTTACTGGTCTTCGGTTACTAGTCTAAATAAGTCATAATAGTCTAAATAAGTCATAATCACAACTTTGAGTTCAAGGACTAGGGATATTCAAATATCTTCATGAAGAAAATAACCGGAAATATCTCAATATTTACTACACAAAAAAATCAAGAATAAGTGTATCTTCGAGACAGAAGTAGGTAAACTTATATATAAGGGTACAATTGGATAGATCTAACAATAAGAAATACAATAGAAAATTTAAAAAATAATATTTTAAAAAATAACTAATTTACGACCCTTGACCTTGAAAAAGCTCAAGAACCTCAAAAATATTTATAATTATATGGATACACGTATCTAGGATCGAAGTCTATAACACATTAAAATAGTCACCAAAAATTCTTCATGGGTGGGGTTGAAGGGATGCCTTTATTAAGCTCTTAAAGTCGGTAAAATACTCCATAAACTAGGCTCACTGGTGACCAAATATGTATATTTTTATTAAATTTTGAAGCAAGTGGCCTAGATGCTTTTAATGTGATACAACCAAACAAAACTACTTTGAAAGTATGTAGAAACAGGGTGAAGTGCACAAAGTTAAATTGAAAATTAGGTGAGGGGTAATGGTTCGTTCACGAAACGCCGTTACTTAAAACGGTCGTTTCTCCTAAACCGTACATCGGATTCAAGCGAACCACATATCAAAATGAAGCTCGTAACATGAACTATCTAATCATGACAATGGTCAAAACCTAACAGTGAGTTCACGGGTCCTGATGTTAAGAACAAAAACAGTCTAAAGTAAATCGGGCATTACGACGACTATGTTTACGCAATTTCTAAATTTAAACCATTCCAATCAATTCACAATTCAACCCACAATCACCACTACAACCAAAATTCATCCATTCTTTACTACAACAGCCCCAACAACTCAAGATTTCCAATTTATATTACTCTCAATCATGAACTAGAAGCTTATACTTAAGTTCATTAACTAATAATCAAGATTTATCATTCCAAAAATATTACAAAACCAACCAATCTCTAAATTTTCAATAACCATACTTCTCATGAACTATATAACTCATAACAAGCTCTAAACATGAGTACCACCCATTATACTAACCCATCATCTAAACATTATGAAATCCAAACCAACAAAACTTAAGATTAAGGGTTTGAGAAGTTATACCTTCCTTGGAGAGTGGAGAATCACTTAGGAAGCCTTAAGTAACCCCTAACTATCTCTACTAAGCTTGGATCTTGAAGAAAATATAAGAAAATACAAAGTTAGTTTCTTGAAAACACTATTCACCAAGAACTTTGATGAATTGATTAGCTTAGTAAACCTTGGAATCTTGGCTTCAAACTTATAACGTAACTAAGTCATGAATTATGAAAGCTAAGGAAACAAACCTCTTGATTTTTGAAGGTGTGTAGTTTGAGTTTTGAAAATTTCTCCTTTGCTTTTCATGGAAAAGCCGAGAGCAAAGAATGAGGGGGGAGAAGATGATGTTTGCTTGGTTGCTTTCCCTTTTTGTTTTGTTAATTACCTTTTACCATGGTAAAAAATGAATGGCTTAAAATCAACCAACAATTCCTTCCCTTTTTGGTCATGCTTATGTCATCTTCCCACACTTGTCTTCTTCTTGTTGGTGTGATGACATCATCATCACTAACCTCTTTGATTAACTTCTAATTACTTGGCTAATGATCGATGATCTGTTATACGGTTCGCTTAACTTTCATTTTCGTTTATCGTTTGAGGGATCATACCCGGGATCTTATTACTTGGGTTCCCTTAACCTTTCTTAATACATTATATTCCTTTTATGATCCTCTCTTATAATCCTTGAATTTAAATCCTTTTAATCATGTTACCTTATACTCAATTCTTTCGGTATCTGGTGGTTTTTTGGGAAAAATCAAAGAGTTCGAATTTGGATTCTGACAATCTTTACATACATTTATTTACTTTATGGAGTACTAATACGATCTTAGAATTTCCATAACAATACTCCTATATAGTGTGGTCTGATAATTTTTCTTAATCAGCATCATCAGCAAAAGTTACTATTCATCCATATTTCAAAAATTTCCAAAAAATTGGGGTTATTACACCCTCCCCCTCACTTGGTCCTTTCTCCCCCTTTTTGTTATCATCAAATTGAGTGGAGGAGGAGGTTTGAGCAGCCACCAATTTTTGAAGTAGATCTGTCTGTTGGGCTTGATGAAGGTGAATGGCTGTTAAAGATGCTTCCATGGCTGACATTCTTGTGTCCAAGACATCTATCTTGTTTGCAAGATCAGAATTTTTCCTTAATTGCCTCTTGATGTCAAGCATTGTAGCTTCTAGAAGTTTATAATCTAGCTTGTCTGAAATGGCCTTCTTCATCTTCTCAATATCACCCTTCATGGTGTTTACATCCCTAGCATGCTGGAAGCCCTGGATTTGTTGAAGTTGTAGAGAGGCTAGATGTGCCTGAAGGAGCTTCTTGATGCTGGCATTAGTAGTGGTTTGAAGAGCAGTATTTGTCTGATTGATTAGTTGGATTAGGGTGGTCTTGAAGTAGTGCTCATCACAGTGCTTTGAGAATGCGCATGATGGCATATCTGATCTTGAACTTCAGCCTACTTCTCCCCTATGTCCATTGCCTCATCTTCAATATCCCCACTCCCATCACCAAAGAAATTAGCTGAACCACCAGTCTCATATTCCACATCACCAGCTATAGAAGGCAAAGCTGTGATGGCATCCTTGGCTCTTTGCATAGACTGTGTGGTATGCACCAAATTCAGCATCCTTTCTGCATTGTCATTGCCCTGTTCAGCTAGAAGTTGATAAGATGGAACAGGGTGAGTAAATGCCTCAGCATCAAGGGAAGTGGAATCTATAACAGCTTTAGGATCCTGAGATAGTTCTTCCCTATCTGTATCCTAGACATTCATTGACTCACTAGCAATGACATCCATCCTTATAGCTCCAGTACCTGCATTTCTCTCGTTTTCTCTCTTTTGTTGCATCAGGGTCTCACCCTGGCTCTCCACCCTCATACCCTCACCTTCACCTACTAAGGTGGGACTCCTCTCACTCTCTTTTGCCAATCCTAAAGAAATGGATTGCATAGTTTTACTCATTTCCTCTCCTTTTTCCTAGGAGCAACCCAAACTCTCTCTCAAAACACTCTTCACTCTCAATCCTAAGAGTGACTGTACAACCACTAAATCTTCTGCACTTGAAATAAATGAAGTTTGAAGCTGTGCAGAGATACTCGATGGATGAGTGATATCCATCGAGTGAGTGGTTTTGCTATCCGACGGATAACTGCTGTTAAGCTTATCCGTCGGGATACAATCACTACTCGACGGATGAGCAATATCCATCGAGAGAGTAGAAATGAATGAACTGGGAATAGAAACTATTGTTGACTCTGTGCTGATTGAAGATATTTTGGGCACAGATGATACAACAGTTCCTGAAAGAATTGACAAGTGAGCCAACAAATTATCTAAAAGATGATGCTCACTTGCACTATATTTTGGCTTCTCCAACAGAATTAAAGAAGGGGAATCAGGAATTGATGTGTTTATCATATCCACATCCAGAGAATTTGTTGGTGAGTTTGGTGTTTGAGGTGCTTCTATAACTAGAGATTTTGGCTGTAACTCCACATTTATTGGAGCCACATCAAACTGAATTTGTGAATGTGCAGTGACTGTGTCTGTTGCACCAGTTTGCACTGTGTGTGAACCCTGTGCATCCCCAAGAGTTTTAGACTTCTTCTTTCTGGCATAAGTTTGGGGTGAGCTTGTGTCCCTAACCCTCTTGGCCTATGCTCTTGGTTGAGAGCTTTGTTGAATAACTACATCCTTTTGGGAGGATGCAGCTAGAAATGAGCTTTTATCCCTTTTAAGCACTGCAATTTGTTGGGAAACTACAGTGTGGCTAGGCTGGGATCCACTCAACTCTCCAACCTTATTCTTGGAGTTTCTTTTATGTTCACCCCTTCCCTCACCTATCTTACCCTCCTTCACACTCCCCTCTTTGGTTTTAGTGGATTTTTCAACTGGCATCTTTTGGGAGATACCAGAGGGGGCTTTCTTTGATTTGGGTTTTTAAAATTTTTGCAGTTGTGGTAGCTTGGGTAGGCAACTGTCGGGTCATTGACACAATTGCCATAGCCACACTAGCACTCAAAGAAATTGTTGAGGTTGGAATAGTTGTAGGGATAGATGAACTTACCTCACTTACCTGAGGTGCTTGCATTACAGGAAAATAGAACAATGGCACATCCTTGTGATTATTGGCCCTGTTCAAATCTGCAATGAGCCTTCTCTCTTGAACCCAACAATCTAGTTTGTTGTTAGGGTTCTCAAGCACAATCTCTTCACAGAGGTGGTTAGCTAACATCATAAAGAATCTAGCATAATACACATTTTTACCTCTTTTATTTAATTCTCCTAATATAAAGCCTAACTCAAACAAGACAAGATCACTGAAATTATAGAATTTATCAGTAACTAGCATGTAAAGCATGTTAAGCATGGATATATTGACTGAATCAAAATTACTGATTTTTCCCTGAAAAGACCTTTCTCACAACATCACACATAAAACTCCATTCTTTCCTAAGACCCATTCTCCTAATGTCACTTAACTTAAAAGTAGAAAGAGCATAGTTCATGGAATTAAGCATATTGATTATATCAGTGTCAGTGTGTTGTGAGGTCACAGTGTTATCAGGAGTCTTGAAACATGCTTTTATAACATCACTATTGATACATAATTCTTTACCTTTAATGGTGAGTGTGATGGTCTTATCTGTAGAGTTGTAGGTAGCAGTTGTCCATATCTCTTCAACAACTTCACAGAAGATTGGGGGTGATTCCAGCATGGCATAGCCTAGTTTGCAATTTCTCACAAAGTCCATCATCTTGTGATAGTCACCAGATTGCTGAATACCCTTGTTAACCAGTACAGTTAAATTGTTCTTCTCATAAATGAACCCAGTTTGAGACATAATCTTTACAACATGTGCCATTGTTAGAGAATAAGAGCTTGAAGAGAAAGAGAGTAAGTGCTTTGAGAGAGAATGAAATTAGAGCAGTTGAATTGAGAGTGATAAAAGAAAATCAATTGAAATGAAATAAGCTTTTATACTATCTCAAAAATAACTGTTAAAAAAAATAAAGTAAAATAAATTAACCAATAGAAATTGCCAAAAATAGCCGTTTAAAAATAAACTTTAAAAATTCCACTCATTATCCGTCGTGTTATGCTTACAAACTATAAGTATACTCGATAGATAATGTACAGGGAATTAACGGCTGAGATTAAGATAATTCGACGGATGAGGATAAACTGTTATCCGTCGAGTCATAAAATATTCCGGAAAAATAATTGATTTTTATTAGCAAATAGTATACCGACAGATGATCAAACTGGATGGATAAAGATCATCCGTCGAGATGTACATTTTGACTTAGCCAAAATTTCATCCAAGACTGAAAAGTCAATTAAATTTCTGGTTGCATTTCAACTTGCAAATGAACTCATATAGATTTAAGAATAATTAAGCATACCTAACTCACTTACCAATCTTGAAAAGGTGGATTCATCTAGTGGCTTGGTAAAGATATCTACAAGCTACTTCTCAATTAGAACAAAATGTAGCTCCACAGTACCATTCATTACATGTTCCCTTATGAAGTGGTACTTGATATCTATGTGCTTTGTTATTGAGTACTATACTGGATTTTCAGTGATGGCAATTGCACTTGTGTTATCACAGAAAATAGGAATCCTCTCAACTTGCAAACTATAGTCTAGCAATGGATTTTTCATCCATAATATCTGTGCACAGCAACTACCAGCAGCAATATATTCAGCTTCAGATGTAGAAGTAGAAACTGAATTTTGCTTTTTACTGAACCAGGACACAAGCTTGTTTCCTAGAAATTGACAGGTTCCTGTTGTACTTTTTATATCAATTCTACAACATGCATAATCTGCTTATGAATAACCAGTTAGATCAAAACCAGAATCTCTAGGGTACCAAATTCCAAGTTTTGGTGATCCCTTGAGATATCTCAAAATTCTCTTTATAGCTTTAAGTGAGATTCTCTAGGATCAGCCTGAAATCTAGCACATAAACATGTAGCAAACATTATATCTGACCTACTAGCTGTTAAGTACAAAAGTGAGCCAACCATGCCCCTATAACTTGAAATATCCACAGACTTTTCAGTAGTGTTTAATTCATGCTTAGTTGCAGTGGCCATGTGAGTTTTTGCAGATGTGCAATCCATTAGATCAAACTTCTTTAAAAGATCAAAAATGTATTTAGTTTGACTAATGAATATTCCATCACTGACTTGCTTAACTTGTAAACCAAGAAAGTAAGTCATTTCTTCCATCATACTCATTTCTTACTTAATTTGCATCAATTTGGCAAACGTTTTGCAAAGTTTCTCATCTGTAGAGCCAAAAATAATATCATCTACAGTACCTCTTGTGAAGTGATTTTCCAAAAGGAACTTTGATAAAGTGTCATACCAGGCTCTAGGTGCTTGCTTCAGTCCATAAAGTGCTTTCAAAAGATAATAGACATGTTCTGGAAAATTTGGATCTTCAAAACCAGGAGGTTGACTGACATAGACTTCCTCCTCCAAATCTCCATTCAGAAAGGCACTTTTGACATCCATTTGATAGACCTTGAAATTGGCATGGGCTGCATAGGCTAAGAAAATTCCGATGGCTTCAACTCTTGCAACAGGTGCAAATGTTTCATCAAAATCTATTCCCTGTTGTTGACAATAGCCCTTAGCAACCAATCTAGCTTTGTTCCTGACTACTATGCCATTTTCATCCATCTTGTTTCTGAATACCCATTTGGTGTCTATTGGATTCTTTCCTTTAGGCTTGGGCACCAGCTTCCATACTTTATTCCTTTCAAATTGGTTTAGCTCCTCCTGCATAGCTAAAATCCAATCAGGGTCCAACAAAGCTTCTTCTACCTTCTTTGGCTCTTCCTTGGAAAGAAAGCTACTGTATAGACATTATTCTTGAGTTGCTCTCCTTGTTTAAACTCTAGAAGAAATATCACCAATAATAAGCTCAAAGGGGTGATCTTTTGTCCATTTTCCTTGTTGAGGTAGATTAGCTCTAGATGAAGTGGCCTCATTGTTGTCTTGATGTGTGATTGAGTTTTGATTGTTAGAAACTCCCCCTGACTTTGTGGAACTTTGATTTGAGAAAGGGGAACTTTCTACAGGTGATCTATCTTGATTTTCAGCTTCTCTTGATAACCCGACGGATGGTGAGTTTTGAGTATCGACAGACGAGGCTGGTTGTCTCCCGACGGATAACGCAGATTGCCTCCCGACGGATGAAGCATTATGCAACTCGACAGATGTTGATTTTTGTGCTTCATTTGAAGTAGACATTTCTGCATTATCCTAGATACTGTTTCTTGATCACTTTCATCATCACTGTCATCACTAACCATATCCGCATCATCAAATTTGAGGCTCTCATGGTAATCTCCATCTTGCAGTCCTTCAATCTTTTTATCATCAAACACAACATGTATTGATTCAACAACAATGTTGGTTCTTAGATTGTAGACTCTATATGCTTTACCAACAACATATCAAACAAAAATTCCTTCATCTGCTTTAGCATCAAACTTACCATTTTAATCAGTTTGATTTCTCAGAATATAGCACTTGCACCCAAAGACATGAAGAAAATTTAGAGTTGGCTTTTTATTCTTGAACAATTGATATAAAGTCATGCATCTTGCTTGATTAACCAGAGAAATATTCGCAGTGTAGCATGCAGTATTAACAGCTTCAGCCCAGAAATATGTTGGCAGTTTAGATTCTTCAAGCATTGTTCTTGCAACTTCAATAAGTGATATGTTCTTCCTTTCCACTACTCCATTCTGTTGTGGAGTTCTTGCTGCTGAAAATTCATGCAAAATTCCATTTTCCTCACAAAATGCTCTCATAACGGAATTTTTGAACTCAGTTCCATTGTCACTCCTGATTCTTCTAACCTTGAAATCAGGATGATTATTGACTTGCCTTATGTGATTGATGATGATTTCACTAGCCTCGTCTTTAGACTTTAGGAAATATGTCCAAGAGAACTTTGAGAAATCATCTACAATTACTAGGCAAAATCTTTCTCTTGAGATAGACAACACATTGACTGGTCCAAACAAATCCATGTGTAGCAGTTGCAAAGGTTCTTCAATTGTTGAATCAAGTTTCTTCCTGAATGATGCTTTAATCTGCTTCCCTTTTTGGCAGACATCACACAGTCCATCCTTAGAAAACTCCACTAGAGGAATACCTCTAACTAGTTCTTTCTTTACTAGTTCATTCATGGTCTTGAAGTTTAAGTGGGATAGCTTCTTGTGCCATAGCCAACTTTCATCCTGACTTGCTTTACTGGGAAGACAAGTAACAGATTCTGCATTAGATGAGTTAAAATCAGCTAGGTACACATTTCCTTTTCCCACACCAGTGAGAACCACTTTGTTGCTTCTTTTATTAGTCACAACACATGCTTCTGAGTTGAAGGTTACTGAGTTGCCTTTATCACAAAGCTGGCTGATACTCAACAAATTGTGTTTGAGACCATCCACTAAGGCAACCTCCTCAATGATGACATTGTCCTTTGAAATCAAGCCATATCTCACAGTATAACCCTTCCTGTCATCTCCACAAGTAATACTTGGGCCAACTCTCTCCTTAAACTCTATGAGCAGGGTAGAATCACCAGTCATGTGTCTTGAACAACCACTATCCAAGTACCAAAGATTCTTTCTGTTTCCCTGCACACATCAAAATCAAATCAAGTTGATTTTGGTACCCAAGTTTCCTTGGGTCCTGCCTTGTTAGCTTTCTTTTTCTGTTTCTTGGGCTTTATCTTATTTGACTTGGGGATATCAGATTCATCCTTGGTCATTTAAGTTGGGCCTTTGAAACCATTCATTGCAACAGAATTATCATGCATATTATAATCAACAGGGAATGGCATGCTATTAGTAAACATGTTATTCCAGTATGGCATGCTAAATGGCATTTATGGCATACTAAATACAGCATAATAAGGATTAGGTGCAAATGGCATGTTAGCAAACTGTGCATTAATATTCTGTGTAGACATAGCATTCATAGGCATGGGAGGCATGGCATTCATGTTAGGAAATTGAGGTGGCACAGACATGGAAGTAGGCATTGCAGATTTGCAATTAACAGACAAATGATTTACACTACCACACTTGACACAGATTTTTCTAGGAGCATATTTATCAGGTGTGTAGTTATTGTGTTTATTAATCCCTACTTTACCATTTCTATTGTTTTTCTTTTTAGTCTCTATTTTTACCTCAATCTTTTCAAGTCTGTCACTTAACTATATGGCAGTCAAGTGACCAATATTAGCCTTTTTCCCTTTCTTAACTTGACTCGACTCTCCTGAAACAAAGTTCTTGGAAACAGACCCATACTTCTCATTCAGCTTAAGAAGTTAATTCCTCCTTGGCAATTTTACACTCAATTCTTAACTTTTCAAAATCAATGAACTGAGACTCAAGCACATTATTTCTCTCACTCAAAAATAAATTGTTTTCTTTGATTTTAGCATTTTCTTTAGTAAGAGACTTAAGTGTAACACGCAAATGATATAACTCTGTAGACATGTCATTTATGGCATCATTACACTCAACTTTAGATAAATGTGCAAGGTTTGTAGTAATTACCTGATTACTTGAAGAACTTGTTTCTGTCTCATCAGACTTGACCATTAGGGCTAGATTAACATAGCTGACATCTTCATCTTCATCCAGACCATCTGTTGCCCAGTCATTTTCTTGTGTTATGAAAGCCCTTTCCTTTTGTTTTGAGCAGTTCAAAGTATTTTTGCTTATAATCCACAGGCTCAAACTTTTTCTTACTGGAATCTGACTTCCTACACTCACTGGCAAAATGCCCTGCCAAGCCACATTTGAAACATTTGAATTTTGATTTATCCACCATGTTTCTATTTATCTTGGCTGCTCCAAAGTTCTTCTTGAACTTGAGCTTGGCAAATCTCCTGGAAAGAATTGCTAGGTATTCATCAATGTCCTCCATGTCATCTTGGCTCAAAGAATCTTCATTTTCAGCTGCAAGCCCCTTGCCCTTGCTTTCACAGACCCTTGAAGTTGACTCAACAACTTCCATCTTCACTTCCTTCTCTTTTTCCAACTCAACAACTGAAAGGAAAATGTCCTAAGTCCAATCATGTATTAGGATTTAGGAATAACTTTTATGTAATCTGTTTTGATTTCATTGATATTAATAAAAGACTTGTTTTGTTTTTATTACGGGCTCTATCTATTTAAGTGTTTAAATAAGATATACCATAGTTTAGAGTAAAGCTTTTTATGGATTATGATGAGATCATAATAGTGAGACCTAAAAAGATGATAACTCTAAAATTAAATAGTTCCTGGTCATAAGATTACTAATTGGTAATTAATAATCCGCAAAGATCAGTACATACTATGCTTGCTTCATTATGAAGGATGTCTGTTCTGATAGACATTTGTGTGGTGACACTATAGCTAGTATGTAGGTGCTTATTATGGAATAAGTTCACTAAACATGACTCGCACAGCTGAACAACTGATGGAGTTCACTCACGTGTCAGCAGTTGTTCACATAGTGATAGTTGTACAAGTATCCTTAGACTTGAGGTCATCATAGTCATCTTGTGTACACTGAACTATGCTTTGGTTTAGTTCTTAGTCTCCAGGGACAATTATTAGGGCTCTTCTGGGTATAGGAATTTGTACACGAAGATAGTGTATGATCAATAAAGGATCTATCCTTTCCAGTGAAGGAAGCGAATGTTCAAGGCTGATCCACTTATCCTAGTTCAGGAATCTCTGGCCAGAGTAAATGAAATTAGAAAGGAGTTTCTAATTTGCATAGAACTGCGCATAGTAAATGGTAAGCAAAGTGATTGAATTAGATAGGCTTGACACGAGATCCATGTCTTGTATTTAATCGGGACATTGTAGGGTAGAAGGAGTTTATTGTACGGTAACTATTCACTGACAGGTTCTTGGTATTCTAAGCAGTGAATTGATATTATCCGGATAGTCGCGATATGTTGAGAAGCATCACTCACGATGTAGAATAAATGTGATTAATTAATTAATCATATTTAATAAATTAGAGAATTTATATAAATAATGATAAAATAGTTTTATTATTATTTATTTCTACTACCGGCTTAATATTGAACCTACAAGTTCACACCATAAAAAGAGAATGATTTAATGGTGGAGGAATTAATTAATAATGGCTAATAATTATTTATTTATGAAATAAATAATTAATTGGCAAACTTAATAATTGATTAAATGAGATTTAATTGATTATAAATTAATTAAGAAAAGTTCTTAATATTATTAATTAAGGATTTAATTTTTGGAAATTAAATCAAGAGAGAGAATTATTTCTAAAGTGTTTAGAAAAAGGATTAGTAATTAAAAGGTGTTTTAATTATTAATGAGAATAATAAATGGGATAATAATAATATTATTTATGGGAAAAATTTCAGCTGGAAATTTTGCCTATAAATACACTATTATAGACCCTATTTTATTCTAACCCACATCGAACCCGAAAACCCAAAAAGTTTGGAAAACCCAATTCTCTCCACCTCCTTCCTCCTCCTTAACATCGTTTTCTTGGTGGATACCGGTGGAATGCTTCACACTTGAGGAGCAACTGCTAAGGATCTCTGATCGTTGTCTCCGAATTATTTTAAAAGGTTAGATTCGATCCCTCAAATTTTTATTCACGATTTATATGCTTTTATTTGGATTTTGTATGTGTAAAAGTGTTTTGCCATGCCCCCGCTGTGTTAAAAATCCAACAATGGTACCAGATCTGTGGTACAAATTTCAAAATTTTATGTGCTTGTATGAATTAATTATGATTTTTACAAGTTATATCATGGATTTTTTTTGTCTGATGAGAAATCATTTCTCAGAATAATTTTGAATGTTAATCTGGGTTCTACAAGTGTTGTAGATCGTCTGGGTATTTTTTTCATAATTTTATGATGTATAGAATTTTTATTATGAATTTTTGAAGTTGTATCATTAATAATTCGTAATTAATTATTCAAATATATATATTATTTGTAAGTATATGTATATATCTGTTCTGCTGTAATCCGTACTGTTGTCTGCTTGTTCTGTGATGCACGGAAGACGAGGAACAGTTGTCAGGCGCGGAGTTCGAGGCGAGCTGTCAGGCGACGGCTGAAAAACAAAAAAAAAATAAAATTATACGGGTGTAACGCATTCCGGGAATGCGTTACACACCTGTGGCGCATTCACGGAATGCGTTACACCCTTTAATGGCTTAAAAGGGATGTAACGCATCACTGTAATGCGTTATAGCCCGTCTGTTAATTTTAAAATTGATTTTCTGGGAGTTTCGTAACTCCGTTTTGGGCGTGCAATATACCGTTGGATTCGTTTTTCCGAGACGGATCTAATGAAGTGATCAATTTTAGTTTATATAAAAGTTTTGAACTGTTTATATTTCCATGAAGTGTTTTAAAGCTGTTTTTAACTGTTTTTAATTACTTTTAAATGCTTCATGTGATACATAGAGATGTGTAATGCTTAGACTAATATGCTAGATGATATAACATGCCTACCTTGATGTTTATTCATGTTGATATATGTGATATATACTTAGTTTATCATGCGATGATAGATTTAGGTGAACTTAAATGAACATAAGGCGTTTGTTAGACAACCTAGTATAGTGAAATTGTTTCATAACCTTAAGAATAATATTATGAATACAATCATGAGATTCTTGTGTTTGTGAAACACGTAATTGAATATGAATTTTCGATATGAGAGAAAGGATGATTCTGTCAACAACAGATTTCTATCTGTAAGAAAGGGTTATTAAGTGACGCCTCTTGACAATGCTCCACCCGATCTGGGAATCATCTGATTATTGATTATTGATTTGAAATATTTAATTTAAAAGGAAGAATTTCTTTATAATATGATTATGATTGTAACGTAATATAATCCCTCTAAAATTAAATAATATCAAGTAGTAATTGGCCAATGATACAACGGGCTTGTGTCGGTCATAGCCTTCCAACATGATAGAAAGTAGTTCTTATTTTTGAATCATTGTCGGTTCGTGCTACAGCCGAGGGCTTTGATTTCGAAATAAGAAATACTTGTCTATTACATAGAGATGTGTACATTAAATAAGAATCTAAAGGTCGGTACGTGCTACAGCCGTGGGCCTTTGGGGACTGATTCAACTGTACGGAATGTTGGGTTAGACTTGACTTAGAATATTGAGTTTGTCGTGCTACAGTCGAGACTCAATTATTCAAGAGGCTAAAGTTTGATTAAGGAATAACATGAGATGTAATTGACAAGAGTTGTCTGCCTATTGAATATTGCATGGCAGTTCGTGCTACAGCCGGGGTTGTGTAATGGAATGTAGGATCCCTATTCCCACTAGCATTATGAATGCTTAATTTTTCACGTAGGGGGTTGAATAAATTAGGTAAACTAGTGGGAGCCACTTATGAATAAAAACCCGATTCATATAGTGTTTTAAAATGAAATCAAATATTTGCTAAGTGTTGTTATGTGTTTATCATTTACAGATTTACTTTGTACGTTATGTCTTCTGCACTATCACTCAGGAGCATACTAGATGCTCACAAATTGACTGGTCCTAATTATGCTGACCGGCTTCGAAACTTGAGAATTGTTCTCAGGATTGAGAAGCTGGAATACGTGATTGACTCACCTAAGCCTACTGAACCAGCTAGTGATGCATATAATGATGAACATGTTATGTATCGTAAGTGGTTAGATGATGCAAATGTTGTTCAATGCATCATGCTAGCTTCCATGAACATTGAGCTACAGAAGCAACATGAGCATATGGATGCTCACACTATCCTAATGCATCTACAAGAGTTGTATGATGTGGCAGGGAGGACAGCTCGATATGAGATATCGAAGGAGCTGTTCGGTTGTAGGATGTCTGAGGGATCATCTGTGAATGACCATGTACTTAAGATGATCAATTTGATTGAACGTCTTGGACAACTTAGTTTTGCCATGGATGGGGAGCTGAGCCAAGACTTGGTCTTGCAATCGCTTCCGAGTTTGTTCTCGCAGTTTGTTGTGAACTTTCACATGAATAAGTTGGATGTCAGCCTGCCTGAACTCCACAACATGTTGAAGACTGCGGAATCGAATTTTTCCCCTAAGAAGAGTTCTGTTCTTCTAATTGGTGAAGGTTCCAATCCTAACAAAAGGAAGAGGAACTCTTCCAAGAAGAAGAAAGTAGGTGAGAAAACGCCGGTTCCACCAAAAGCTGAAGACCCCGAGAGCAAAGTTGTTTGCTTTCACTGTAACAAGGTGGGGCACTGGAAGAGGAACTGCAAGGTTTACCTTGCAGAATTGAAGAAGAAGGGTAGTAAGACTACCACTTCTGATTCAGGTATGTTCATGATAGAAGTGAATATGTCATTATTACTTGGGTAATAGATACCGCCTGTGGTTCTCATATCTGCAATTTATTGCAGGGACCAAGGAGAAGTAGGACTCTTGAGGAAGAGGAGGTGATTCTACTGATGGAAATGGGGCAAGAGTTGCTGCTGAAGATGTAGAATTCTTTCATTTACATATGCCTACGGGCAAGACTATTGTTTGAAATAATTGTTATTTTGTTCCCTTGATTGTGAGGAATATTATTCCCATGTTAGACTTGGCTGGATTTTCATTTATTATTGAGGATAATGAATGTTCTATTCTTAGAGATAATATTCTTTATGGACGTGGTACTTTAAATAATGGTCTGTATATATGTGACATAATTTACTTCAGATTGAACAAACTAAAAAAAGAAAAGGGATGATGAAAATCTTACTTTATAGTGGCACTACAGTCTCTATTTAGTGGACATGGAGAGAGGGCTGCAGATTTGCTAGGAATGGTACACACAGATGTATGCGGACCAATGTCTAAGCAAACCATGGGTGGATTTTCATACCTCATTACTTTCATAGATGATAGATCTAGATTCAGATATGTGTTTGATGAAACATAAATCTGAAGCCTTTGAAAAGTTCAAAGAGTATAAGTATGAAGTGGAGAAACAAACCAAACATAGTATTATAATTCTTCGATTAGATCGAGGTGGTGAATACTTGAATGGAGAGTTTCTGGATTATCTCAAAGTAAATGGTATAGTCTCCCAGTGGACTCCTCCAGATTAGTATCTGAAAGGAGAAATCGAACTTTGTTAGACATAGTTCGGTCCATGATGAGCTATGCAAATCTTCCAGTATTCCTATAGGGTTATGCATTGGAAACCTCAACATATTTACTGAATAAGGTGATTTCCAAAATTTGTTCCTCAAACTTCGTTTGAGATATGAAAAGAAAGGAAACCGAGTCTTAAACACGTTAAGATTTGGGGATGTCCAGCTTATGTCAAGAAAGTTGACCCAGATAAGATGGAATATCGATCCCTAAAATGTGGTTTTGTGGGATATCCTAAAGAGACTTTAGGGTATTACTTTTACACCGATCATCGGGTGTTTGTCTCCAGACATGCTACCTTCTTGGAAAAGGAGTTTATCCTTGAAGGAAACAGTGGGAGCAAAATTGAACTTGATGAAGTTCAAGAAGCATAAACTACTACGGATCAAGTGGAAACATCTGTTCTGACTGAACAACCTTTTGTGCAACAGTCCATTCATAGGTCAGGGAGAGTGTCTCGCCAACCTGAGAGGTAATATGGCCTTGTCATTGAGAATGACAATGAGTTGTCGATCATTGATGATGACGATCCTGTGACCTATAATGAGGCTATGAGTAGTGTTGACTCAGAGAAATGGGATAGTGCCATGAAATCCAGAATGGAATCTATGTATACGGTATACAAAAGATAGATTATAGCAGATGGCCAGGTGGAGACCTATAAGGCCAGGCTTGTGGCAAAAGGATTCAAACAAAGGCAATGGATTGACTTTGATGAAACTTTTTACCTGTAGCCCTGTTAAAATCAGTTCGGATTTTGCTTGCGAATGCTGCTTACTACGACTATGAAATCTGGCAGATGGCCAGATGGTTTTCTTTCCAAAAGAAATGAAAACCTGGTGTGTAAGCTGCTGCGAACCATATGTGGTTTAAAGCAGGCTTCTCGAAAGATGGAACATTCGTTTTGATGAGACAATCAAAGAGTTTGATTTTATGAAAAACGTAGATGGACCATGCGTCTACAAAAGGGTTAGTGGGAGCGCGGTAACATTTCTTATATTATATTGAATTAGAGTTGACACACATAACAACATAGCAGACCCACTCACAAAGCTACTTTGTGAAAGCCACTTTGATCGTCATGAAGACAAGATGTGTATTAGATACCAGACTGATTGGCTTTAGTACAAGTGGGAGATTGAAAGGAAAATGTCCTAAGTCCAATCATGTATTAGGATTTAGGAATAACTTTTATGTAATCTGTTTTGATTTCATTGATATTAATAAAAGACTTGTTTTGTTTTTATTACGGGCTCTATCTATTTAAGTGTTTAAATAAGATATACCATAGTTTAGAGTAAAGCTTTTTATGGATTATGATGAGATCATAATAGTGAGACCTAAAAAGATGATAACTCTAAACTTAAATAGTTCCTGGTCATAGGATTACTAATTGGTAATTAATAATCCACAAAGATCGGTACATACTATGCTTGCTTCATTATGAAGGATGTCTGTTCTCATAGACATTTATGTGGTGACACTATAGCTAGTATGTAGGTGCTTATTATGGAATAAGTTCACTGAACATGACTCGCACAGCTGAACAACTGATGGAGTTCACTCACGTGTCAGCAGTTGGTTACATAGTGATAGTTGTACAAGTATCCTTAGACTTGAGGTCATCATAGTCATCTTGTGTACACTGAACTATGCTTTGGTTTAGTTCTTAGTCTCCAGGGACAATTATTAGGGCTCTTCTGGGTATAGGAATTTGTACACGAAGATAGTGTATGATCAATAAAGGATCTACCCCTTCCAGTGAAGGAAGCGAATGTTCAAGGCTGATCCACTTATGCTAGTTCAGGAATCTCTGGCCAGAGTAAATGAAATTAGAAAGGAGTTTCTAATTTGCATAGAACCACGCATAGTAAATGGTAAGCAAAGTGATTGAATTAGATAGGCTTGACACGAGATCCATGCCTTGTATTTAATCGGGACATTGTAGGGTAGAAGGAGTTTATTGTACGGTAACTATTCACTAACAGGTTCTTAGTATTCTAAGCAGTGAATTCATATTATCCGGATAGTCGTGATATGTTGAGAAGCATCACTCACGATGTAGAATAAATGTGATTAATTAATTAATCATATTTAATAAATTAGAGAATTTATATAAATAATGATAAAATAGTTTTATTATTATTTATTTCTACTACCGGCTTAATATTGAACCTACAGGGTCACACCATACAAAAAAGAGAATGATTTAATGGTGGAGGAATTAATTAATAATGGCTAATAATTATTTATTTATGAAATAAATAATTAATTGGCAAATTTAATAATTGATTAAATGAGATTTAATTGATTAAATGAGATTTAATTGATTATAAATTAATTAAGAAAAGTTCTTAATATTATTAATTAAGGATTTAATTTTTGGAAATTAAATCAAGAGAGAGAATTATTTCTAAAGTGTTTAGAAAAAGGATTAATAATTAAAAGGTGTTTTAATTATTAATGAGAATAATAAATGGGATAATAATAATATTATTTATGGGAAAATTTCAGCTGAAATTTTTTCCTATAAATACACTATTAAAGACCCTATTTTATTCTAACCCACATCGAACCCGAAAACCCAAAAAGTTTGGAAAACCCAATTCTCTCCACCTCCTTCCTCCTCCTTAACATCGTTTTCTTGGTGGATATCGGTGGAGTGCTTCACACTTGAGGAGCAACTGCTAAGGATATCTGATCGTTGTCTCCGAATTATTTTAAAAGGTTAGATTCGATCCCTCGAATTTTTATTCACGATTTATATGCTTTTATTTGGATTTTGTATGTGTAAAAGTGTTTTGCCATGCCCCCGCTGTGTTAAAAATCCAACAGCAACTAGTGCAATGGATCCTCCTTTCTTCTTTCCTCTCTCCTTCATCTCATCTTGCTCTATTTCAAGCTCATAAGTTTTCAGGATGCCATACAGTCTCTCCAAAGTAAACTCATTATAATCTTGTGAGTTTCTTAATGAGACTGTCATTGGTTTCCATTCCTTTGGAAGAGATCTAATGAATTTCAGATTGGAGTCTTTTGTCTGATAGACCCTTCCATGCAACTTTAGAGCATTTAGTAGTTTTTGAAACCTACTAAAAATGTCAGTGAGAGACTCACTTTCTTCATTATGAAAATGCTCATATTGCTGAATCAAGAGCTGCATCTTGTTTTCTCTAACTTGCTTAGTGCCATCACAGATGATCTGTATTGTATCCCAAATATCCTTGGCAGTTTTGCAGTTGATAATGTTGTCAAACATATCTCCATCAACTCCATTAAACAGGATATTCATGGCCTTTTTATCCTTCCTGACTTGTTCAATGTCTAGATCAGACCATTCATGCCTTGGCTTGGGGACTGATGGCTCGTTTCCTGTTGCAGCTCTCATTGGAACATGAGGGCCTCTTTCTATGCAGTCAACATAGGCCTCATCTTGAGAAAGCAAATGAAGATGCATATTTACCTTCCAATGATGGAAATTATCTTTATCCAGAAAAGGGATCTTGACTCGAATATCCTTCTTGTTCATCTTGCTGTATTATTTTGATCTTTAAACTCTTTGTAAGTTAAGAGCTTGCTCTGATACCAATTATTAGTCCCTTAACAATATAACAAGAATTACAGAAGAAGGGTTGAATAGAATTCTTGAAACTATTTCTTGAGATAAAAATGTTCTCACTCAAATATATATATAATTGTGAATTGATTAGCACAATGCGGAATAGTTACTTAAATGAATCAAAACACAAGTAATTAAAAACAAATGTCTTTAAAAACTTTCTGGTGGATTTGAATGATTCCACCAGAGATATATATTAGATATCGAGAGAACTTTGTGTGCAAAATGCTCACAGCTGCTTACAACACTTGAACAACTAAGAATACAGAGAAATGCTAAGGATTCTGCTTACAAATATTTCTCTGCTTGTTTCTCAGATTCGATTGTTCCTTAGTTGCTACTTCTTGGTTTATATATATCACCAAGATTACAAAGTAATGAGACAGGATAATAAAACAAAAACTATCTAGTCTATTACAATGCTACTTCATTACTCTATTCCAGCATCTTTAAATATCTTCATAATAGCATGGAAATGGCAATGCTTCTTTGTTCTCGAAAACCCAGTTGAATAGGCTACCACATTCCATTTGCATCCACTCGACGCATGTGACCGTGTTGTCACTGTCAACAGATATTTGAATTCTTTATCCGTCAAATTCATGATCATCCGTCGAGATATTGATCATCCGTCGGGTTGTTGATCATCCGTCAAATTCATTGTTTATTCATCCGTCGGGTAGCAATCAGACACTTGACTTCATTTGGAGATTAAAATGCATTGAAGGAATTAATATCTTCAAAATATCTTGTCAATACACAAAATTTGCCTTAAAAATATGCCTAAACAGCAAAATTGCACAAAAAATAAGTTTAAAAATCTTAAAAAGTAAAAAATATCAGTAAGGATTGTTCCTTCGTGATTAGTTAAATCAAGAAAATTGCGAGGTTGCCAAATTGAATAAAACTTTTTTTGATCAATCAAACAATATTGAAATTTTAAAATAAAGAAAACACTGTGACAAACCTTTTACTTTTGGATATGTTGAAAACTATTGTAATTCGATGTGTTTAAACTTATTTTTTTTCATTCTTTATTTATTATTAATCTAATTCTCAGAGCGAAAGAGACTTTTATTTATGGGATAGAATACATGAGCAAATGGAGATATAGATGGGAAAAAGGTTAGGCATGGGACCATGTAAGCCCATCCAAGGTACTCCCTACACATGTGCACTTGACTCCGTGTGATCACTCTATAAGGGCATGTATTCCAAGCCATGTCATCAGAGAAGAGAATTGTTTTACAAAAATTATAATTAGAACCGTAGTTTATCTATCAAAAGCCTTAATTTAAAGGAAAAATAGATAACTTAAGTATTTATTTAAATTCTTCACAATAAAAACACGAACATGTGCGAGCTTCATTAAAACGCATGAGAGCGCCACTAAATTTATGTTGTTATTGCTCAATTTTATTATTATTTAGTTTTAGAAATTTTTTGTATTCAACCTTTGTGTTAAAGAGTATAATCATCATGAATTATATTATTAAAATAATATATTCCTCGAGTATTTGTTTCATTTAGTTTATATTTATTTGGAGTTGTATAAAGTTGTAATTCGCAAAAGATATCAATTAAATGAGTATCGTATTCTACCCCATTCTACGATATTTTCGGACCTTACAACAAGTAAGTTAAAGAATGTAACTAGTAGTATATTCGCAAAAAAACCATGGTTGAATACATCAACTAAGTTGTTTTTAACATGTGTTCAAATAGTCTTCTTTCTTTATGCTCTAATTTGGAAGTTAAGCTCAAATTAAGTAAAGGACTAGGTTCCAAAAAACTAAAACAGACAAAGTGCATTTAGTAACTCAGATAAAAAATTGGGTAGTTAACTAGTTGAAGTTGCAGTATGCTTAGTTGAATATAGCTTAGCCGGATATAGCTTAGCCGAATATAGCTTCAGTAGGTTGAGTTTAGCTCTAACCTATTTTAATATGAGTTTGAGTAGTCTAATTTCTTTTAGTCCTTTTAAAAAAACTCAAAAATAATTGTAGAAGTAGCTCAACCAAAACCAAAGAAATTTATTTTTATTCTTTAATAACAAGTTCAAACCACTTAAGGTAAAAATAAGATATAGGCTTTTTATTTTTAACTAAAACATAGATTTACTGGTCTTCGGTTACTAGTCTAAATAAGTCATAATAGTCTAAATAAGTCATAATCACAACTTTGAGTTCAAGGACTAGGGATATTCAAATATCTTCATGAAGAAAATAACCGGAAATATCTCAATATTTACTACACAAAAAAATCAAGAATAAGTGTATCTTCGAGACAGAAGTAGGTAAACTTACATATAAGGGTACAATTAAATAGATCTAACAATAAGAAATACAATAGAAAATTTAAAAAATAATATTTAAAAAAATAACTAATTTACGACCCTTGACCTTGAAAAAGCTCAAGAACCTCAAAAATATTTGTAATTAAATGGATACACGTATCTAGGATCGAAGTCTATAACCCATTAAAATAGTCACAAAAAATTCTTCATGGGTGGGGTTGAAGGGATGCCTTTATTAAGCTCTTAAAGTCGGTAAAACACTCCATAAACTAGGCTCACTGGTGACCAAATATGTATATTTTAGTAAATTTTGAAGCAAGTGGCCTAGATGCTTTTAATGTGATACAACCAAACAAAACTACTTTGAAAGTATGTAGAAACAGGGTGAAGTGCACAAAGTTAAATTCAAAATTAGGCCAACACACTTGAAATTGAGGAGAAATTAAGCACTAAAACCATAAAACACAAAATTAAATTATGTTTAATCACAAAAAATGTTTATAGGCGAAATCGAATTACTCTTTTTAAAACAAATTATCAAAAGCTAAATTTTTTAAACAAAAGAAACACTACTACGTAGTTATTTACTTTGATGCAATTTATTCATACCAAATTCAATATAATACTATTAAAATAAACTAGGATTAAACTATCATTTTTTTATTATTTAATTTGTTTTACATAATTCTCTAATCAAAATAAATAAATACAATTGACTGGTCAGGATAAATATTTTTGGGAAGAAAGCCGTTACAATGTATTGGGACATGACAACCAAGATAACAATAGTTGTTGGTTTTGATTTTGGACACGTATGTTTAGATCGATGGTAAATATAGTTTTATAATATTTTTTGAATATATTTTTTGACTAAAGGTTTTAATATTAAAATTTAATATACAAAAATAGAGTTTGCCAAAAAATTTATATATTTATATGGTCAGTGCATTACAACGAAAGATAAATATTTAAAATGTATATGAATACCCGAATAAGTGAATAAATTCAGGCTCAACATTAGGCCTAAATCCTCGAAATGGCATGAAAATTAACTCAAAAGTAAACGATTAAGGACTATTTTCCTTGCAATTAATTAAGTCATGAAAAAGTTTTAAGGTTAAATCAAATCATTTTTTTACGCAAAAGTAAATGATTAAGGACTATTTTACTTTTGAAAAGAAATTTCGGACCAAATTTGAATAATGTAATATTGTAATAAGCTATATTTTATCTATGATTTTTTTCATTCATCCTTAATTTTTAACATAATTCCCATATAAAAATAAATAAAATACAATTATGACAAGAGGGTCACGCTAGGATGTTTTTTAATGGTCTTCCGGGTAAAATATATTTCCTATGTAATGGAGATATGCTCTTCGTCAGAAGTTTACAAGCAATCTTTGAAGATATGCATATATATGAGTATATGTATATCAGTGGTCCAATACTAACTACCACCAAGAATTTCATCTCAACTAGTGACACATTTAAATTTACTTGCGAGGAATAAAAATGGAAGCACTAATGTCACAAAGCTCCTACTACCACAAAGGGGTTCTTTTGTGAGACCTGATGTTTCTTGAGGCTATTGATTATGCATATGTTAACATCATTAAAACATGACCTCCCTATCCTGTGAAGTATGTGCCCATGACACCAGATGTTCCTGAACACTATATCAGGAAAGAAAAATCAGAATGGTCAGAATCTGAGAAAGCTTCAATGCTTACGAATGCAAAAGTCAGAAATATTCTGCATAATAATTTGGACAATATGATGTACAGGATGATTGCCTGTCGGACTGCAAAAGAGATATGGGATGCCTTGGAGACTTAGTGCCAAGCTACAATGGCAATAAAGAAAAAGATAAGAATTGTTTTTGTGCAAGAATATGAGAAATTTAATGCCAAGGCTGATGAGTCAATTACTCACATCTATGATAGATTCCTGACACTGCTGAATGATCAATTATTGGTTGTAAAAGATTAAGGAAGAGAAGACTCAAACAACAAGTTTCAAAGAGCTCTTCCTGAAGATTGGGATACTCAAGCCTCTATAATCAGACATTAGTATTACCTTGATTTACTGACACTTGATAAAGTTTATAGAATGCTAAAAATCCATTACTTGGAGATCCAACAAAGAAAAAATAAGAAAAGTCAGAAAATGAAGGTTGTAGCTCTAAAAGAGAAAGCTCTAGAAGAAGGAAGGTAATTGAAAAGTCAGATCCTGACAACTGAATCATCCGACCTTGACACAGATACTGATGAAGATTCTGATATTAAATCTAATGATTCTCAAGTTATTGAGATGGAAGCAATGCTGGTGAAAGGCTTTAGAATGATGAGGCTTGCAAAACCACAAAGGAAAGGTGGTTTCAACAAGAAGTACTCTAGAGATGGAAAAGGCAAATTTTTAAGAAATGAAGGACAGTACTCCAAGGGAAGGAAGTTTGATAAAGTCAAGGTGACTTGCACTAGAAGAAAAATATCAATAGACATCATACATTAGACATCGGTTGACGGTGCATTGATGTTAATAGTGTTAATGACATCACCCCGTGATTTTCTGATGTCTTTGTTATTTCAAGATATCGGTTATTATTAAACCGATGTCTAAACTTCATAAAAAAATCCTTGTTTTATTAAAAATTGAAAACTACATTCTCTCTCTACTCATTCTCTCTCGAACTCCTCTCTCAAACCTCTCCCTCTCTCGAACCTCTCTCTCTCCTCTTATAATCTCTTTTAACTCAGCTCACCATCTCAACTCCTCTCACATCTCTCTCTATTGGTCACAATCTCTCCGCTCACAATCTCTCTGTTAAGCTTCTCTCTTTTAAGCTCTATACTTTGATAAGTATTCTATGTACTCGAATCGAACTAGTCTTTTCTGCATGAAGACCAGTTTTACAAATTGAGGGTTTTTGAATTTGGCACCCTAATTTTGTAAATCGGGGTTATTTTCAAATCCAAACCCTAATTTTTTTATTAATTCAATATCTTTTGAAGTTCCTAATACTTTTTAATTTGTTGTACACATGACCTATTTTGATAAAAAGAAACAAAATTTTAGGTAATTTGGGTGTTTTTGTCTATACCTTTGTAAATTTGTTTATTTTATTATTTTTGTAAATTAGGTTTTCATTTATTTGTACTTTTGTAATTTTTGACTTGTTTTTGCTGAAAAATTGGGATGTTTGATTTTCCGATAGTCGATTAGTTTCCTTTTTTTAACTCTGTTTAATTTTGTTTGAGTTTTTTATTTATTTATGTAAATTGTAGTAGTTTGAGATTTTATTTTTGTAAATTATTGTAATGAGATTTTAAATTGTTGTAGTTTCCTTTTCTAACTTTAACGTGCACTTAAAATATTTATAAATAAATGGTGAGAGGTCGATATCGATGTGTAAGCTATGTTTAAAAATAATATTTTTTCCCTCATTAATTTAGCAAAATTCTCATATAAAAATGAATAAAATACAATTGTGGTAAGAAGGGAGGTATTTTAATGGTCTCCCCTCCAAAATACAATTAATATCTTAGAACAAGATTGGTTGTAAAATTAGTATTATTAGCCCAACTTTTATTTTTAGGGTGATCCGGTCCAAATAAAATATACACCCTTTTAAGTTAAATATAATTCATTTACCTTCTTGGACTATTATCGGCTAAATTCTTTGGTATAGAATACCTAAATCCTATGTAAAAAACTCTAGTTAAGGCCCAAATATCAATCAGCATGGATCTCACGACAAGTCTTTCAACCAATGAATTTTAATAAACTCCCAAATATTCCGCCTACTTTGAGAATAATTTATTTTTTCCATTGAAGCATAAAATAATATTAATAAACACTCAATTATTTACAAAGTTATGTAAGTATGAGAATAAAATCTCTTAAAAATATATATAGAGATATATACTCTATCAAACACACTTTTTTGTTATATTCATAACACCAATCAAAGGATAAAGTTTAGGAACTTTCCTTATTAGGGTAAGTAAAATGAAAATAATATTATGAATAAGAGAGTAAATAGATTTATTTCATACATATATATATATATATAGGATAAAAATAGTTAAATTTAAATGTATTTTAACTATTAAACTTTTTCAATCTCATGACCACATGCTTACACCATGCTAATTCTAGCAAACAAAATGAGTACACACTAATCATTTTTAAGAAAATATATAGAATGTAATATTCTCAACACAAAAAAAAATTGAATGTATCATTTGTCTCAAGATATTAGAAATGTTGACGGGATTTGATGCATATATGATTACATATTTATTGAGTATAAACATTCAAATTGAAAAAAATTAAATGGGAAGAATATTTTTATATGAAAACTGGCCACCTATAGAAATATAAAAAAATACAATGTTAAAAAATGTATTCTTATTTTTGTTTTTCTTGATCAGTGCTCAAATATGTTACATTCATATCCTAACATTTTCATAATAAATAGAATCTCTCCTGCTCATCCTCTTCACAACAAAACAAAGTTGTAAAAGCAAATTCTCCTCAAATTCCCTAGCTAGACTGAAATGCCTACATCTACTATTACCACTGACTGCCAGTTTTGTGGCAACAGATTAAAGTGGTTCAAGCACCACATCCTGAACTTGGGAACCAACAAAACCGTTTGCACAGATTGCGTTATCTATCTCCATGCTCCTTCCTTGTGTCCAGTTTGTTTTACCGTTCATGAAAATCCAGAGAAGCTTATCACTTCAAATGTTGTGGTGTCTTGCGTGAGATGCTACTCATCTTCTCACGTAAATTGTATTGGTTCTCACCCCCATGCTCCTTATCTTTGTGTCATGTGTTTAAACCACGATTCGCCTCTCCTAGTTCTTGGTGATTCCAATGGAGGAAAGACAGTAGATAAGAATGCTGCCAAAATTTTCCTTGCAGCTTGCAAAAATTTCAGCAGGTAGCATGAACAAGGCGGCTGTTTCTGCCAAAATGGAGATGGAGGCTAGGGCCAAAGAGGCCATTGATGCCAGAGAATTGTCTCTAAAAGCCATTGAACACGTGGAGCATCTTAGAAGAAATAGTGCTAGTACATAAACAATAATAATATGATAAAGGGAATATGAAATTTATACTTCAATTTTTTATATTCTCAAAGCAATATACAAGTTTGATTTCTTATTATTTTAGTGTACCAAGTAAGAATTTTTTAAATTTATTGAGTTATATGTTGTGTGGTTAATTAGGAATTGTGTCTATTAGTGGTAAGCAAAATTAAGAATTCATATTATGTAATTTTTATACATTATATTAGTTAGAGGTGCACTTTTCTCAATATGTGATCACTCTACAAGTGCATGCAACCCAAGTTATGTCATGAGAGACGAGAATTAATTTACAAAACTCACAATTAGCTACATAATTAATCTATTAAAGGCGTCAACTTAAAAGGAAATAGATCACCTCTATTGGTTTATCTTCTTCATTACAAAAACACCAACACATGAGAGCTTCATTAAAGGAAAATGGTTATTGCTCATTTGTATAGTTATTTGGCATAAGAAATTGCATTGGTTTTAAAGTGTAGTATGCTGGAGGATTATATTAATAATAGAATTTATTTGTCTAATATTTGTTCTGTTTTATTTGCTTAGACTTAGAGTTGTACAATTTTGAGTTCAAGGACTTAAAATAACCATATACAAGTATCTTTATCAAAAAATAACTTGCAATATCTCAATATACACTACACAGATAAATGGAGAACAAGTATATCTTTTAGATAAAAGTAAGTAAATTTACATATAAGTGTTTAACTGGATAGATGTAAAAATAACAAATAACAACATAAAATATACAATGTTTAAGCAAAATACCTAATTTATGACACTAGACTTTACAAAGCACCTAAAAAAGATAGCTAATTGCACGGATACGAGTATCTAGAATCGAAATCAAAAACATATTAAAATAGTCCCTTAAAAATCTACTAGGAAGGGGTCCAAGGAGTAAAACAATTCATAAACTAGGCCTGGACAAGCCTATTAATAGATGTTGATAAAATGTGGGTATTTTTTAAAATTTTGAAAACCAAGTTTCCCAAATGCTTTAAAAATGATGAATAATTTGAAAGGTATGTGTTTCTCCAGTGGCACACATGCTTGAAAATTTAGCATAAAAATCTTCAAACTGAAAGTAAATTAAGTTCAATCAGAAAAATGTTTAGAGACCAAATAGATTTGACTTTTTTTGTTTACCTAATAATCAAAAGCAGAAATTTTTGAAATAAAAGAAGCACTACTAGAGACTTTTTACTTTAGGAAAGTTTTTCTGACTATATTCAATATTATAACATTGGAATAAGCTATGTTTAAACTAGAAATTTTGCACTATTTAAATTTTTTTACATAGTTTTCTAATCAAAATAAATAAAATAAAATTGACCGGTGAGGATAAATAATTTTGGGAAGAAAGATGGCCCGTTATTGGGAGACGACAACCAAGATATTAATAGTTATTCGTTTTATATAAGTATAGTTTTATAATATTTTTTGAATTTTTTTCTAACTGAAGAGTTTTATATTAAAAAATTTTACAGCAAAATAAATCGAATACCTAGTACAAAAGAGTTAATATAACAAAGTTCTTATTTTTGTATATATATGATAATACTTTTCTAATAATTCATGTTTAGATTATAATTTATTCATTCTTTATTAGTTGTTATCGGAATTCATACAAGAAAGAAGGTTTGCTAAAGGATTTGGGAAGAAAGTAGGCTTACTTTTGTAAGGATGACAAATAAGATAATAAAAGTTTCCTACTCTAATTTTTAATTTTGAACAAATATATGTTTATCTGCACCGTAAACATAATTTTATAAATCATATTTTAAATTTCTTTTTACAATATAATTTTTCACCTGGAAAAAAAGATGTGAAGATTTAGTTCATCCCTAATAGTGTGTGAATGAGACCACAAAAACCGTCAACATTGTAAATCCTTAGTTTTGATGATCACAACACAGCAAGCCATCATGTTGTTATTTGAGAATGTTTGTAGGATATAACAGCTTAATGTCATTGTTGTTTAAGTATCATGACAGCAAGCTATCATAAGACAGTAATCTATTTCAGCAAGCTATGATCACGATTGTCAGAATAACAGCAAGCCAAGATGCACAGTCCAGATTCAACAAGGAAGTCGAATTTCTTGGAGATTTTATAGGATCTTCATATATATCAGTTGTAAGGACTTCTCTAATAAATATACGTGCATTATATATATAGAGCTCAATTATAAATCGTTTTTAATCATTCAAATTGATTTCCTAAAGAATAGGAGTTTGTTTTTCTTTCAAACTCTATCTTCTATCTACTGATTAAAACGTTTTATACTCTACAAAATAGAAGAGATATTTTCTGTATGTTGAACATCTTTCTTTCTCTTCTATCTAACGTACACATGAACGTTGGAAATCATCCCAACGATCTTACACGGTAGAATTGGATTCTAGCCGTTGTAATTTGTTGAGGCTGTTTTCAAACGTTAATGTGAGGTTATATAAGAGGTTTTCTTGCAGTTTTATAAGAGAAGAATTTGCAAGCAAGAACACACACAACTCCTGATCTTTATTGATTTCAAAATACTCTCGAGCTCTAAATATATACACGTGTTTTATCTTAGAGAGAGTTAATAGTTTGAGTTGTAATCTTTATCACTGATTTGTATTGTTCAAATTGTATTGATTAGTTGCTGGATAAGTTGGCTAGGGAAACAAGGGTTTAGTGGTACTTGCTAGAGGAGTTTGTACTACGGGGTAGTATAGTACTTAGAGAGCAGGTTCTTAAACAGGGTTTCAGCAAGCCATTATCAGCAGCTGGGATAAAGGGAGATATATTGTTGTATCTTGTAGTTGTAACCTTCATTGATCAATAATATATTCTCTTACCAAGTTGGTAAGGGACCAGGACGTAGACCATAGGGGATTAGGGGTCGAACCTGGCTAAAATTCTTGTGTGTTCTATTTACTTTCCTGCACATTATTTTCTGCATTGCATTTAGTCATCTCAGCTTACTATCATTGTCAGATTATAGTTCAGTTGGTAAAATCTCAGTAAGCTATTATCGGGTAAAATTTAAAAGTAATCCTAGTTAGCCATAATCACCTATTCACCCCCCCTCTAGGTGTAATTTCAGTTGGTATCAGAGCATTGGTATACTAATCTTTCTGTAACAGGAATAGTATTCGATCAAAATGGCTGACAAATATCCCGAAGGAACCTCAGATTACCGAGCACCTCTCTTGCTTGGTACAGAAAACTATAACTGGTGGAAAGGTCGCATGGAAGTGTATCTATCCAGGGAGCCACTAGCTTTGAGAGTTGTTCAGAAGGGTCCTTTTGAGTTCAAGGACAAAGAAGGCAAAGTGAAAGACGTTGATGATCTCACAGAGGCTGAACTAATCAAATACAGCTTCAATGGAAAGGCTAGGAATTCTCTCATGAATGGGTTATGTCCTAGTGAATGTGATAAAGTCTCTTCATGCATATCAGCTAAAGAGATATGGGATACTCTGGAATTATATCACGAAGGATCCAAGAGTTTAAGAAAGGTGAAATTGAGTAAACTAATGAATGAGTTTGGAAATTTCAAGCTTCAAGACGGAGAAACTATTCGAGAAAGTCAAGCTAGATTCCCGATAAATCTGAATGCCTTAAAGCAGCTTGGCAAACATATCCCACAAGAGGAAATCAACATGAAGATACTTAGTGCTGTGCCATTTATCTATGAACCAAAGGTAACAGCTCTAGAATCCTCTCCTACTATAGATACTATGGATCAATTGGCTGTTTTTGCAGAACTGGAACAGTTTGAAAGCAAAATCAAGGAAAGCCAATCAAGTTCTATACAAGCTCCAGTTGCTCAAATGAAGCAATTAGCTCTTCACACTAATGATAGCTTACTGGAATCTGAAGATGAGTCAGACGAAGAACTAGCTTTAATATCCAGGAAGATCAGAAAGATGATCGAGAAGAAGAACAAGCTGAAAAGAGATAAAGGCAGATTTTCCAACAACAAGAAGCCCAACAAGGATTCTAAAGATCAGACATGCTTTGAATGTGGAAAGCCAGGCCATTATAAGCGGGACTGCTACAAATTGAAGTCAAAACAGAAAACTGTCTTCAAGGATAAGAAGAAAGCTAAAGCTCTAATGACTTGGAGTGATGATGACTCGGTTTCTAGTGATGATTCAAGTGGAGACATGGTCAATCTTGCCCTAGTTGGACTTGATGATGATTCTGTTCGAGGAAATTCAGAAAGTGGATACCTAGAAAGTGATTCAGAAGAAGATCAGAGAGAGGTAAACTCTTGTAAATATAATTTATCTTCTGAAAATATTGTTTTGAAACCACTAACCATGCAGGAATGTAAGACTATATCTATGGGTGAATATTATTCTCTTAAAGCTGAAAATAGCAAGCTAAAAGAGAAGAATAATTATCTCAAGACTATGGTTCAAGATTTGATGAGCAAAGTAGATACTTGGATTGACAAGAAGGTACCTACACAAGCTGACAAAGAGGCTGAAATCAAGGATCTTCAAGCTAAAGTTAGTCATGTGGAAAACTTCAACAAAATTCTCCTCAAAAGAAACAAGACTCAATTAATGGAGATCACAGAGTTAAAGAAGGAGATTGAAGCAAGGGATGAATGTTTGGAGTTGTTCAAACTCAGAGAATCAATAGATGCAACACCTTCAAATCAAGCAGAAGAACCATCTCAGCAAGCTGAAATCATAAGTCAGCAAGCTGAAAAGATTGATCTGCTCACAAAGGAAGTGGAGGATCTAAAAAAGGGCATGGGATCATTTGTTCAATGAGAAGAAAGTCTCAAATCTATGATGAACAACACAAATATTCCATTGGTCAGAGAAGGAATTGGAATGAATGCAAACAAGAAGGACAAAGCTCTAAGATATGAAGGAAAACATGGCATACCCTATGATTATGCTATGCCTTGGAAGATATGCAACAGATGTGGAAAGAAAGGGCATCTTGAAAAGCATTGCAAAGTTCAGAATGGACAAAAATCATACCATGGAGGAAACAAACAGAAAACAACTTACTATGATCAGAATGGCAGAACAAAGACAGCTTACCATCATCAGGCTGGCAGAGTTAAATCACCTAGATTTATCCAAAAATGGATAAAGAAATCTGATTTACATATTTTATATGTTTTATCTGCTAACCATGTCGGACCCAACAAACTTTGGGTACCAAAAGGTTGAGTTGTTTTATTTGTTTTATAGATGTGTCTTGCCGCTCGAGTCAAATCAACTCAATGGATTTTAGATAGCGGATGTACTAGACATATGAGTGGAGACAAAGCATAATTCTTGAGTCTTCAGATGAAAAAGGGTGGAAGAGTGACTATTGGTGATAGCAAAACTCTTCAAATTCTTGGCAAAGGTAAAATAGGTAATAAACACATTTCAATTGATAAATTTCAATATGTTAAAGGCCTTAAATATAATCTGCTTAGCATAAGTCAGTTATATGATGATGGTCATACTGTTAACTTTGGTATTGATAAGTGTATTATTACTATTGGTACTAACAAAGTCCCCCTAGTTGCTAGAAGGGAAGGAAATATATATATTTTGGACTTTGAGTTGCTGAAAACAGCTTGCTGTCTTGCTGCAATAGACACTGATCCTTATGTTTGGCATAGAAGATTGGGTCATGCTCACATGGACTTACTTAACAAGCTTTCAAAGAAGAAGCTAGTCAGAGTTTTACCCAAAATCAAGTATGTCAAGACTGAGGTGTGTTCGGCATGCCAATTAGGCAAGCAAATTAGAAGTACTCACAAAGCAAAGAAAATGGTATCTACTTCTAAACCCTTAGAACTTTTACATTTAGACTTATTTGGTCCAGAAGCTTATAAAAGTATAGGAGGTAAGCAATATGGTTTTGTAATTGTTGATGATTATTCTCGTTTTACATGGGTATTGTTTCTTAGAACTAAAGATGCTGCTTTTAATGAGTTTGAGAAACTAATTAAATTACTTGAGAATAAGCTCAATACAAAGCTTGTAGGAATAAGGAGTGATCGAGGTGGTGAATTCCAAAAAGACTTTGTTACTTATTGTGAAGAAAGAGGAATATCACATGAATTCTCGGCTCCAAGGACTCCACAACAAAATGGTGTGGTGGAACGCAATAATAGGTCACTGCAAGAGACAGCAAGGACTTTGTTGCAAGAAAGCAAGTTACCTAGAAGTTTTTGGGCAGAAGCAGTCAACACAGCATGCTATGTTCTGAATAGAGTATTGATAAGACCTATGTTGGACAAGACTCCATATGAACTGCTCAAGAAAAAGAGGCCCAACATCAGTTACTTCAGAATCTTTGGCTCAAAGTGTTTTGTGCTCAAGACAATTGGTAATGATGGTAAATTTGATGCTAAATCTTATGAAGCTATTTTTCTTGGTTATTCTATGAATAGTAAAACCTATAGAGTTTATAATTTGTCTAAGCATATTGTTGAGGAATCTATAGATGTTATTTTTCAAGAACCTAACAATGATCTTCCAAGAGACGAGGAAGATGATGCAGGTGAAGCTGGACAACAGCAAGCTGAAACAGAGAAGGCTACTTCAAAATAGCAAGCTGAAACAGAGACTGATTCTGGAAAACAACAAGCTGAAATTGAAACTACCTCAGGAAATCAGCAAGCAGAACCTTCTACTCCAGTTGATGATGCAATTGTAAAGATGGCAAAGATGACTCTTGATGGTCCTAGAGGAAATAGAGCAAAGGATAAAATGCCAATCTATGATGGTGAAGACTTAGCTCCTCCATCTAAGATAAGGAAGACTTCACATGAAGATATTGCAAAGCATTCATTGCCAAAAGCTACACGGACAGTGAAGAATCACCCTCCAGAACAGGTTATTGGTGATATTTCTGATGGTCTCAAGACAAGAAAAGGCACTGCAAACTTTTGTGCTTATGCTGCATTTTTAGCTCAAGAGGAACCCAAGAATGTCAAAGAAGCACTTGAAGATGAAAATTGGATCACGACTATTAAAGAAGAACTCAATCAATTCGAACGATGTGATGTTTGGGAACTGATCAAGCCACCAAAGGATGCTTCAATCATTGGTACAAAATGGATTTTCAAGAATAAAGTGGATGAATTTGGTACTGTTACTCGAAATAAAACAAGGCTCGTAGCACAAGGGTACAACCAACAAGAAGGCATTGACTTTGATCAAACTTATGCTCCAGTAGCTAGATTGGAATCAATTAGGATGCTTCTTGCTTATGCATGCTTCAAGAAGATCAAGCTACATCAAATGGACGTCAAAAGTGCTTTTCTTAATGGATTTCTGGAAGAGGAAGTTTATGTTAAGCAACCCCCTGGTTTTGAACATGAACAACATCCGGACTATGTTTACAAGCTCAAGAAGGCATTATATGGCTTAAAGCAAGCACCAAGGGCTTGGTACAAGAGGCTTAGTAAGTTTTTGATCAAAAATGGCTTCATTCGAGGTAAAATTGATCCTACTTTATTTACTAAGCAAAATGGTAATGATATTTTGATTGTCCAGATATATGTAGATGATATAATCTTTGGATCCACTAATGATTCTATGTGTGAGTGGTTTTCTAAGTGTATGAGCAGTGAATTTGACATGAGCATGATGGGTGAGCTCAATTATTTCTTGGGGCTCCAAATTAAACAATCTAAAGATGGAATTTATGTGCATCAATCAAAATATGTCAAGAATTTGCTGACCAGATTTGGTTTTGACAATGTCAAGCCGAAATCTACTCCAATGAATCAAAATAGCAAGCTGACATCGAATGAAAAAGGTAAAGATGTTGATATCAAGAAGTATAGAGGTATGATTGGTAGTCTTTTATATCTTACTGCTTCTCGGCCAGATATTATGTATAGTGTTTGTGTATGTGCTCGTTTTCAAGCTAAGCCTAAGGAATCACACTTAAATGCAGTTAAAAGAATATTTAGCTATTTAAGTGGGACTATTAATCTTGGGTTATTTTATCCTATTACAAGCACATTTGATCTTGTGGGGTATAGTGATGCTGACTATGCAGGTTGTCAAACTGATAGAAAGAGTACAAGTGGTGTTTGTACATATTTAGGACAAAGTCTCGTATCTTGGCAAAGTAAGAAACAAACTTCAATTGCATTATCCACAGCAGAAGGTGAGTATTTGGCAGCTGGTAGCTGTTGCTCTCAAATTTTGTGGATGATTCAGACTCTACGAGATTTTGGAATCAAGTGTGGCAAAGTTCCAATCTATTGTGACAACACTAGCACCATCAACATATCAAAGAATCCGATTAATCACTCAAGAACAAAGCATATTGATGTTCGTCATCACTTCTTGAGAGATAATGTTGCCAAAGGTAAGATTGAATTAGTTTTTGTACCTACTGAATATCAATTGGCAGATATCTTTACAAAACCCCTTGGCGAAGCAAGATTTTCTACCATTCGAAGGGAACTTGGCATGTGCAGTGTATAATAGCAAGCTATCTTTGGAAATTTGGTAATGTTAGCTTACTATCATTTTTCATGTTAGCTTACTATGATTGGTTGTTTAAATGATATTTTTGTGATTAATTTTGTTTTATATGTCACTATCTGTTTAATTATGTTTAAATATTTGCATTGATTTAATTGTTAAATGATAAAAATGCTAATTGTGGTGTTTTAGATAGATTTAAACTGTTTTAATGATAAGTGTTAGATTTTAGGATATGTATAATTTGTTTTTAATTTTTTTTTATCCTAAACTCTCCCCTAAATATCATTCAAAGAGCACGGGTTAGGGTTTTATTTCACCGCGACTCCACTTTCCATATCTATCACCGTTTCATTCATTCAAGCTCACCAGTTTAGTTCCACTCAAAATGGTTCGTACTACTAGAAATTCTGGTATTCTGGGCAAGCGTACTTCCTCGAAGATGGATACTGCAGTTGTCGATTTGGGTCACGAGAGTGATGAAGAAGTCTCTCACACCCCTGATTCGAAGAAACTCAAGCAATCTTTGGCATTTGATTCTCCTAATCTCCAACAACGATTCACTGAAAATGCTTTGGATGTTCGTTCTATTATCCCTGGTATCCCGATTGTCGGTAAGCTTTTTCAAAACTCCGGAGCCTTACTTTTGTTTCAGAATTTGGGCATGGATTCTTTTATCATCGAAATACCTAAGGTCTACTATCCTGATTTAATTCGTGAATTTTATGCAAATTTGATTGAAGATAAGTATGGAAACTGTATTACCACTGTGCATGACAAGAAAATTAGGCTTAATCCTCCCATTTTAAGTTCTATTATCAAGTTTGAGAATCCCTCTGAGATTGATATTTTTACTGGAAAAGGATATGTGTCATTCCCTGATTTCTCTGTGATGGATCAGTTTAAGTTGTTATTAGGATCTGTTAATGATATTGAAGAAAACCCTCAGCCCCCTTCCACTACTCAAGTATCTCCTATGGCACATTTGTTGTTTAAAATCTGTAGGGCTAATGTTTATCCTAGGGGTGGGAATAAATCAACCTTTAGTTGTCAAGATGTTACTCTGGTTTCTATGCTTCTAGCTGGCAGGGCTTTTGATCTATCAAATCTGGTTTTAAAAAATATGATTGCTGCTGTTAATCAGAAAAAGATTGGACTTCCTTATGGTTTAATGCTTACCAAGGTATTTGAATTCTTTAAGATTGAACTTAAGAGTGCTGTTAAGGTGAGTGTTAAAGAAGTTTTGGATGCTAAAGTGTTAGCTCAGTCAAATTTACAAATTGACAATGGAGAGTTAGTTAGGATTTTGCCTACCATTATTCCTGAGTCTCCTGCTGTAGCTGAGCCTTCATCTTTTGCTCCAACTGCTGAGATGATGCACCTGCTTAAGGGTATTCAAGAGGACAATATTCTGCTTTTTGGACATATGGATGCTACTACAGAGCAAGTGAATCAGCTGAAGACTGAGATTAAGGGATTGAAAGATATTATGCTTAACTTCATGTCTGCTGCAAAACCTTCAGCTTCTCAGTCAAATGCAGATTTAGACACTGGCTTGGATGATCTTGTGGATGCTGCTGAAGACTTGGAACAACAGGAGAAGCAAGATGAGTTTCTTTCACCAAAAGAGAATGCAGCTGTCAATTCTGCTCAGGAAGACTAATCTGTTTTTGATGATATAAGGGGGAGAACTTAGGAGAATTTAATTTATTTTAAGTTAATTTCTTTTAAGTACTTAGTCTCTGAAGAACTTGATTTAGTTTTTGTTGAAGTATCTGTTGGTTTTAAGACTTGTTGCATCTGGTACTTGATTTGATCTGTTTATTTGGTGTGGTAAAACTTGTTGATGGATGTTTTGGTTTAAGACTTGGTTATGCTGATGCTCCTAATATTTGAAATATGTTTAATTATTTTTTCATTTAGAAGTTTATTATGCTAATTGTGATATCTTTAGTTTTATTTTGAGATATGCATAGATTTAGGGGGAGTTTTTATAATTCTCCTAAATGTGTGTAATCATCAAAAAGGGGGAGATTGTAAATCCTTAGTTTTGATGATCACAACACAGCAAGCCATCATGTTGTTATTTGAGAATGTTTGCAGGATATAACAGCTTAATGTCATTGCTGTTTAAGTATCATGACAGCAAGCTATCATAAGACAGTAATCTATTTCAGCAAGCTATGATCATGATTGTCAGAATAACAGCAAGCCAAGATGCACAGTCCAGATTCAACAAGGAAGTCGAATTTCTTGGAGATTTTATAGGATCTTCATATATATCAGTTGTAAGGACTTCTCTAATAAATATACGTGCATTATATATATAGAGCTCAATTATAAATCATTTTTAATCATTCAAATTGATTTCCTAAAGAATAGGAGTTTGTTTTTCTTTCAAACTCTATCTTCTATCTACTGATTAAAACGTTTTATACTCTACAAAATAGAAGAGATATTTTCTGTACGTTGAACATCTTTCTTTCTCTTCTATCTAACGTACACATGAACGTTGGAAATCATCCCAACGATCTTACACGGTAGAATTGGATTCTAGCCATTGTAATTTGTTGAGGCTATTTTCAAACGTTAATGTGATGTTATATAAGAGGTTTTCTTGCAGTTTTATAAGAGAAGAATTTGCAAGCAAGAACACACACAACTCCTGATCTTTATTAATTTCAAAATACTCTCGAGCTCTAAATATATACACGTGTTTTATCTTAAAGAGAGTTAATAGTTTAAGTTGTAATCTTTATCACTGATTTGTATTGTTCAAATTGTATTGATTAGTTGCTGGATAAGTTGGCTAGGGAAACAAGGGTTTAGTGGTACTTGCTAGAGGAGTTTGTACTACGGGGTAGTATAGTACTTAGAGAGCAGGTTCTTAACCAGGGTTTCAGCAAGCCATTATCAGCAGCTGGGATAAAGGGAGATATATTGTTGTATCTTGTAGTTGTAACCTTCATTGATCAATAATATATTATCTTACCAAGTTGGTAAGGGACCAGGACGTAGACCATAGGGGATTAGGGGTCGAACCTGGCTAAAATTCTTGTGTGTTCTATTTACTTTCCTGCACATTATTTTCTGCATTGCATTTAGTCATCTCAGCTTACTATCATTGTCAGATTATCGTTCAGTTCGTAAAATCTCAGTAAGCTATTATCGGGTAAAATTTAAAAGTAATCCTAGTTAGCCATAATCACCTATTCACCCCCCCTCTAGGTGTAATTTCAAACATTATATTTGTTAAAAAAATAGCTATATTATAAAAAAAATGTGTGTGAAATAGAGCATGATAATTGGTTAAGTCAAAAATTTGTAGTAGGCTTGTCAATGGAGCGGAGGTCCGATCTCATGCGGTCTAACCTGAGCCTTAATAGATAGATTTGGATTGTATAAAAAGAAAACCGATACGATAATACTCCGATATGATAAAGATCTAATCTAGTAAGCAGCGGATATGAATTTTCACTCATCTGATCCGATAAAGATCGGATCCGAAATACTAAACTTATATAATTATAAATATATATGTATATATATACTATATTAATATATATAATATATTAATATATACTATAATAAATAAATATAATTACTTTTATATTTATCAATGTTATTATATTAAATTTGTACAAATATATTAACTATAATAATTCAATATAATTAATTTTATATGAATCAATATGAATTATATTAATTTTATAATTAATTTAACTGTTATCTCATCATATTAAAATTTGTTGTACACACCAGGTGTCATCATATTTTAAGGAGTATCATGTGTGTCGGAAATTATTTTCATACATAATATTTTATTCACAATTTTTTTTATTTCAATTTTTAAATTGACACATATAATTATTTTCAGATAATTATCCAATTAAATTATTTTATTTTTATTTATTTATTTCATAATTATTTTGAACTAGACTCTTTTCACATATTTTCATTTTTTTCCACAATATTGCTGATTATAAAATAGTTTTTTTTGTTTAAATTTTTATAATTATTAAACCGTATTAAATTAATATTATTCATGACAAAAAACTTAAATAATCTAGAGTTCGATCCGATAATCCGAGATCCTAATGAATTTGGATATGAATTATGTTCTTAAAAATCCGAAAGCGATCCGATCCGAATCCGATCCAACAAATTTAAATGGATATGAATATGGATTTAGTCAATTTTGATCCAAATCTGACGCGTTGACAAGCCTAATTGGCAGTACTCACTATAAGAAAACATGTCATTATCGACCGACCAAATGCTACTAAAATTGATTTGTGAAATATTGACATAAGCCAGCGATTTTATCGACCAAATAGTTGGTAAGGTTTGTTTTGATTAAAATCGAGTGAACATAGTCGGAAATGACTTTTTAGGATCCCTTTTTGGTCAAGGACTAAATTCAACTACAATGCAAAGAGGTATATCTGACAAACACTATCTAACATTATCTGTCGTTATAATATGTAATGATTAAGTCATAATGACGTAGGTTGTTAAAATCGACCGCATATTACTGACCAACTTATAACCGACCACATAAATGGATGCTAATAATACACAACTTGCACTTCTATTACACATACGCATCTTTAATGACCAAATACTTATTGCTTATAAGTTTTTAAACAGACCAATCGAGGTTCGTCAATTTTAAAATATTGGGCGAAATAATATCTTTTTTCCAAAATCAAATTGAACACCAAAAGTATAGAACAAGCCAAAACCTCGATCACTTATAATATTTGGGTGGGGGAGTTTTTTATGAAAATTAAATATCAATGCAAAGTTGAGTTTTACAATTATCTTTTGATAGTTAAATTAAATGTATTTTAATAAATATTTAGTACTTTAGTTTTGAATATTTATGTATTATAGCTTATTGTTTAAAGGAAATAAAATTTCTGTCATATGACGTATTGGTATATGTAATGGTCACCCATATACTTCCTCTTATTTGTTTTCATAAAATATATGTAAACACCCATAGCCTTAGAATATATACCCTACACCTACTTAAAACCAAAAGTCTTGTTTCTTTAAGTTTTTATAAGCTTAAAAAAAGTAAAGGAATAGGTTTTTCCCATATTTATGTTCATTGACTTTATGTAGACACCTATAGCCGTAGAATATGTACCTAAACTTACCTAAAAACCAATGCAATAGTCTCGTTTTACTAAGTTCTTATGAAGAAGTTAAGCTCAAAATAAGTAAAGGACTAGGTTAGAGAAGACTAAAAGAGACAAAGTTAATTTATAAAATAATTTTTAATAAAAAATCAAGAACTAACTAATGAAACAAACCCTATAGGGTAGAACATAGCTAGAGTAGGTGGAGTATAACTTTAACTTATTTTTGTAATAGTTCCGGTAAGCCAATTTTTTTAAGTACTTTCTCAAAATAAAAAAAACAAATATAAGTTATTCAGACCATTGAATATATATTTTGATTAAACACAAAAAGTTGAGATCTTGTTTTACCTTAAGATGTTTAATCTTTATAGCACAATCACAACTTTTAGTTGAATGACTTTAAAGGAGGATATGTAAATAACTTAATCAAGAATATAACTTGCAATATCTCAATATACTCTAATAAAATAAATTAAGAAGGAGTATCTTTGAGATAAAAGTAAGTAAACTTAAATATTAGTGTTTCCTTGGATTGATCTAAAAATAACACCAGAAAATCTACAATATTTTGGCAAAATAACAAAAACACTCAGAAAACCTCCAAAAAGAGGGATTAAAGGGATGACTCTTTTAAGCTATTAAGGACACTAAAATGCATTCAAGGAATTAATATCTTCAAAATATCTTGTCAATACAAAAAAATTGCCTCGAAAATATGCCTAAACATCGAAATTGCACGTAAAATAAGTTTAAAAATCTTAAAAAGTCAAAAATATCAGTAAGGATTGTTCCTTCGTGATTAGTTAAATCAAGAAAATGGCCAGGTTGCCAAATCGAATAAAACTTTTTGTGATCAATCAAACAATATTGAAATTTTAAAACAAAAGAAACATTATGACAAGCCTTTTACTTTTGGATATGTTGAAAACTATTGTAATTCGATGTGTTTAAACTTAATTTTTTTCATTCTTTATTTATTATTAATATAATTCATAGAGTGAAATAGACTTTTATTTATGGGATAGAGTACATGAGAAAATGGAGAACATAGATGGAAAAAAGGTTAGGCATGAATCCATGTACGCCCATCCAAGGTACTCCATACACATGTGCACTTGACTCCGTGTTATCACTCTACAAGGGCATGTATTGCAAGGTGTGTCATCAGAGACAAGAATTGTTTTACAAATATTACAATTAGAATCGTAGTTTATCTATCAAAAGCCTTAATTTAAAGGAAAAATAGATAACTTGTATTTGTTTAATTCTTGACTATAAAAACACGAATAAAATGCAAACAATACCGTTTAATCGAATAAAATGTGGAATAAAAAGGTGAAACAAAATTCAAGTTAAATAAAACTTTTATTAAACTTGAAAGGTGTTACAACAACGGTATCTGTTACAAGAGATTAATCTCAAATCAATTATTACAAATCTAGAATAAATTCGATATGAACTTTTTCTATTTTTGCAATGAAAAGATCAAATGCTAAATGCGATTTGAGATTAAGTTATAGGGATTTTAATCCGCTAGATTGTTACACAAGAACAAGATAAATAATTCTAGTGGTTTGGATTTAACTTTACAATCTAGAATTTTGATCTTGAATAAAGCAAATGAAAAATGAAATAATTTGCTTTTGTTTCTGCTGAGTTCTTGACTTGTGTATTCTGTTGAATTATTGCATGAATGTCTTCTGCTGTGTTTTATTGTTTAAGTAAACAAAACAATCCAGTTGAGTCAGCAAGACTTTCGGCAAGACAATCAAATGAACTGGCATGACAATCCATTTGAACTGGTAGGACTTTCGGTGAGACTATCCTTTTGAACTAGCAAGACAATCCCAATAGCTAGCAAGACAATCAGAATGAACTAGCAAGACTTTCGGTATGACTATCAATTGTCATACCAACTGTCATAGTAGTTCAAATCAAATTGTCTTAGTGAATTATTAATAGATTTTAATCTAATAACAATTCTGAAAATCCTTAATATTAATTCTGAATTAATTAATCAATTAATTCAATTAATCAATAAATTAATCTTTGCAGATATAATTTATTTTCTTAATTAAATTATTTGACTTAATTAATTAATAGAGAATTAATACTAATCTTGAGCAGCAACCATTCTTCTGAAAATCTTCTGAAAATTACTGTCAATTATGAATCAATTCCACCACTTCAATGTTGACACTCGATGTACTGTCTGGTTCATGAGTGACTAACTTCCGTGACGTTTCTTCAAGCCTTGACCTTGATACTCTTGATTTTCTTCAGACTAAATCCTTGTAATTAATTGATACCCTGACGAGATCTCTGTCACTTGATTAAATCCATAATCTTGATTTATATCACTGAGGCTTGATCAATTTCTTGAGCTTCTTCCAGTGAATTAAGTCTTCAAGTCTGTAGATGAATAATGTTTCTTAACCCTTTGACAGATGTTACTCTGTGAGATCTCTCTGACGATAGATCCACTATTTACTTATTACATTCTTATTTGAGTTGAGTTAAATCTTCGAATACACAAATAGGCTATGACATATGCCTTTCAATCTCCCACTATTTGCTTGTTAGATAATAACAACAAATACCTAGAGGATAACTCAACTAATAAATAAGAAAAAGATATAAACAGTAATGCAAAGTAAAAAGCAGAAAAGTTCTGGATTATATTTAACATTTTCCAGATTCCAAAAGAAATTTATAAGTGAATACAAGATAGATGTTCCTCTAGCCTGAACATATAACTATATTAGACTATCTTGATTCATAAAGCTCTAATCATATTACATTGAGTTTTGAGCTAATTGACTTCAGTTGTCTTCTCTTCTGACTTCACCTTCTTCTAAATCTTGAAGCAACTCTTTGTCAAAGACACGATCCTTTTCTGAAGTGAAGCTTGCTGGTCTGACTGGTTGAACTCCAACTGACTTCAGCTTATTCTTGATCTGATTGTACCTTTTAATATTCTTTTCACAATAAGCTTGAATCAAATCAGCAGCTTGAGTCTTCAACATGGATGAGTATCCAGCAGTTCTTAAATGATGTTCCATCCAGACCAGATGCTTAGCTGAGTAGTCTTTAAGAGATTGTACATCTAGCTGACAGATTTGAAGACAATCAGACTTAAAGAATCTCACCTGATGAGGATTGTTGACCACTTGAGGACTAGCCCTGCTGGCAAACTCTTGAAGCCTTTCTCGAAGAACTTCATTCAATTCTGAGCTTCTTTTTACTTTGTTGAGAAGAACCCAAGTCTCTGACAAAGAACGATTCTCAAACAGATGAAGTGACACCTTGAAAGATCCTTCACTCTGACAAAATACAAAAATGCTCATCTCATTTAGGGATCTGTCAAAAGCAGCTGTGATCCTTGAGACTTTAGTCTTGATAGCATTCATGTACATGTCATTGTTAGGATTTGAGATTTCCAGCTTGTCAAGAAGATGTAGGAACTTCCTATCATTGTTAGTGCTCCGCTGAGGCATATCAAGTACTCTCCTAGCTTCATCCCATTTTTGACCAATCTTCAGTCTGACATCTCTTCTCCTTTCTTGAGCCTTAATGTCATGAAGACGTTGCTTTTGAAGAGTTTTTATTCTTTATATGTCTTTCCTCATGTCAATGATCTGGGAGACTTTTTTGAGTTCAGCTTCTTTTCTTTTCATCTCTGACTGATGCTGCTGAAACTCTTTCTCAAAGATAGGATCCACTGTAGCTTCCTCTTCCCATTCTCCAAAATCACTTTCCTCTTCAGCTTCAAATAAACCATCGTTATCTTCCAAGACCGGTTCAGTGGGAATGTCAAAAATATCAAAGTCATCATGTTCTCCACTGTAGTAGACATCATCAGCCTTTCCTTTGTCTCCAGCAGAGGTATCTTTTTCTTTCCCCTTTCCACTACTCCCTTTCTTCTCCCCCTTAGTTGAGGGATCCTCTACTGACTTTCCTTTAGAACCTCCATGACCTCCATCACCTCCAGAGCCTGAGCCTCCACCAGACGGCCCTTCAAAGTAAGTTCTTTATTCTTCATTAGGGCGGTGAGAATTCTTGATCATGAAATACAAGTGTTTCATTCCTTCATTAAGATGTTCCATGCCCGTTTCTATCTTTAGAAATCTGGAGGAGTCCAGTGCATGATTCATTTCAACCAGGTCTTCAAGAGAAGTCATTCTTGTATGTAGAGAGCAGAAGTTAGAAATGTCATCAGCTGATAAAGTTGGAGTTTCCTGAATGGAATTGAGCTTTGGTGTGACAGTGTTCTTGAGATCTGAGATATCATTCCTGATGAGTGCCAGCTGATTGTTGACAGAGGTGGAAGAAGAAGACCGTTCAACCACTTGTGCTTTGAATGCTTGAGCCTCAGCTTGGCTTTTAGCAAGTTCTTCTTTTAGAGCAACAATTTGAGCTAACAGGTTTTCAGTATCTGTGTCTGTGTGTGCTCTCACATGAATTTCACTCATGTTTGGTTCACTCACCTCACGTGCTTGTGTTTCTCTCAATATAATTGCTCGTGAGGAGTCTTTCTGTTGCTGTTCTTCTGTACCTGCAGTTAAAATCACACTAGCCTCTTCAAGAGAGGTCAGTGGTGGTGTAATGGGAATTCGCGAGTCCCGATCCTCAGTCAAACCTATCATTTCATGTGAAATAGATGTCTGAATTGCTTCAGGGATAGATTGACCGAGTTGCCCTCCACTTTCTCCAGATAAATCTGCGAGTGGAGAATCCCGTGAGGGAGCCAGATGTGTTTGATCTGGGAGGGGAGAAAATGACTCTATTAAGGGTGGCTGAGAGTCAGATTTTCCCTCAGAAGCATGTGACTGCTCTTCTGCCGTAACTATGGCAGACACTGTAACAGACTCTATGTGCACTCCTTGCTCTGTGTCCTGAGTATCATCTGTGGGTATGTATGGTTCCATTCTGAGTAATGGAATTGTGCTTGACTCAGTACAAGATGCCATGGCCCTATGGCGAATTTCAATAGATTCATCCTGTTGAGAGAATGTCTCTAGTAACTGTTCATTGGCCATTTCAAAGTCCATGTCCTGTTGGGAGGACAAGGATGGGCTTTCAGATGCCTCAGTATATGTTCTTCTTTTCTTGGGAGGAGGCAGAGCTGAGGGTTCACTCACATTTAACAATACACTACTTCCTATTAACCTTCTGGGTAACATTTTAGACAGTGGGGGAGAGGTTGAGATAGGTTGTGACTCTGTGTTTGGCTCTATGACCTGAGATTGAAGCTGTGGTTCTACAATTTCATGGTCAGTCCTATCGACCACTGGGGGTCTTTCAACAGAAGTAGGAATGGAGTGAGAGTGAGGAATTACTACCTGTAATGGAAGAGCATCTGATGTTGGAGGAGCCTGGCTGGCTTGAACCACTGGAGGTTGAGGTTGCTGTTCATGACCGGGAAGATTGAAAATAAGTAGGGGAATATAAGTGGCCATGAAAGCAGATACAAATACTGGAACTTGCATGAATTTAAAGGTTGTGTCTTGGCGGGTGTAAATCTTTTTGCTTACAGGAGGGGGTTCGGTTACTGCAGAGTTAGCAAAAAGGGCTTTGTGCTCAGGTGTGAGAAGATGATCTGCTATAAGCATGAGAAAACGAGCATAGTAACATGATACCCTACGATTTGTAGAATGATCACGTAAAGCAGTAGTGAGACGTCTCAAGAGAATGGGAAAAAGTAGTTTGCCAAAATTGATCCTTTGATTGAAAACAACCGCAAGACCAATATACTGCAGAGTGGAAGTGATGTTGTGAAAGTTAGATTTAGTGCAGTTGGCAAACACTTTAGAAAGTGTATCGAAGAAAATGTCCCATTCAGACACCAAATTGGATTTTGAAAGTTTGGTTAAGTTGATCACCCCCTGATAGTGAATAGCATGGAAAAAGTTTGTGATATCATTTTCAGAGGGTAAATTACAGAAATTGTCCAATGGAAAATTTAACGCTTGATTGATGACTATTTCATCAACTACATACTGTGTGTTTGCCATGGTGAATGAAAAAGATTTTGAATCATCGGCCACAGTAGAGGTTGTGCAAATCAGTCTAAGCAGATCGACATTTAAAATCACATTTGATTTAATAGCAGAGCTAACAATCGAATGGTCATTTAAAAATCTAATCCAAGGCTTAAATTTTTCCACATCACATTTTTCTGGATTAAAATAACCAACCTGATTATGCGCGATAATTTGATAATTGAGAGCCATTTAAAATAATAATAAGACACACACTTTCAGAATTTTAAGAATAATATTAAGAAAATTCGAATTAATTAAATTAATTTAATAATTCGAATTAAATTAATTATAATCGAAAAATTTAGACAGAAATGTATCTCGTTAAAATTATTAACTCACAAACGCAGATTTGAAAAGCCAAAAGACACAAAATAATAATAGATAAAAAGCACAAAAAAAAATTCCCAAAAATAAACAAGCACAAGCTGATTTTGAAGGAGAAAAAATGATTTGAAAAAGTTTTATTTTTTTTATTTTTTTTATTTTTTTAAAAATTTTGGCAGCACTCCAGTATGTATATACTTGTATGTATATATAGCAGGAGTGATGTATGCTGAGTAAAAACTCGAGCAAGGAAAACAACAATGGCGATTGATTTGTGTTTGATCGAAGAGAGAGAGAGAGAGACATATAACTGTTGGAATTTGAAAAGAAAGAAAGTGAACTGATAAAATAAAACAAAATAAAAAAAGGTTAAGTAGTATAACTGGTATGACAATCGGATTATCATACCGATTGTCATACCGATTGTCACACCAGCTTAAAGACAGAAAAAAACAAACAAAACAAAACAAATAATAATATATAACTGGTATGACAATCTGATAGTCATACCGATTGTCATACCAGTATAAAATAAAACATAAAAAGTCTGATATTAATTTTATTACTGATATGACAATCAATAGTCATACCTATTGTCTTGCCAGTTATAAAATTAATCTGATTTTAAAAATAACCAAACATTATTACTGAAATGACTTTCAGCAAGACAATTTCAATTGTCTTGCTGATTGTCATTCTAGTATAAGATAAATTAAGTATTTAAATATACTGAATAATTAACATAAAAACTGTTAAAAACACATAAAAAACAGAATATATAAAATATTTCAATTTCAGAAAACTGAAATGAATATTGCAGAAAATATTTACATAATTAAAATAATTAAAATATTTCAGAGATAATAATATTTTCAGTCCAAAAATAGATTTCTTTTGAATTTTAACAAATTAAATTCATAGAAAAATATATTTAGAGAAAATAAAATATTCTGAGACATTAAAATTAATAAGTTGAGTAAATAAATAAGATAAGATAATAGAAATTACATAAAAATAAGCAAGAAATATGATAAAATGATAAAATAAATTTGCAAATGAATTTTTCATTTATGAAAAATTCATTTATAAATTCATTCAAGAACAGATCTCAGATATTAACTAAATTAATCACTAAAACTATTCAGCATGCCCAATTTACCAACTAATCTGGTAAATGTGGATTCATCAAGTGGTTTAGTGAAAATATCTACTATTTGTTCTTCTGTTGGAACAAAAAATAGTTCAACAGTACCATTCATGACGTGCTCTCTAATAAAATGATACCTGATGTCAATGTGCTTTGTCCTCGAGTGCTGCACAGGGTTGTTGGTGATGGCTATTGCACTTGTATTGTCACATAAACTAGGAATTTTGTTCAATACAGAGCCATAGTCTCGTAGCTGGTTCCTAATCCATAAGATTTGAGCACAGCAGCTTCCACAGGCAATATATTCAGCCTCGGCCGTTGAGTTGGAAACTGTTTGCTGTTTCTTGCTATACCATGAGACTAGTTTGCTACCTAGGAATTGATAACTCCCTGAGGTGCTTTTCCTATCAACAACACTTCCTGCATAATCTGAATCTGTATATCCAACAAGGTTAAAACCAGATTCTTTAGGGTACCAAATACCTAGATTTGGTGTTCCCTTAAGATATCTTAAGATTCGTTTAACAGCAACGAGATGAATATCTTTAGGATCCGCTTGAAACCTTGCACATAAGCATGTAGCATACATAATATCTGGTCTACTTGCAGTAAGATAGAGTAACGAGCCAATCATACCTCTGTAGCTTGTGACCTCTACCTTAATGGAGTTTTCACATGGTCCAAGCTTGACAGCTGTAGTTGATGGAGTCCTTGCTGATGCAGAATCCTCTAGATTGTACTTTTTGAGGAGTTCCTTGAGATACTTGGATTGACAAATAAATGTTCCATCTAACCTTTGATTTACTTGTAATCCAAGAAAGAACTTCAGCTCTCCCATCATGCTCATTTCAAACTTGCTGTGCATTAACTTAGCAAATCTCTTACAGAGATTATCATTAGTAGACCCAAATATTATATCATCCACATAGACTTGGACTAATATAGTATCATTCTTATGTTTTTTAGAAAAGAGAGTTTTGTCTATGACACCTCTAATAAAGCTATTTTCAATAAGAAATTCAGAGAGAGTGTCATACCATTTTCTTGGAGACTGTTTGAGCCCATAGATAGCCTTGAAAAGAAAGAAGACAAAATCCAAATGATCTGGATCTTCAAAACCAGGAGGTTGCTCTACATATACCTCTTCATCCAGCTTTCCATTCATAAAGGCGCTCTTGACATCCATTTGATAAACTTTAAAGTTTGAGAATGCTGCGAATGCTAGAAATATCCTGATGGCCTCAAGTCTAGCCACTGGAGCATAGGTTTCATGATAATCAATGCCTTCAGCTTGAGAATACCCTTTTGCTACCAGTCTTGCCTTGTTTCTTGTAACCACACCATCTTCATCTAATTTATTCCTGAATACCCACCTAGTACAAACAGCTTTCTTGTGTGTAGATCTAGGTACCAGTTTCCAAACTTGTTGACTTTCAAACTGATTGAGTTCATCTTGTATAGCAATGACCCAATCTGGATCAGTTAGTGCTTCTTCAATCTTCTTAGGTTCCATCTCAGAAAGAAATCCTGAGAACATACACTCATTTTGAGTAGCACGTCTAGTTCTGACTCCAACATCTGGATCACCAATAATCAACTCAAAAGGATGAGCTTTATTCCAGACAGTCTGTCTTAGAAGATTTGATCTTGATGATTCGCCTTGAAATTCATTGGGATGTTGTGTCCTACTAGATGATCCTTCAGTATCTCCCCCTGAGTTGTTGCCATGTTGACTTGAAGATTCTCCGTCAGTAGCAGTGGTATCTCCATTGTTGCCAAAGTTTCCATCACTATTACCTTGAGTATCATCATGATTAACAGGTTCTTCACCAGCAACAACCTCAGGTTCTTGACCATGTTCTGATTCTGAATCTGACATATCATCAAATTTCAGTTTCTCAGAAGGATCTTCAGTTTGGATACTAGGGAGTTTGTGTCATCAAATGTAACATTAACACTTTCAGTTACTTTGTGTTGATCAATGATATACACTCTGTATGATCTTCTTCCATATCCAACAAAAATACCCTCAGATGCCTTTACCTCAAATTTACCACGACGATCATCTCCATCCTTGAGCACGAAGCATCTGGCACCAAATACATGAAAGTATTTGATAGAAGGTTTCTGTTCATTCAAAATCTCATAAGAAGTTTTCATGAAGTCTTTGTTGATTAGAGTTCGATTCTGAGTATAACATGCAGTATTGACAGCTTCAGCCCAAAAGTACATTGGAAGACCTGATTCACTTAACATCGTTCTTGCAGCTTCAATCAATGTACGATTCTTCCTTTCTACCACTCCATTTTGCTGAGGGGTTCTAGGAGCTGAAAATTGTCTGGTAATCCCTTTGTCTGTACAGAATCCATTGAGAAGTGAATTCTTGAATTTTGTTCCATTATCTGACCTTATTGCACTAACAGGGACATTAGAATCTAACTCAATCATCTTGATATGATCAATCACAACTTGTGGTGTTTCATCCTTAGAGTGAAGAAATAAAACCCACGTATACTTGGAATAGTCATCAACTATCACAAGACAGTAACACTTCTTTGACATCGAAAGGGCATTAGCTGGTCCAAATAAATCCATGTGCAATAATTGCAGAACACCAGTTATGGAAGATGTGTCAGTGCCTCTGTGACTTGCTTTCTTTGACTTTCCTTTCTGGCAAGCCTCACATAGTCCTTCTGGGGAGAATTCCAACTAAGGCAGACCTCTTACCAATTCTCTTTTTACAATAGAATTCATTGTTTTGAAATTGAGATGAGAAAGTCTCTTGTGCCATAGCCAACTCTCATCTGACGATGCCTTTGCATAGAAACAATTGACTTCAGGATTGCTTCCAGAGTTCATGTCAGCTTCGAACATATTTCCTTTCCGGATTCCCATTAAGGAGGGTTTTTCAATTTTCTTGTGCAGAATCTGACACTTCATCTTGTCGAATAAAACATTGTAGCCGTTGTCACAGAACTGACTAATGCTAAGCAGATTGTGTTCAAGTCCTCGCACAACATACACATTTTCAATGATAACATTTCCAGCTAGCAAACAACCATATCCCTCCGTTAAACCTTTGCTGTTATCTCCAAAGGTAACCACTGGGCCAGCTTTCTCAACCACATTTGATAGCAGGGCTCTATCTCCGGTCATATGTCTTGACGATCTGCTTTCAAGAATCCATACTACCGGTTGTACCTGTTTAATGCCCTGCAATACAAATGGAGTAGACCTTCTTCGGAACCCAAGCTTGGCTGGGTCCGGCATATTTGTAAAATTTGCCTTTCTAAGGCAAAATAACATTCTTAATTTTAATATTCTCAACTTTCTCAATGACTGGACATTTGACCTTGTGCACAGCCTTGACAGACTGTTTAGGCTTAGGCACAAATGTCTCCTTTCTAGCTTTAGGAGGACTAGCAGTCTTAGACCTATCATGCTTTCTATTATTCACATGCTGACGAGGAGTAGTCTTATCATTAGAAACATGCTTACCATTAAAATAAGCATACATCAGATTAAAAACACAAGACATACAATTAGGAACACCACATGCTTTATGAGAGGGATTAACAATAGGCAACTTATGCATGGTAGACATGGCATTTGTGTTATCCAACTCATGTGTGTCTGAGTTAGTCTCAATTGCTTTCACAACCTTGACTGGAACTTTTGACACACTTGACTTGGAGACAGCTTTCTCATTAGCATTATCTTCAGCACGAATTTCTTCTTGAATAATAAATGAGGTCTCATCAAATGGTTCAGTAATTGATTCTTTATAGATGGGTTCATCAACACCCTTAAGCACATGTGGTACTTCCCTACCTTTAGCACAGACATGAGGAGGGGAGTTTATGCCTAATTTTCCAATAGCAGCATTGTAATCATAACCTATTCCAGATGTTTGATTAACAACTTGCTTATTGTAAAACTCTTTGGACTTCGAACAAGAATTAAAGTAAGCTTTAACCTTAGCCACAAGACCGGTGATCTTGTCTTTGAGAACAGTTTCAAGTTGTCTATAACAGTCAACTCTATTCTCTAGAAAAGATACTTGTTCTTTTAATTTATCTTGATTAATGTGCACAAGTCTTAATTCGTTGACCTCTTTCTCAAGGTCTTTAATTTGTTGATTTAACAATTCATTATCACGACGAGCACAATCTAAGGAACCTCCTAGATGATAAACTAATTCAGCATCAGTAAATTTTACCTCTTTTCTTGACGACGAGGTGTTTGCATCACTAGCCATGAGAGCAAGATTCCAACTTCTTCATCTTCACTGTCAGTATCATCCCAGCTTCTTCCCTTTGCCAGGTAAGCCCTTTCAGATTTACTCTTCTAATTAGAATCGTAAAAGTTCTTCCTAACTTGTTTTGGCTTCCTGCATTTTGTGGCAAAGTGTCCCAACTCATTGCAGTTGAAGCATCGAATGGTGCTTCGATCAACCATCCCTATTTTATACCCACCACTGCTGGTGTTAGAGGATGAAGATCCACCTTTCTGGAATCTGTTGTAGTTAGACTTGTACTTGAACTTGGGATTCCTTTTGAATCTGACATTTGAGAATCTCTTGACAATAAGGGCCATTGACTCATCCTCCAATTGCTCCAGTTCTTCCAAGGAATAATAATCATCTCCTGATTGATTTGTAGTAGGAGGATCAAATTCTGCTACTATCACATTTTCTTCAACCTTGGAAGACTGTACCATTCTTTCTGACTGTTGAGATTGTTGTTGATATTGTGGTTATTGTTGTTGTTCATTAGCTACTAGAGCAGTAGACGTGCTGACCACTCTTCCTTTCCCGTAAACTTCCTTCTGCTGAATCTGCTCCAACTCATAAGTCTTTAACACACCATAGAGCCTTTCCAAAGAAATCTCACTCATATCTCTTGCTTCTCTTATGGCAGTGATTCTATGTTCGAGATGAGTTGGCAGTGTTAAAAGGAACTTTTTGTTGACCTCCCTGATGGAACAGTATTTACCATTAATGTTCAGGTTGTTGATCAATGCATTGTACCTCTCAAACACTTCAGTGATTCCTTCTCCTGGATTGGATTTAAAGTATTCATACTCAGAGGTTAGGATTTCTAACTTGTTCTCCCTAACTTCCTCTGTGTCTTCATTAATAATCTCAATAGTTTCCCAGATATGTTTGGAATCTTTACAATTCATCACATGTCTATTCATCAAGGGATTAAGGGAATCTACTAAAATTAATTGAAGGCTAGCATCCAGGGAGGCTTCTTCTATTTCAGCAGGAGAGAAATTCTCAAGATCTTTCACAAAAGTTCTTGCTTTGGTGATCACCACATCATTTTCTATTACCTCTGGTTCAATAACCATAGGAATTTTTGGACCCTTCTTTAACACTTGCAGATATTTGGGATTAGCAACTTGTAAAAATAGTAGCATCTTCTTCATCCACATAACATAATTTTCTTTATCAAAAAGTGGAATTTTAACGGTTCCAACTTTTTGTGTAGTCATTATGATTTTTTTTTGTGTGAATAAAAAATTCAAGGAGTGAAAGAAACACAAAAGTCTAGGATCTAGATTTGTACGTTAATCAGAAGGCTCTGATACCAATTGTTAGGTCCCAATTTGTTTGTAGAAGGGGGGTTGAATGCAAACAATACCGTTTAATCGAATAAAATGCGGAATAAAAAGGTGAAACAAAATTCAAGTTAAATAAAACTTTTATTAAACTTGAAAGGTGTTACAACAACGGTATCTGTTACAAGGGATTAATCTCAAATCAATTATTATAAATCTAGAATAAATTCGAAATGAACTTTTTCCATTTTTGCAATAAAAAGATCAAATGCTAAATGCGATTTGAGATTAAGTTCTAGGGATTTTAATCCACTAGATTGTTACATAAGAACAAGATAAATAATTCTAGTGGTTTGGATTTAACTTTATAATCTAGAATTTTGATCTTGAATAAAGCAGATGAAAAATGAAATAATTTGCTTTTATTTCTGCTGAGTTCTTGACTTGTGTATTCTGTTGAATTATTGCATGAATGTCTTCTGCTGTGTTTTGTTGTTTAAGTAAACAAAATAATCCAGTTGAGTCAGCAAGACTTTCGGCAAGACAATCAAATGAACTGACATGACAATCCATTTGAACTGGTAGGACTTTCGGTGAGACTATCCTTTTGAACTAGCAAGACAATCCCAATAGCTAGCAAGACAATCAGAATGAACTAGCAAGACTTTCGGTATGACTATCAATTGTCATACCAATTGTCATAGTAGTTCAAATCAAATTATCTTACTGAATTATTAATAGATTTTAATCTAATAACAATTCTGAAAATCTTTAATATTAATTCTGAATTAATTAATCAATTAATTCAATTAATCAATAAATTAATCTTTGCAGATATAATTTATTTTCTTAATTAAATTATTTGACTTAATTAATTAATAGAGAATTAATACTAATCTTGAGCAGCAACCATTCTTCTGAAAATCTCCTGAAAATTACTGTCAATTATGAATCAATTCCACCACTTCAATGTTGACACTCGATGTACTGTCTGGTTCATGAGTGACTAACTTCCGTGACGTTTCTTCAAGCCTTAACCTTGATACTCTTGATTTTCTTCAGACTAAATCCTTGTAATTAATTGATACCCTGACGAGATCTCTGTCACTTGATTAAATCCATAATCCTGATTTATATCACTGAGGCTTGATCAATTTCTTGAGCTTCTTCGAGTGAATTAAGTCTTCAAGTCTGTAGATGAATAATGTTTCTTACCCCTTTGACAGATGTTACTCTGTGAGATCTCTCTGACGATAGATCCACTATTTACTTATTACATTCTTATTTGAGTTGAGTTAAATCCTCGAATAAACAAATAGGCTATGACATATGCCTTTCAATATTTTAAAAAATAACTAATTTACGACCCTTGACCTTGAAAAAGCTCAAGAACCTCAAAAATATTTGTAATTAAATGGATACACGTATCTAGGATCGAAGTCTATAACCCATTAAAATAGTCACAAAAAATTCTTCATGGGTGGGGTTGAAGGGATGCCTTTATTAAGCTCTTAAAGTCGGTAAAACACTCCATAAACTAGGCTCACTGGTGACCAAATATGTATATTTTAGTAAATTTTGAAGCAAGTGGCCTAGATGCTTTTAATGTGATACAACCAAACAAAACTACTTTGAAAGTATGTAGAAACAGGGTGAAGTGCACAAAATTAAATTCAAAATTAGGCCAACACACTTGAAATTGAGGAGAAATTAAGCACTAAAACCATAAAACACAAAATTAAATTATGTTTAATCACAAAAAATGTTTAGAGGCGAAATCGAATTACTCTTTTTAAAACAAATTATCAAAAGCTAAATTTTTTAAACAAAAGAAACACTACTACGTAGTTATTTACTTTGATGCAATTTATTCATACCAAATTCAATATAATACTATTAAAATAAACTAGGATTAAACTATTATTTTTTTATTATTTAATTTGTTTTACATAATTCTCTAATCAAAATAAATAAATACAATTGACTGGTCAGGATAAATATTTTTGGGAAGAAAGCCGTTACAATGTATTGGGACATGACAACGAAGATAACAATAGTTGTTGGTTTTGATTTTGGACACGTATGTTTAGATGGATGGTAAATATAGTTTTATAATATTTTTTGAATATATTTTTTGACTAAAGGTTTTAATATTAAAATTTAATATACAAAAATAGAGTTTGCCAAAAAATTTATATATTTATATGGTCAATGCATTACAACGAAAGATAAATATTTAAAATGTATATGAATACCCGAATAAGTGAATAAATTCAGGCTCAACATTAGGCCTAAATCCTCGAAATGGCGTGAAAATTAACTCAAAAGTAAATGATTTGATTTAACCTTAAAACTTTTTCATGACTTAATTAATTGCAAGGAAATTAAGGACTATTTTACTTTTAAAAGAAATTTCGGACCAAATTTGAATAATGTAATATTGTAATAAGCTATATTTTATCTATGATTTTTTTCATTCATCCTTAATTTTTAACATAATTCCCATATAAAAACAAATAAAATACAATTATGACAAGAGGATCACGCTAGGATGTTTTTTAATGGTCTGCGGGGTAAAATATATTTCATATGTAATGGATATATGCTCTTGGTCACAAGTTTACAAGCAATCTTTGAAGTTATACATATATATTAGTATATGTATATCATAGTATATGTATATCACTGGTCCAATACTAACTACCACCAATAATTTCATCTCAACTAGTGACACATTTAAATTTACTTCCGAGGAATAAAAATGGAAGCACTAATGTCACAAAGCTCCTACTACCACAAAGGGGTTCTTCTTTGGTGAGACCTGATGTTTCTTGAGGCTATTGATTATGCATATATTAACATCATTAAAACATGACCTAACATGACCTCCCTATCATGTAAAGTATGTGCCCATGACACCAGATGTTCCTCAACACTATACCAGGAAAGAAAAATCAGAATGGTCAGAATCTGAGAAAGCTTCAATGCTTAGGAATGCAAAAGTCAAAAATATTCCGCACAATAATTTGGACAATATGATGTACAAGATGATTGCCTGCCGCACTGCAAAAGAGATATGGGATGCCTTGGAGACTTAGTGCCAAGCTACAATGGCAATAAAGAAAAATAGAAGAATTGTTTTTGTGCAAGAATATGAGAAATTTAATGCCAAGGCTGATGAGTCAATTACTCACATCTATGATAGATTCCTGACACTGCTGAATGATCTATTATTGGTTGTAAAAGATTATGGAAGAGAAGACTCAAACAGCAAGTTTCAAAGAGCTCTTCCTGAAGATTGGGATACTCAAGCCTCTATAATCGGACATTAGTATTACCTTGATTTATTGACACTGGATGAAGTTTATAGAATGCTGAAAATCCATTACTTGGAGATCCAACAAAGAAAAAAATAAGAAAAGTCAGAAAATGAAGGTTGTAGCTCTAAAAGAGAAAGCTCTAGAAGAAGGAAGGTAATTGAAAAGTCAGATCCTGACACTTAATCATCCGACCTTGACACAGATACTGATGAAGATTCTGATATTAAATCTGATGATCCGTAAGTTATTGATATGGAAGCAATGCTGGTGAAAGGCTTTAGAATGACGAGGCTTGCAAAACCACAAAGGAAATGTGGTTTCAACAAGAAGTACTCTAGAGATGGAAAAGGAAAATTTATAAGAAATGAAGGACAGTACTCCAAGGGAAGGAAGTTTGATAAAGTCAAGGTGACTTGCACTACAAGAAAAATATCAATAGACATCATACATTAGACATCGGTTGACAGTGCATTGATATTAATAGTGTTAATGACATCACCCAGTGATATTCTGATGTCTTTGTTATTTCAAGACATCTGTTATTATTAAACCGATGTCTAAAATTCATAAAAAAAAAAATTCACGCCCACCTTTATTTTCCCACGTAGTAAAAATCCGGTTCACTTTTTGTTCCGAAATTCCCCCCTCCCAAAATTTTACACCCTTAACCAATTTTTTGTTCCCCTCATTCCTCACTTTAGACAATTAAAAACTAAAAACTAAAAACTAAAAACTAAAAATTAAAAATTGAAAACTACATTCTATTTCTACTCATTCTCTCTCGAACCCCTCTCTCAAACCTCTCCCTCTCTCGAACCTCTCTCTCTCCTCTTACAATCTCTCTTAACTCCCCTCACCATCTCATCTCAACTCCTCTCACATCTCTCTGGATTGGTCATAATCTCTCCCCTCACAATCTCTCTGTTAAACTTCTCTATTTTAAGCTCTATACTTCGATAAGTATTCTATGTACTCGAATCGAACTAGTCTTTTCTGCATGAAGACCAGTTTTACAAATTGAGGGTTTTTGAATTTGACACCCTAATTTTGTAAATTGGGGTTATTTTCAATTCCAAACCCTAATTTTTTTTATTAATTCAGTATCTTTTGAAGTTCCTAATACTTTTTAATTTTTTGTATACATGACCTATTTTGATAAAAAGAAACAAAATTTTAGGTAATTTGGGTGTTTTTGTGTATACCTTTGTAAATTTGTTCATTTTTTTATTTTTGTAAATTAGGTTTTTATTTGTTTGTACTTTTGTAATTTTTGACTTATTTTTGCTGAAAAATTGGGATGTTTGATTTTCCGATCGTCGGTTAGTTTCCTTTTTTTAACTCTATTTAATTTTGTTTGAGTTTTTTTTTATTTTTGTAAATTGTTGTAGTTTGAGATTTTATTTTTGTAAATTATTGTAATGAGATTTTAAATTGTTGTAGTTTCCTTTTCTAACTTTAACGTGCACTTAAAATATTTATAAATAAATGGTGAGAGGTCGATATCGATGTGTAAGCTATGTTTAAAAATAATATTTTTCCCTCCTCATTAATTTAGCAAAATTCTCATATAAAAATGAATAAAATACAATTGTGGTAAGAAGGGAGGTATTTTAATGGTCTCCCCTGCAAAATACAATTGATATCTTAGAACAAGATTGGCTGTAAAATTAGTATTATTAGCCCAACTTTTATTTTTAGGGTGATCCCGTCCAAATAAAATATACACACCTTTTAAGTTAAATATAATTCATTTACCTTCTTGGACTATTATCGGCTAATTTTTTTGGTATAGAATACCTAAATCCTATGTAAAAAACTAGAGTTAAGGCCCAAATATCAATCAGCATGGATCTCACGCAAGTCTTTCAACCAATGAATTTTCATAAACTCCCAAATCCCAATTACCCCTAGTTTGAGAATAATTTATTTTTTTCATTAAAGCATAAAATAATATTAAGAAACACCCAATTATTTACAAAGTTATGTAAGTATGAGAATAAAATCTATTAAAAATATATATAGAGATATATACTCTATCAAACACACTTTTTTGTTATATTCATAACAACAATCAAAGGATAAAGTTTAGAAACTTTCCTTATTTGGGTAAGTAAAATGAAAATAATATTATGAATAAGAGAGTAAATAGATTGATTTCATACATATATATATATAGGATAAAAATAGTTAAATTTAAATGTATTTTAACTATTAAACTTTTTCAATCTCATGACCACATGCTTACACCATGCTAATTCTAACAAACAAAATGAGTACACACTTATCATTTTTAAGAAAATATATAGAATGTAATATTCTCAACAAAAAAAATTTGATTGTACCATTTGTCTCAAGATATTAGAAATGTTGACCGGATTTGATGCATATATGATTACATATTTATTGAGTATAAACATCCAAATTGAAAAAAATTAAATGGGAAGAATATTTTTATATGAAAAACATTATAACCTGGCCACCTATAGAAATATAAAAAAATACAATGTTAAAAAATGTATTCTTATTCTTGTTTTTCTTGATCAGTGCTCAAATATGTTACATTCATATCCTAACATTTTCATAATAAATAGAATCTCTCCTGCTCATCCTCTTCACAACAAAACAAAGTTGTAAAAGCAAATTCTCCTCAAATTCCCTAACTAAACTGAAATGCCTACATCTACTATTACCACTGACTTGCCAGTTTTGTGGCAACAGATTAAAGTGGTTCAAGCACCACATCCTGCACTTGGGAACGAACAAAACCGTTTGCACAGATTGCGTTATCTATCTCCATGCTCCTTCCTTGTGTCCAGTTTGTTTTACCGTTCATGAAAATCCAGAGAAGCTTATCACTTCAAATGTTGTGGTGTCTTGCGTGAGATGCTACTCATCTTCTCACTTAAATTGTATTGGTTCTCACCCCCATGCTCCTTATCTTTGTGTCATGTGTTTAAACCACAATTCGCCTCTCCTAGTTCTTGGTGATTCCAATGGAGGAAAGACAGTAGATAAGAATGCTGCCAAAGTTTCCTTGCTGCTTGCAAAATTTCAGCAGGTAGCATGAAGAAGGCCGCTGTGACTGCCAAAATGGAGATGGAGGCTAGGGCCAAAGAGGCCATTGATGCCAGAGAATTGGCTCTAAAAGCCATTGAACACGTTGAGCATCTTAGAAGAAATAGTGCTAGTACATAAACAATAATAATACGATAAAGGGAATATGAAATTTATATTTCAATTTTTTATTTTCTCAAAGCAATATACAAGTTTGATTTCTTATTATTTTAGTGTACCAAGTAAGATTTTTTTAAATTTATTGAGTTATATGTTGTGTGGTTAATTAGGAATTGTGTCTATTAGTGGTAAGCAAAATTAAGAATTTATATTATGTAATTTTAATACATTATATTAGTTAGAGGCGCACTTTTCTCAATATGTGATCACTCTACAAGTGCATTCTACAAGTGCATGCAACCCAAGCTATGTCATGAGAGACAAGAATTAATTTACAAAACTCACAATTAGCTACATAATTAATCTATCAAAGGCGTCAACTTAAAAGCGAAATAGATCACCTCTATTGGTTTATCTTCTTCATTACAAAAACACGAACACATGAGAGCTTCATTAAAGGAAAATGGTTATTGCTCATTTGTATAGTTATTTGGCATAAGAAATTGCATTGGTTTTAAAGTGTAGTATACTCGAGGATTATATTAATAATAGAATTTATTTGTCGAATATTTGTGAAGATTTAGTTCATCCCTAATAGTCTGTGAATGAGACCACACAAACCGTCAACATTATATTTGTTAAAAAAAATAGCTAGATTATAAAAAAAATGTGTGTGAAATAGAGCACGATAATTGGCTAAGTCAAAAATTGGTAGTAGGCTTGTCAATGGAGCGGAGGTCCGATATGATGCCGTCTAACCCGAGCCTTAATAGATAGATATGGATTGTATAAAAAGAAAACCGATACGATAATACTCCGATATGATAAAGATCTGACCCATTAAGAAGCGGATATGAATTTTCAGTCATCTGATCCGATAAAGACCCGATCCGAAATACTAAACTTATATAATTATAAATATATATGTATATATATACTATATTAATATATATAATATATTAATATATATACTAAAATAAATAAATATAATTACTTTTATATTTATCAATGTTATTATATTAAATTTGTACATATATATTAACTATAATAATTCAATATAATTAATTTTATATGAATCAATATAAATTATATTAATTTTATAATTAATTTAACTGTTATCTCATCATATTAAAATTTGTTGTACACACCAGGTGTCATCATATTTTAATGAGTATCATGTGTGTCGGAAATTATTTTCATACATAATATTTTATTCACAATTTTTTTTTATTTTAATTTTTAAAATTGACACATATAATTATTTTCAGATATTTATCCAATTAAATTATTTTATTTTTATTTATTTATTTCATAATTATTTTGAACTAGACTCTTTTCACATATTTTCATTTTTTTCCGCAATATCTCTGATTATAAAATAGCTTTTTTTGTTTAAATTTTTATAATTATTAAACCATATTAAATTAATATTATTCATGACAAAAAACTTAAACAATCTAGAGTTCGATCCGATAATCCGAGATCCTAATGAATTTGGATATGGATTATGTTCTTAAAAATCCGAAAGGGATCCGATCCGAATCCGATCCAACAAATTTAAATGGATATGGATATGGATTTAGTCAAATTCGATCCAAATCCGACGCGTTGACAAGCCTAATTGGCAGTACTCACTATAAGAAAACATGTCATTATCGACCGACCAAATGTTACTAAAATTGATTTGTGAAATATTGACATAAGCCTGCGATTTTATCGACCAAATAGTTGGTAAGGTTTGTCTTTTAAAATCGACTGAACATAGTCGAAAATGACTTTTTAGGATCCCTTTTTGGTCAAGGACTAAATTCAACTACAATGCAAAGAGGTATATTTGACAAACACTATCTAACATTATCTGTCATTATAATATGTAATGATTAAGTCATAATGACGTAGGTTCTTAAAATCGACCGCATATTACTGACCAACTTATAACCGACCACATAAATGGATGCTAATAATACACAACTTGCACATCTATAACACATAGGCATCTTTAATGACCAAATACTTATTGCTTATAAGTTTTTAAACAGACCAACCGAGGTTCGTCAATTTTAAAATTTTAGGCGGAATAATATCTTTTTTCCAAAATCAAATTGAACACGAAAAGTATAGAACAAGCCAAAACCTCGATCACTTATAATATTTGGGTGGGAGAGTTTTTTATGAAAATTAAATATCAATGCAAAGTTGAGTTTTACAATTATCTTTTGATAGTTAAATTAAATGTATTTTAATAAATATTTAGTACTTCACCAAATCTTTTGGATAACAGTCTTTGATTACGAGTAATTTAGTTTTGAATATTTTTGTATTATAGCTTTATTGTTTAAAGGAAATAAAATTTCTGTCATATGACGTATTGGTATAAGTAATGGTCACCCATATACTTCCTCTTATTTGTTTTCATAAAATATATGTAAACATCCATAGCCTTAGAATATATACCCTACACCTACTTAAAACCAAAAGTCTTGTTTCTTTAAGTTTCTATAAGCTTAAAAAAAGTAAAGAATAGGTTTTTCCCATATTTATGTTCATTGACTTTATGTAGACAGCTATAGCCCTAGAATATGTACCTAAACTTACCTAAAAACCAATGCAATAGTCTTGTTTTACTAAGTTCTTATGTAGAAGTTAAGCACAAAATATGTAAAGGACTAGGTTAGAGAAGACTAAAAGAGACAAAGTTAATTTATAAAATAATTTTTAATAAAAAATCAAGAACTAACTAATGAAACAAACCCTATACGATAGAACATAGCTAGAGTAGGTGCAGTATAACTTTAACTTATTTTTGTAATAGTTCCAGTAATCCAATTTCTTTAAGTACTTTCTCAAAATAAAAAAAAACAAATATAAGTTATTGAGACCATTGAATATATATTTTGGTTAAACACAAAAAGTTGAGATCTTGTTTTACCTTAAGATGTTTAATCTTTATAGCACAATCACAACTTTTAGTTGAATGACTTTAAAGGAGGATATGTAAATAACTTAATCAAGAATATAACTTGCAATATCTCAATATACTCTAATAAAATAAATTAAGAAGGAGTATCTTTGAGACAAAAGTAAGTAAACTTAAATATTAGTGTTTCTTTGGATTGATCTAAAAATAACATTAGAAAATCTACAATATTTTGGAAAAATAACTAAAACACTCAGAAAACCTCCAAAAAGAGGGATTAAAGGGATGACTCTTTTAAGCTATTAAGGACACTAAAATGCATTCAAGGAATTAATATCTTCAAAATATCTTGTCAATACAAAAAAATTGCCTCGAAAATATGCCTAAACATCGAAATTGCACCTAAAATAAGTTTAAAAATCTTAAAAAGTAAAAAATATCAGTAAGGATTGTTCCTTCGTGATTAGTTAAATCAAGAAAATGGCCAGGTTGCCAAATCGAATAAAACTTTTTGTGATCAATCAAACAATATTGAAATTTCAAAACAAAAGAAACATTATGACAAACCTTTTACTTTTGGATATGTTGAATACTATTGTAATTCGATGTGTTTAAACTTAATTTTTTTATTCTTTATTTATTATTAATATAATTCATAGAGTGAAATAAACTTTTATTTATGGGATAGAGTACATGAGAAAATGGAGAACATAGATGGAAAAAAGGTTTGACAATAGGCTTGGGTTTTGAGATGACTTTGGTTTGAGGCAAGGTTGGCTTGGTTCCCCTATTTTTCTTTCTTGGGTTTCTCTTCTTTGTTGGTAGTGGAATGTTTAGATCAAGAATTGGTAAAATATCCCAATCTATAGGTACATCCCTTGGCACAATAGGTTCACCATAAAAGTTGACCTCGGGATTTACCTTGACTTCATCTGCTCCCATAGTGGTTACATATGGTTGAATTGTAGGCATAGATTGAGATAGTTCACTTTCCTTTTCTGTAGCACTCCTTGGTCTTTTTTTCTTTTACCTTCACCCTTTTTCCTGTTGCCCATAGTAGTTTTTCTTCTTTTTTCTCAACCAATTTATGTTCAGTTGGAACAACAGGCTTCTTAACTTGCCTTTTAGTTTCCTTAGTTGCCTACTTTTTCCTTGGCCTTACCCTATTGGCTTCTTCCTACTTGGCTTCTTAAAACCTTGGATGTCCACTCATCACACAGATCATTTCTCCATATCTGTAGATTCTTGCTATTCTGTCTCTCAAAGTGGCGTCCATGGATGTCTTGTAGCTGGTAATTATTTTTCCAAGAAGTTTCTCTTCATCTGGCCTGAGAGGTGCCTTATCCAGCAGCATTGAGTATTTGGTTGTAAACCTGAATGATGATGGTTTTTGCTAGAGCACCACAATTAGCTTGAATTCATTTGAACTTGAAGTTTCTCCCATTACACCATTCCCCAACTTCATTTCTCCTAAAGTTAGTGGCCTCAACTGTGTGATGTGCTTTACAGATTTTGATTGTTGTGTAGTTGAGCCAAAAACTCGAGCAATTCTATCATCTATCTTCTTTTGCTTAGCTTTAAGTTTCAACTCAGTTGCAACTAGATTGATAAGGTCTATGCTTTCCAGCTCCCCCTTTTCTAGTGGCTTGGCATGATAATAGAGAGAACTATTAGTTTTGAGATGTGAACATGCACATCCTTCTCCCCCTTTTTGTTATCATCAAGTTGATGGATAAGAGTTAAAGTTTGTGCAGCCACCAGCTGTTGGAGCAATTGAGTCCGAGTGTCCTGATTTTGAAGTATCTTGGACACTGAGTTTTCAACATTTGACATCCTTGTACTCAAGGCCTCAACTTTTCTTGCTACGTCCCTTTCTTTCTTTAGCTTTAGCTGAATTTATCTCATTGTAGTTTCAGGAAGTTTATCATCAAGCCTTGTGTACATATCCTTCTTCACTTCATCAATAGAAATTTTGAGACCATCCAATTCTAGATCCTATTTTAGATTTGAATTCTGTGAAGTTGGAGGGACTCTAGATGTGCTTGGAGAAGTGATCTTGTACCAATATTGGTGGAGGCTTCTAGAGCTGCTTGAGTTTGATTGATTAACTTGAAGAGTATTGAGTTGAAGTGATGAAAGATGCATTATTTGCTAAACATCCAGTCAGGTGTATCATTTGTAGAACTAGGGCCTTCTTCTCCCCCAATGTTCAGGCCAGCTTCCTCATCAAAATCCTTACCAAATTCATCATTATCAGCTGTAGGAGGAAAGGTTAAAATTGTATCTTTGGCTCTTTGCATAGATGCAGTTATGTGAACTAGATTCAAAGTCTTCTCAACCTCCTTATTGCCCTGAACAACCAAAGTTTGATAGGATATAACAGGATGAGTAAATGTCTCAGCATCCAAAGAAATAAAATCTAAAACAACTCTGTATTCTTGCAGATATAGTCTTTTCTCTTCAGCATCACTGACATTCATTAACTCACTAGCAATGGTTGCCATCCTTATTTCTCCTGTACCTTCTTTTCTCTCTTGATCTCTCTTTTCTTACATCAGCGGCTCCCCCTGAATCACACCACTCACACCCTCACCTTTACCTACTAAGGCGGGACTCACTCACTCACTTTTCTGTATGTTCGAGCAATTCTATTCCAGTGTTTGGTATATAGTGTATATTTATTTGTGGGGGAGTCTCGTATTTGTGTTGTTTAGTATCTGGGTATTTGACAATCAATGATATACAATGGATAAGGTAGAGATCTCAAATATCAAATGATATGATCAGGATTTAAGGTTAAGCAACTCAACTATCACATGCTAACATTAGGTATAACTCAGGTATATTTAAAGCATTTGCAACATAAAACCTGAACATCAGGGTATACTTGTAATATATCTCAAGAAGGTTCAAGAAATACTTGCCTTATCATGAATGATTTCCAACTTCACTTGTACTCGTCTAACGGTTCCACTCAACAACCACTTGTCTGTTTTTTCTATGCTTCGCTTCTACTCACTGATCACTTACTTTCTTTTTCTATACTTCAGTTCTATTTACCGACCACTTGCTTTCTTTTTTTATGTTTCGATTACACTTCCAGGAATCACAAATACCTATCAATACTCAATCTCATATTATTCTAATCGTCATATAGACGTCAAAAGCTTTTATTTACCCTTCGTTCTACCTTAATCCGATTTACGGATTGAAAGTTATGACCAAAATAGTCAAGCAACGAATATACAGGCATATTACAAATCAACCAGATAACACATAGCACGTAGCACGTAAGATATTCGATAAAGATAATTTTCAAAAGATGGTTCATGGTTAAAATGATTTTTTCGGGTATTTAATACAAATTTTTAAATATATTTCGGAATTAAAACGGGTTCCAAAATCATTTTATAAATAAATAATAGGTTTCAAATACCCGAATCTAACTTTAAAATTATTTAATAATATTTATCGAACCTCAAACATAATTTAGAAAAATATTTTAAAGCTCGAAACTATTTTTTGGAATTTTTAAATCAAAAGAAATATTTAAATCTAATTAAATAATCAAGTAAAATTATTTAATAACTAGTTAAATCAATTATTCAATTATATTTAAATTAATCGACCAATTAAATAATTAATTATTAATTTAAATTAATTAAATAAATAATTTAGATTTATTTTTGAATAAAAAAAATTTAAAATTAAAATAATGATTTATGGAATTATTTAAATATTAAAAACAATTTTCTGTAATTGAAATAAATGGATAATAGAATCTTTAAAGATTTTTAAAATTGAATATAGAATTTACAAATTTTGCAAACTACAGGGGATGAAAGTGTAATCCCCCCCGGTCGTCGGTCCCGACGAACCGGCGGCGGCGACTCCGCCTGCCGTCTCTCCCATACCCAGAAAAATGAAAATAGAATATTTAATCGTTAAGTATTAATAAAACTGATCTAATGTGACTACAAGTGTTCCACCTTAAAACATCTGCTGTTACTGCTTCAAAAGTTCTGCTACAACCGAAATTATATTAAAATAATATTAATTAAGGAACAAACTATTAGAAAATGTGGGTATAGCACCCCACATTGTTGAGTCATTTTGAGCCGCGCTTGAGTGGTTGGTTGTTGCGTGTGTGCAACGAGTGACGCTTGGAATGTGTTCTCCTTCACGAGAGCTTTCTGAGGCACTTTGAATCACTCAAAATGATTAAGGGATGAGTGAGATATGATTATCAAAAGATGGTCCCTTAAGAGTGAAAAATGAGTTATAAAACCTTAAGTCCTACATTGAAAAGGAAAAAAGTTTTCCTTAGCTTTATATAGAAACACACATATGTAGTGCTCACTTGTGTTGTCTATGTGTTGCTGCATCACCTACGCGGGCGCGCCGGGGGGGTGCAAATTGTGGGATTTTGAGGGGAAATCTGAGGCTTCACAATCCTTTGGGCATTCCGCGTGTGGGACCCGCGAACATGAATGTGGCAGAAAATTGGCCCGAATAACGTAGGACTAGTTTTGCTAATATATATTTTCGTTGGGCCTGGGCTCAAATAAATTGACTTATGTTTTTTGTCAGTCGAATTAATTAATTAATAATAATTAGTTGACCACCGACCTAATTACACTGACCTAATTAATTAAAGCGTTTTAATTAATTATGACAATTGTGTAGCGCACAAGTTTTTCTACCCTATGTAAACACCTCTAGGGCGTTAGGGTTAAACACAAAAACATACACAGCCGTTCCTAAACACGTATCCTCTAACCCCTGATAGTTTCTTGCTCGCTTTCAAGCTCGCTGAGAGTGCTGACCTTCGGTGTCGCCACTGCAATCCGTTTTATCGTGGGAGGCTTTTTACTCGCACAATACGGTGTGGGCTAATAAGCTTTAAGGAGACAGTTCCATACTGGACTCATGTTTTTATATCCTTCGTAATACGCTTCCTGTCTCTGTTCCTTTTCTGTTATTCGATTATTTGTTCTGCACGCACACACCTATACGTATATTTGTTTCCGCACAGATTGTTGGTAACAATCCTAAAGCTTATCATTTTTTCAATCTGTGACTGTTAAATCTGTTTTGTGTGGTTTTTTGTTTAACAGACTAATGGAGAATGTGAACAATATGATTGGTAACGATGTGGTTGATCCCAACGCACAGATTGTAACATCTAATGGTATTTGATGAGTGTCAGCCGACGGTTGGACATGTGCCTCCGGGACTTGTGCCTTGTGGAAGAACGCCTTGGGGACATACTGGTCGTTGGACAGTTCAATGTGCCTCTTGGACAGAATTTCGTACCGGTGTGGTCTATTGGTGTGCAAACAACGGTAGTACAGACTCCTGTTACGATTGTCACATTTGTTGTGCCTACTGTATATACGGCACCTGGTGTGCCTACTCATCCTGTATCACCTACTCATCCTGCTGTGCCTACTGCACATGCTGAGAAACCTGAGAAGTTCAATGGATCGAACTTCAAACACTGGCAACAAAAGATGATGTTTTTTATGACCACACTGAACCTTGATTGATATCTCAAGGAGGAAGTACCATTGCTCACTGCTGAGAGTGATGTGCAGACTGTGTATGCTGTGGATGCCTAGAAGCACGACGATTATATCTGTCGGAACTATGTGCTAACCTATTTGGCTGATACATTGTATAATGTTAATTGCTCAAAATCTTCAGCTAAGGTCTTATGGGAATCACTTGACCATAAGTATAAAACCGAGGACACTGGGGCAAAGAAGTTGATTTTTGGTCGCTTTCTTGATTACAAGATGATGGATTCTAAGACTTTGGTCAGTCGGGTGCAAGAACTACAAGTGATCATCCATGATATTTATGCTGAGGGGATGGTCATAAGTGAGTCCTTCCAAGTTGTTGCTGTGATTGAAAAGTTACCGTCTGGTTGGAAAGATTTCAAGAACTACCTGAAGCACATTGTTAGTCCCTAACAATGCAACAAGAATTACCGAAGGGCGGTTGAATGGAATTCTTGAACCTTTTTCAAAAATATATAATGTTCTATCTTAATAATATATAAGTGTTTGATTTGCAAAGTGCGGAATAAGAAGTTAGTAAAATCAAAACACAAGTAATTAAAAACACACAAGTCTTTAAAAACTTTCTGGTGGATTTGAATGTATCCACCAGAGATATATTATATCAAGAGAACTCTGTGTAGCAAGATTAGCTCACAGCTGCTTACAAATATGAACAACTAAGTTTACAGAGAAATGCTAAGGATGCAGCTTACAATTGTTTCTCTGAGATGATGTTCTTAGTCTTGTTGTTCAGTTGTACTATTTGCTACTTCTTGGTTTATATATCACCAAGATTATAAAGTAATAAGACAAGATAATAAAACAAAACCTATCAAGTCTAATACTATGCTGCTTCATTACTCTATTCTAGCATGTTTGAATATCTTCATAATAGCATGGAAATGGTAATGGTTCTTTATTCTCTAAAACCTAGTTGAATAGGCTTCCACATTTCTTTTGCATACACTTGACGCATGCGACTGTGTTGTCATTGTCAACAGATGTTTGAATTGATTATCCATCGGGTGCATTATCATCCATCGGGTTGCCTTGTTGATCATCCGTCGAATGACATTATTGTTTATCCGTCGGGTAGCTATCTGGCACTTGACTCCATTTCATTTATGCAGAATTACAAGATATCATCTATGTACAATTAATCAACCTATTATGCATATCTAATTAAAGTCAACATGACTTGAGTGCTACTATAGAATCTAAACAAGGTGTATATAGAAATGTGCTACAGACTCATTATTACACAAGCTACTCTTTCGATGGATAATAAATCATCATCCGTCGGGACTATATTGAGTCATCCGTCGGGACCATATTCCTTATCCGTCGGGACCATTCATGACGTGCTATCTAATAAAATGATACCTGATGTCAATGTGCTTTGTCCTCGGGTGCTGCAGAGGGTTGTTGGTGATGGCTATTGCACTTGTATTGTCACATAAAATAGGAATTTTGTTCAATACAGAGCCATAGTCTCGTAGCTGGTTCCGAATCCACAAGATTTGAGCACAGCAGCTTCCAGCAGCAATATATTCAGCCTCGGCCGTTGAGTTGGAAACTGTTTGCTGTTTCTTGCTGTACCATGAGACTAGTCTGCTACCTAGGAATTGACAACTCCCTGAGGTGCTTTTCCTATCAACAACACTTCCTACATAATCTGAATCTGTATATCCAACAAGGTTAAAACCAGATTCTTTAGGGTACCAAATACCTAGATTTGGTGTTCCCTTAAGATATCTTAAGATTTGTTTAACAGCAACGAGATGAATATCTCTAGGATCCGCTTGGAATCTTGCACATAAGCATGTAGCATACATAATATCTGGTCTACTTGCAGTAAGATAGAGTAACGAGCCAATCATAACTCTGTAGCTTATGACATCTACCTTAATGGAGTTTTCACATGGTCCAAGCTTGACAGCTGTAGTTGATGGAGTCCTTGCTGATGTAGAATCCTCTAGATTGTACTTTTTGAGGAGTTCCTTGAGATACTTGGATTGACAAATAAATGTTCCATCTAACCTTTGATTTACTTGTAATCCAAGAAAGAACTTCAGCTCTCCCATCATGCTCATTTCAAACTTGTTGTGCATTAACTTAGCAAATCTCTTACAGAGATTATCATTAGTAGACCCAACTATTATATCATCCACATAGACTTGGACTAATATAGTATCATTCTTATGTTTTTTAGAAAAGAGGGTTTTGTCTATGATACCTCTAATAAAGCTATTTCCAATAAGAAATTCAGAGAGAGTGTCATACCATTTTCTTGGAGACTATTTGAGCCCATAGATAGCCTTGAAAAGAAAGAAGACAAAATCCAAATGATCTGGATCTTGAAAACCAGAAGGTTGTTCTATATATACCTCTTCATCCAGCTTTCCATTTAGAAAGGCGCTCTTGACATCCATTTGATAAACTTTAAAGTTTGAGAATGCTGCGAATGCCAGAAATATCCGGATGGCCTCAAGTCTAGCCATTGGAGCATAGGTTTCATCATAATCAATGCCTTCAGCTTGAGAATACCCTTTTGCTACCAGTCTTGCCTTGTTTCTTGTAACCACACCATCTTCATCTAGTTTATTCCTGGATACCCACCTAGTACCAACAGCTTTCTTGTGTGTAGGTCTAGGTACCAGTTTCCAGACTTTTTGACTTTCAAACTGATTGAGTTCATCTTGCATAACAATGACCCAATCTGGATCAGTTAGTGCTTCTTCAATCTTCTTAGGTTCCATCTCAGAAAGAAATCCTGAGAACAGACACTCATTTTGAGTAGCACATCTAGTTCTGACTCCAACATCTGGATCACCAATAATCAACTCAAAAGGATGAGCTTTATTCCAGACAGTCTGTCTTGGAAGATTTGATCTTGATGATTCACCTTGAAATTCATTGGGATGTTGTGTCCTACTAGATGATCCTTCAGTATCTCTCCCTGAGTTGTTGCCATGTTGACTTGAAGATTCTCCGTCAATAGCTTCAATCAATGTACGATTCTTCCTTTCTACCACTCCATTTTGCTGAGGGGTTCTAGGAGCTGAAAATTGTCTGGTAATCCCTTTGTCTGTACAGAATCCATTGAGAAGTGAATTCTTGAATTTTGTTCCATTATCTGACCTTATTGCTCTAACAGGGACATTAGAATCTAACTCAATCATCTTGATATGATCAATCACAACTTGTGGTGTTTCATCCTTAGAGTGAAGAAATAAAACCCACGTATACTTGGAATAGTCATCAACTACCACAAGACAGTAACACTTCTTTGACATCGAAAGGGCACTAACTGGTCCAAATAAATCCATGTGCAATAATTGCAAAACACAAGTTATGGAAGATGTGTCAGTGCCTCTGTGACTTGCTTTCTTTGACTTTCCTTTCTGGCAAGCCTCACATAGTCCTTTTGGAGAGAATTCCAGCTGAGGCAGACCACTTACCAATTCTCTTTTTATAATAGAATTCATTGTTTTAAAATTGATATGAGAAAGTTTCTTGTGCCATAGCCAACTCTCATCTGACGATGCCTTTGCATAGAAACAATTGACTTCAGGATTGCTTCCAGAGTTCATGTCAGCTACGAACAGATTTCCTTTCCGGATTCCCATCAAGGAGGGTTTTTCACTTTTCTTGTGCAGAATCTGACACTTCAGCTTGTCGAATAAAACATTGTAGCCGTTGTCACAGAACTGACTAATGCTAAGCAAATTGTGTTCAAGTCCGTGAACAACATATACATTTTCAATGATAACATTTCCAGCTAGCAAACAGCCATATCCCTCCGTTAAACCTTTGCTGTTATCTCCAAAGGTAACCACTGGGCCGGCTTTCTCAACCACATTTGATAGCAGGGCTCTATATCCGGTCATATGTCTTGACGGTCCGCTGTCAAGAATCCACACTACCGGTTGTACATGTTTAATGCCCTGCAATACAAATGGATTAGACCTTCTTCGGAACCCAAGCTTGGCTGGGTCCGGCATATTTGTAAAATTGGCCTTTATCAGGCAAAACAACATTCTTAATTTTAATATTCTCAACTTTCTCAATGACTGGACATTTGACCTTGTGAACAACCTTGACAGATTTCTGTTTAGGCTAAGGCACAAATGTCTCCTTTCTAGCTTTAGGAGGACTAGCAGTCTTAGACCTATCATGCTTTCTATTATTCACATGCTGACGAGGAGTAGTCTTATCATTAGAAATATGCTTACCATTAAAATAAGCATACATCAGATTAAAAGCACAAGACATACAATCATGAACACCACATGCTTTATGAGAGGGATTAACAATAGGCAACTTATGCATGGTAGACATGACATTTGTGTTATCCAACTCATGTGTCTTTAATTTACTCTCAGTTGCTTTCACAACCTTGACTGGAACTTTTGACACAATTGACTTGGAGACAGCTTTCTCATTAGCATTATCTTCAGCACAGATTTCTTCTTGAATAATAAATGAGGTCTCATCAAATGGTTCAGCAATTGATTCTTTATAGAGGGGTTCATCAACACCCTTAAGCACATGTGGTACTTCCCTACCTTTAGCACAGACATGAGGAGGGGAGTTTATGCCTAATTTTCCAATAGTAGCATTGTAATAATAACCTATTCCAGATGTTTGATTAACAGCTTGCTTATTGTAAAACTCTTTGGACTTCGAACAAGAATTAAAGTAAGCTTTAACCTTAGCCTCAAGACCGATGATCTTGTCTTTGAGAATAGTTTCAAGTTGTCTATAACAGTCAACTCTATTCTCTAGAAAAGATACTTGTTCTTTTAATTTATCTTGATTAATGTGCACAAGTCTTAATTCGTTGACCTCTTTCTCAAGGTCTTTAATTTGTTGATTTAATAATTCATTATCACGACGAGCACAATCTAAGGAACCTCCTAGTTGATAAACTAATTCAGCATCAGTAAATTTTACCTATTTTCTTGACGATGAGGTGTTTGCATCACTAGCCAAGAGAGCAAGATTCCCAACTTCTTCATCTTCACTGTCAGTATCATCCTAGCTTCTTCCCTTTGCCAGGTAAACCATTTCAGATTTAATCTTCTGATTAGAATCGTAAGAGTTCTTGCTAACTTGTTTTGGCTTCCTGCATTCTGTGGCAAAGTGTCCCAACTCATTGCAGTTGAAGCATCGAATGGTGCTTCGATCAACCATCCCTGTTTTATACCCGCCACTGCTGGTGTTAGAGGATGAAGATCCACCTTTCTGGAATCTGTTGTAGTTGGACTTATACTTGAACTTTGGATTCCTTTTGAATCTGACATTTGAGAATCTCTTGACAATAAGGGCCATTGACTCATCCTCCAATTGCTCCAGTTCTTCCAAGGAATAATAATCATCTCCTGATTGATTTGTAGTAGGAGGATCAAATTCTGCTACTATCACATTTTCTTCAACCTTGGAAGACTGTACCATTCTTTCTGACTGTTGAGATTGTTGTTGATATTGTGGTTGTTGTTGTTGTTCATCAGCTACTAGAGCAGTAGACGTGCTGACCACTCTTCCTTTCCCGTAAACTTCCTTCTGCTGAATCTGCTCCAATTCATAAGTCTTTAACACACCATAGAGCCTTTCCAAAGAAATCTCACTCAGATCTCTTGCTTCTCTTATGGGAGTGATTCTATGTTCGAGATGAGTTGGCAGTGTTAAAAGGAACTTTTTGTTGACCTCCCTGATGGAATAGTATTTACCATTAATGTTCAGGTTGTTGATCAATACATTGTACCTCTCAAACACTTCAGTGATTCCTTCTGCTGGATTGGATTTAAAGTATTCATACTCAGAGGTTAGGTATTCTAACTTGTTCTCCCTAACTTCCTCTGTGCCTTCATTAATAACCTCAATAGTTTCCCATATATGTTTGGAATCTTTACAATTCATCACATGTCTATTCATCAAGGGATTAAGGGAATCTACTAAAATTAATTTAAGGCTAGCATCCAGGGAGGATTCTTCTATTTCAGCAGGAGAGAAATCCTCAGGATCTTTCACATAAGTTCTTGCTTTGGTGATCACCACATCATTTTCTATTACCTCTGGTTCAATAACCATAGGAATTTTTGGACCCTTCTTTAACACTTGCTGATATTTGGGATTAGCAACTTGTAAAAACAATAGCATCTTCTTCTTCCACATAACATAATTTTCTTTATCGAAAAGTGAAATTTTAACGGTTCCAACTTTTGGTGTAGTCATTATGAATTTTTTTTTTTGAGTGAATAAAAAATTCAAGGAATGAAAGAAACACAAAAGTCTAGGATCTAGATTTGTACGTTAATCAGAAGGCTCTGATACCAATTGTTAGGTCCCAATTTGTTTGTAGAAGGGGGGTTGAATGCAAACAATACCGTTTAATCGAATAAAATGTGGAATAAAAAGGTGAAACAAAATTCAAGTTAAATAAAACTTTTATTAAACTTGAAAGGTGTTACAACAACGGTATCTGTTACAAGGGATTAATCTCAAATCAATTATTACAAATCTAGAATAAATTCGACATGAACTTTTTCTATTTTTGCAATGAAAAGATCAAATGCTAAATGTGATTTGAGATTAAGTTCTAGGGATTTTAATCCGCTAGATTGTTACACAAGAACAAGATAAATAATTCTAGTGGTTTGGATTTAACTTTATAATCTAGAATTTTGATCTTGAATAAAGCAGATGAAAAATGAAATAATTTGCTTTTGTTTCTGCTGAGTTCTTGACTTGTGTATTCTGTTGAATTATTGCATGAATGTCTTCTGCTGTGTTTTGTTGTTTAAGTAAACAAAACAATCCAGTTGAGTCAGCAAGACTTTCGGCAAGACAATTAAATGAACTGGCATGATAATCCATTTGAACTGGTAGGACTTTCGGTGAGACTATCCTTTTGAACTAGCAAGACAATCCCAATAGCTAGAAAGACAATCAGAATGAACTAGCAAGACTTTCGGTATGACTATCAATTGTCATACCGATTGTCATAGTAGTTCAAATCAAATTGTCTTACTGAATTATTAATAGATTTTAATCTAATAACAATTCTGAAAATCATTAATATTAATTCTGAATTAATTAATCAATTAATTCAATTAATCAATAAATTAATCTTTGTAGATATAATTTATTTTCTTAATTAAATTATTTGACTTAATTAATTAATAGAGAATTAATACTAATCTTGAGCAGCAACCATTCTTCTGAAAATCTTCTGAAAATTACTGTCAATTATGAATCAATTCCACCACTTCAATGTTGACACTCGATGTACTGTCTGGTTCATGAATGACTAACTTCCGTGACGTTTCTTCAAGCCTTGACCTTGATACTCTTGATTTTCTTCAGACTAAATCCTTGTAATTAATTGATACCCTGACGAGATCTCTGTCACTTGATTAAATCCACAATCTTGATTTATATCACTGAGGCTTGATCAATTTCTTGAGCTTCTTCTAGTGAATTAAGTCTTCAAGTATGTAGATGAATAATGTTTCTTAACCCTTTGACAGATGTTACTCTGTGAGATCTCTCTGACGATAGATCCACTATTTACTTATTACATTCTTATTTGAGTTGAGTTAAATCCTCGAATAAACAAATAGGCTATGACATATGCCTTTCAATATTTTAAAAAATAACTAATTTACGACCCTTGACCTTGAAAAAGCTCAAGAACCTCAAAAATATTTGTAATTATATGGATACACGTATCTAGGATCGAAGTCTATAACACATTAAAATAGTCACCAAAAATTCTTCATGGGTGGGGCTGAAGGGATGCCTTTATTAAGCTCTTAAAGTCGGTAAAACACTCCATAAACTAGACTCACTGGTGACCAAATATGTATATTTTAGTAAATTTTTAAGCAAGTGGCCTAGATGCTTTTAATGTGATACAACCAAACAAAACTACTTTGAAAGTATGTAGAAACAGGGTGAAGTGCACAAAGTTAAATTCAAAATTAGGCCAACACACTTGAAATTGAGGAGAAATTAAGCACTAAAACCATAAAACACAAAATTAAATTATGTTTAATCACAAAAAATGTTTAGAGGCGAAATCGAATTACTCTTTTTAAAACAAAGTATCAAAAGCTAAATTTTTTAAACAAAAGAAACACTACTACGTAGTTATTTACTCTGATGCAATTTATTCGTACCAAATTCAATATAATACTATTAAAATAAACTAGGATTAAACTGTCATTTTTTTATTATTTAATTTGTTTTACATAATTCTCTAATCAAAATAAATACAATTGATCGGTCAGGATAAATAATTTTGGGAAGAAAGCCGCCACAATGTATTGGGACATGACAACCAAGATAACAATAGTTGTTCCTTTTGATTTTGGACACGTATGTTTAGATGGATGGTAAATATAGTTTTATAATATTTTTTGAATATATTTTTTGACTAAAGGTTTTAATATTAAAATTTAATATACAAAAATAGAGTTTCCCAAAAAAATTATATATTTATATGGTCAGTGCATTACAACGAAAGATAAATATTTAAAATGTATATGAATACCCGAATAAGTGAATAAATTCAGGCTCAACATTAGGCCTAAATCCTCGAAATGGCGTGAAAATTAACTCAAAAGTAAATAATTAAGGACTATTTTCCTTGCAATTAATTAAGTAATGAAAAAGTTTTAAGGTTAAATCAAATCATTTTTTTCCTCAAAAGTAAATGATTAAGGACTATTTTACTTTTAAAAGAAATTTCGGACCAAATTTGAATAATGTAATATTGTAATAAACTATATTTTATCTATGATTTTTTTCATTCATCCTTAATTTTTAACATAATTCCCATATAAAAACAAATAAAATACAATTATGACAAAAGGGTCACGCTAGGATGTTTTTTAATGGTCTCCGGGGTAAAATATATTTCATATGTATTGGAGATATGCTCTTCGTCAGAAGTTTACAAGCAATCTTTGAAGTTATCCATATATATTAGTATATGTATATCATAGTATATGTATATCAGTGGTCCAATACTAACTGCCACCAATAATTTCATCTTAACTAGTGACACATTTAAATTTACTTGCGAGGAATAAAAATGGAAGCACTAATGTCACAAAGCTCCTACAACCACAAAGGGGTTCTTCTTTGGTGAGACCTGATGTTTTTTAAGGCTATTGATTATGCATATGTTAACATCATTAAAACATGACCTAACATGACCTCCCTATCATGTGAAGTATGTTCCCATGACACCAGATGTTCCTCAACACTATACCAGGAAAGAAAAATCAGAATGTCAGAATCTGAGAAAGCTTCAATGCTTAGGAATGCAAAAGTCAAAAATATTCTGCACAATAATTTGGACAATGTGATGTACAAGATGATTGCCTGCCAGACTGCAAAAGAGATATGAGATGTCTTGGAGACTTAGTGCCAAGCTACAATGGCAATAAAGAAAAACAGAAGAATTGTTTTTGTGCAAGAATATGAGAAATTTAATGCCAAGGCTGATGAGTCAATTACTCACATCTATGATAGATTCCTGACACTGCTGAATGATCTATTATTGGTTGTAAAAGATTATGGAAGAGAAAACTCAAACAACAAGTGTCAAAGAGCTCTTCCTGAAGATTGGGATACTCAAGCCTCTATAATCTGACATTAGTATTACCTTGATTTACTGACACTGGATGAAGTTTATAGAATGCTGAAAATCCATTACTTGGAGATCCAACAAAGAAAAAATAGGAAAAGTCAGAAAATGAAGGTTGTAGCTCTAAAAGAGAAAGCTCTAGAAGAAGGAAGGTAATTCAAAAGTCAGATCCTGACACTTAATCATCCGACCTTGACATAGATACTGATGAAGATTCTGATATTAAATCTGATGATCCGTAAGTTATTGATATGGAAGCAATGCTGGTGAAAGGCTTTAGAATGACGAGGCTTGCAAAACCACAAAGGAAAGGTGGTTTCAACAAGAAGTACTCTAGAGATGGAAAAGGCAAATTTATAAGAAATGAAGGACAGTACTCCAAGGGAAGGAAGTTTGATAAAGTCAAGGTGACTTGCACTACAAGAAAAATATCAATAGACATCATACATTAGACATCGGTTGACAGTGCATTGATGTTAATAGTGTTAATGACATCACCCCGTGATTTTCTGATGTCTTTGTTATTTCAAGACATTGGTTATTATTAAACCGATGTCTAAACTTCATAAAAAAAAATTCGCGCCCACCTTTATTTTCCCACGTAGTAAAAATCCCGTTCACTTTTTGTTCCGAAATCCCCCCCCAAAATTTTACACCCTTAACCAATTTTTTGTTCCCCTCATTCCTCACTTTAGACAATTAAAAACTAAAAACTAAAAACTAAAAATTAAAAATTGAAAACTACATTCTCTTTCTACTCATTCTCTCTCGAACCCCTCTCTCAAACCTCTCCCTCTCTCGAACCTCTCTCTCTCCGCTTACAATCTCTCTTAACTCCGCTCACCATCTCAACTCCTCTCACATCTCTCTCGATTGGTCACAATCTCTCCGCTCACAATCTCTCTGTTAAGCTTCTCTTTTTAAGCTCTATACTTCGATAAGTATTCTATGTACTCGAATCGAACTAGTCTTTTCTGCATGAAGACCAGTTTTACAAATTGAGGGTTTTTGAATTTGACACCCTAATTTTGTAAATTGGGGTTATTTTCAATTCCAAACCCTAATTTTTTTATTAATTCAATACCTTTTGAAGTTCCTAATACTTTTTAATTTTTTGTATACATGACCTATTTTGATAAAAAGAAACAAAATTTTAGGTAATTTGGGTGTTTTTGTGTATACCTTTGTAAATTTGTTCATTTTTTTATTTTTGTAAATTAGGTTTTCATTTGTTTGTACTTTTGTAATTTTTGACTTATTTTTGCTGAAAAATTGGGATGTTTGATTTTTCGATCGTCGGTTAGTTTCCTTTTTTTAACTCTGTTTAATTTTGTTTGAGTTTTTTTTTTATTTTTGTAAATTGTTGTAGTTTGAGATTTTATTTTTGTAAATTATTGTAATGAGATTTTAAATTGTTGTAGTTTCCTTTTCTAACTTTAACGTGCACTTAAAAATATTTATAAATAAATGGTGAGAGGTCGATATCGATGTGTAAGCTATGTTTAAAAATAATATTTTTTTCCTCCTCATTAATTTAGCAAAATTCTCATATAAAAATGAATAAAATACAATTGTGGTAACAAGGGAGGTATTTTAATGGTCTCCCCTCCAAAATACAATTGATATCTTAGAACAAGATTGGTTGTAAAATTAGTATTATTAGCCCAACTTTTATTTTTAGGGTGATCGCGTCCAAATAAAATATACACCCTTTTAAGTTAAATATAATTCATTTACCTTCTTGGACTATTATCGGCTAAATTGTTTGGTATAGAATACCTAAATCCTATGTAAAAAACTAGAGTTAAGGCCCAAATATCAATCAGCATGGATCTCCAGGCATGTCTTTCAACCAATGAATTTTCATAAACTCCCAAATCCCAATTACGCCTACTTTGAGAATAATTTATTTTTTTCATTAAAGCATAAATAAATATTAAGAAACACCCAATTATTTACAAAGTTATGTAAGTATGAGAATAAAATCTCTTAAAAATATATATAGAGATATATACTCTATCAAACACACTTTTTTGTTATATTCATAACAACAATCAAAGGATAAAGTTTAGAAACTTTCCTTATTAGGGTAAGTAAAATGAAAATAATATTATGAATAAGAGAGTAAATAGATTTATTTCATACATATATATATATAGGATAAAAATAGTTAAATTTAAATGTATTTTAACTATTAAACTTTTTCAATCTCATGACCACATGCTTATACCATGCTAATTCTAACAAACAAAATGAGTACACACTAATCATTTTTAAGAAAATATATAGAATGTAATATTCTCAACAATAAAAAAATTGAATGTACCATTTGTCTCAAGATATTAGAAATGTTGACCGGATTTGATGCATATATGATTACATATTTATTGAGTATAAACATTCAAATTGAAAAAAATTAAATGGGAAGAATATTTTTATATGAAAACCATTATAACCTGGCCACCTATACAAATATAAAAAATACAATGTTAAAAAATGTATTCTTATTCTTGTTTTTCTTGATCAGTGCTCAAATATGTTACATTCATATCCTAACATTTTCATAATAAATATAATCTCTCCTGCGCATCCTCTTCACAACAAAACAAAGTTGTAAAAGCATATTCTCCTCAAATTCCCTAGCTAGACTGAAATGCATACATCTACTATTACCACTGACTGCCAGTTTTGTGGCAACAGATTAAAGTGGTTCAAGCACCACATCCTGCACTTGGGAACCAACAAAACCGTTTGCACAGATTGCGTTATCTATCTCCATGCTCCTTCCTTGTGTCCAGTTTGTTTTATCGTTCATGAAAATCCAGAGAAGCTTATCACTTCAAATGTTGTGGTGTCTTGCGTGAGATGCTACTCATCTTCTCACTTAAATTGTATTGGTTCTCACCCCCATGCTCCTTATCTTTGTGTCATGTGTTTAAACCACAATTCGCCTCTCCTAGTTCTTGGTGATTCCAATGGAGGAAAGACAGTAGATAAGAATACTGCCAAAATTTTCCTTGCTGCTTGCAAAATTTCAGCAGGTAGCATAAAGAAGGCGGCTGTGACTGCCAAAATGGAGATGGAGGCTAGGGCCAAAGAGGCCATTGATGCCAGAGAAATGGCTCTAAAAGCCATTGAACACGTGGAGCATCTTAGAAGAAATAGTGCTAGTACATAAACAATAATAATATGATAAAGGGAATATGAAATTTATATTTCAATTTTTTATTTTCTCAAAGCAATATACAAGTTTGATTTCTTATTATTTTAGTGTACCAAGTAAGAATTTTTTAAATTTATTGAGTTATATGTTGTGTGGTTAATTAGGAATTGTGTCTATTAGTGGTAAGCAAAATTAAGTATTTATATTATGTAATTTTAATACATTATATTAGTTAGAGGTGCACTTTTCTCAATATGTGATCACTCTACAAGTGCATGCAACCCAAGTTATGTCATGAGATACAAGAATTAATTTACCAAACTCACAATTAGCTACATAATTAATCTATCAAAGGCGTCAACTTAAAAGCGAAATAGATCACCTCTATTGGTTTATCTTCTTCATTACAAAAACATGAACATATGAGAGCTTCATTAAAGGAAAATGGTTATTGCTCATTTGTATAGTTATTTGGCATAAGAAATTGCATTGGTTTTAAAGTGTAGTATACTCGAGGATTATATTAATAATAGTATTTATTTGTCGAATATTTGTGAAGATTTAGTTCATCCCTAATAGTTTGTGAATGAGACCACACAAACCGTCAACATTATATTTGTTAAAAAAATAGCTAGATTATAAAAAAAATGTGTGTGAAATAGAGCATGATAATTGGCTAAGTCAAAAATTGGTACTAGGCTTGTCAATGGAGCCGAGGTCCGATATGATGTTGTCTAACTCCAGCCTTAATAGATAGATATGGATTGTATAAAAAGAAAACTGATACGATAATACTCTGATATGATGAAGATCTGACCCATTAAGAAGCGGATATGAATTTTCACTCATCTGATCCGATAAAGACCCGATCCGAAATACTAACCTTATATAATTAAAAATATATATGTATATATATACTATATTAATATATATAATAAATTAATATATATACTAAAATAAATAAATATAATTACTTTTATATTTATCAATGTTATTATATTAAATTTGTACATATATATTAACTATAATAATTCAATATAATTAATTTTATACGAATCAATATGAATTATATTAATTTTATAATTAATTTAACTCTTATCTCATCATATTAAAATTTGTTGTACACACCAGGTGTCATCATATTTTAATGAGTATCATGTGTGTCACAAATTATTTTCATACATAATATTTTATTCACAATTTTTTTTATTTTAATTTTTAAAATTGACACATATAATTATTTTCAGATATTTATCCAATTAAATTTTTTATTTTTATTTATTTATTTCATAATTATTTTGAACTAGACTCTTTTCACATATTTTCATTTTTTTCCACAATATCTCTGATTATAAAATAGCTTTTTTTGTTTAAATTTTTATAATTATTAAACCATATTAAATTAATATTATTCATGACCAAAAACTTAAACAATCTAGAGTTCGATCTGATAATCCGAGATCCTAATGAATTTGGATATGGATTATAATCTTAAAAATCCGAAAGCGATCCGATCTGAATCCGATCCAACAAATTTAAATGGATATGGATATGGATTTAGTCAAATTCGATCCAAATCCGACGCGTTGACAAGCCTAATTGGCAGTACTCACTATAAGAAAACATGTCATTATCGACCGACCAAATGTTACTAAAATTGATTTGTGAAATATTGACATAAGCCAGCGATTTTATCGACCAAATAGTTGGTAAGGTTTGTCTTGATTAAAATCGACTGAACATAGTCGGAAATGACTTTTTAGGATCCTTTTTGGTCAAGGACTAAATTCAACTATAATGCAAAGAGGTATATTTGACAAACACTATCTAACATTATATGTCATTATAATATGTAATGATTAAGTCATAATGACGTAGGTTGTTAAAATCGACCGCATATTACTGACCAACTTATAACCGACCACATAAATGGATGCTAATAATACACAACTTGCACATCTATTACACATAGACATCTTTAATGACCAAATACTTATTTCTTATAAGTTTTTAAACAGACCAATCGAGGTTCGTCAATTTTAAAATTTTAGGCGGAATAATATCTTTTTTCGAAAATCAAATTGAACACCAAAAGTATAGAATAAGCCAAAACCTCCATCACTTATAATATTTGGGTGGGAGAGTTTTTTATGAAAATTAAATATCAATGCAAAGTTGAGTTTTACAATTATCTTTTGATAGTTAAATTAAATGTATTTTAATAATTATTTAGTACTTCACCAAATCTTTTGGATAACATCTTTGATTACGAGTAATTTAATTTTGATTATTTTTGTATTATAGCTTTTTTGTTTAAAGGAAATAAAATTTGTGTCATATGACGTATTGGTATATGTAATGGTCACCCATATACTTCCTCTTATTTGTTTTCATAAAATATATGTAAACACCCATAGCCTTAGAATATATACCCTACACCTACTTAAAACCAAAAGTCTTGTTTCTTTAAGTTTTTATAAGCTTAAAAAAAGTAAAGAATAGGTTTTTCCCATATTTATGTTCATTCACTTTATGTAGCCACCTATAGCCCTAGAATATGTACCTAAACTTACCTAAAAACCAATGCAATAGTCTTGTTTTACTAAGTTCTTATGTAGAAGTTAAGCTCAAAATAAGTAAAGGACTAGGTTAGAGAAGACTAAAAGAGACAAAGTTAATTTATAAAATAATTTTTAATAAAAAATCAAGAACTAACTAATGAAACAAACCCTATACGATAGAACATAGCTAGAGTAGGCCGAGTATAACTTTAACTTATTTTTGTAATAGTTCCAGTAATCCAATTTCTTTAAGTACTTTCTCAAAATAAAAAAAAACAAATATAAGTTATTCAGACCATTGAATATATATTTTGATTAAACACAAAAAGTTGAGATCTTGTTTTACCTTAAGATGTTTAATCTTTATAGCACAATCACAACTTTTAGTTGAATGACTTTAAAGGAGGATATGTAAATAACTTAATCAAGAATATAACTTGCAATATCTCAATATACTCTAATAAAATAAATTAAGAAGGAGTATCTTTGAGACAAAAGTAAGTAAACTTAAATATCAGTGTTTCTTTGGATTGATCTAAAAATAACACCAGAAAATCTACAATATTTTGGAAAAATAACTAAAACACTCAGAAAACCTCCAAAAAGAGGGATTAAAGGGATGACTCTTTTAAGCTATTAAGGACACTAAAATGCATTCAAGGAATTAATATCTTCAAAATATCTTGTCAATACAAAAAAATTGCCTCGAAAATATGCCTAAACATCGAAATTGCACCTAAAATAAGTTTAAAAATCTTAAAAAGTCAAAAATATCAGTAAGGATTGTTCATTCGTGATTAGTTAAATCAAGAAAATGGCCAGGTTGCCAAATCGAATAAAACTTTTTGTGATCAATCAAACAATATTGAAATTTTAAAACAAAAGAAACATTATGACAAACCTTTTACTTTTGGATATGTTGAAAACTATTGTAATTCGATGTGTTTAAACTTAATTTTTTCCATTCTTTATTTATTATTAATATAATTCATAGAGTGAAATAGACTTTTATTTATGGGATAGAGTACATGAGAAAATGGAGAACATAGATGGAAAAAAGGTTTGATAATAGGCTTGGGTTTTGAGATGACTTTGGTTTGAGGCAAGGTTGGCTTGGTTCCCCTATTTTTCTTTCTTGGGTTTCTCTTCTTTGTTGGCAGTAGAATGTTTAGATCAGGAATTGGTAAAATATCCCAATCTATAGGTACATCCCTTGGCACAATAGGTTCACCATGAAAGTTGACCTCGGGATTGACCTTGACTTCATCTGCTCCCATAGTGGTTACATATGGTTGACTTGTAGGCATAGATTGAGATAGTTCACTTTCCTTTTCTGTAGCACTCCTTGGTCTTTTTTTCTTTTACCTTCACCCTTTTTCCTGTTGCCCATACAAGTTTTTCTTATTTTTTCTCAACCAATTTATGTTCAGTTGGAACAACAGGCTTCTTAACTTGCCTTTTAGTTTCCTTAGTTGCCTACTTTTTCCTTGGCCTTACCATATTGGCTTCTTCCTACTTGGCTTCTTAAAACCTTGGATGTCCACTCATCACACAGATCATTTCTCCATATCTGTAGATTCTTGTTATTCTGTCTCTCAAAGTGGCGTCCATGGATGTCTTGTAGCTGGTAATTATTTTTCCAAGAAGTTTCTCTTCATCTGGCCTCGGAGGTGCCTTATCCAGCAGCATTGAGTATTTGGTTGTAAACCTGAATGTTGATGGTTTTTGCTAGAGCACCACAATTGGCTTGAATTCATTTAAACTTGAAGTTTCTCCCATTACACCATTCCCCAACTTCATTTCTCCTAAAGTTAGTGTCCTCAACTGTGTGATGTGCTTTACAGATTTTGATTGTTGTGTAGTTGAGCCAAAAACTCGAGCAATTCTATCATCTATCTTCTTTTGCTTAGCTTTAAGTTTCAACTCAGTTGCAACTAGATTGATAAGGTCTATGCTTTCCAGCTCCCCCTTTTCTAGTGGCTTGGCATGATAATAGAGAGAACTATTAATTTTGAGATGTGAACATGCACATCCTTCTCCCCCTTTTTGTTATCATCAAGTTGAAGGATAAGAGTTCAAGTTTGTGCAGCCACCAGCTGTTGGAGCAATTGAGTCCGAGTGTCCTGATTTTGAAGTATCTTGGACACTGAGTTTTCAACATTTGACATCCTTGTACTCAAGGCCTCAACTTTTCTTGCTACGTCCCTTTCTTTCTTTAGCTTTAGCTGAATTTCTCTCAGTGTAGTTTCAGGAAGTTTATCATCAAGCCTTGTGTATATATCCTTCTTCACTTCATCAATAGAAATTTTGAGACCATCCAATTCTAGATCCTATTTTAAATTTGAATTCTGTGAAGTTGGAGGGACTCTAGATGTGCTTGGAGAAGTGATCTTGTACCAATATTGGTGGAGGCTTCTAGAGCTGCTTGAGTTTGATGGATTAACTTGAAGAGTATTGAGTTGAAGTGATGAAAGCTGCATTATTTGCTAAACATCCAGTCAGGTGTATCATTTGTAGAACTAGGGCCTTCTTCTCCCCCAATGTTCATGCCAGCTTCCTCATCAAAATCCTTACCAAATTCATCATCATTATCAGCTCCAAAATCTGAGTCAACATCAGCTGTAGAAGGAAAGGTTAAAATTGTATCTTTGGCTCTTTGTATAGATGCAGTTATGTGAACTAGATTCAAAGTCTTCCCAGCCTCCTTATTGCCCTAAACAACCAAAGTTTGATAGGATATAATAGGATGAGTAAATGTCTCAGCATCCAAAGAAATAAAATCTAAAATAACTCTGTATTCTTGCAGATATAGTCTTTTCTCTTCAGTATCACTGACATTCATTAACTCACTAGCAATGGCTGCCATCCTTATTTCTCCTGTACCTTATTTTCTCTCTTGATCTCTCTTTTCTTACATCAGCGGCTCCCCCTGAATCACACCACTCACACCCTCACCTTTACCTACTAAGGCGGGACTCCACTCACTCACTTTTCTGTATGTTCGAGCAATTCTATTCCAGTGTTTGGTATATAGTGTATATTAATTTGTGGGGGAGTCTCGTATTTGTGTTGTTTAGTATCTGAGTATTTGACAATCAATGATATACAATGGATAAGGTAGAGATCTCAAATATCAAATGATATGATCAGGATTTAGGGTTAAGCAACTCAACTATCACATGCTAACATTGGGTATAACTCAGGTATATTTAAAGCATTTGCAACATAAAACATGAATATCAGGGTATACTTGTAATATATCTCAAGAAGGTTCAAGAAATACTTGCCTTATCACGAATGATTTCCAACTTCACTTGTACCCGTCTAACGGTTCTACTCAACAACTACTTGTCTTCTTTTTCTATGCTTCGCTTCTACTCACTGATCACTTACTTTCTTTTTCTATACTTCAGTTCTATTTACCGATCACTTGCTTTCTTTTTCTATGTTTCAATTACTCTTCCAGGAATCACAAATACCTATCAATACTAAGTCTCATATTATTCTAATCATCATATAGACGCCAAAAGCTTTTATTTACCCTTCGTTCTACCCTAATCCGATTTACGGATTGAAAGTTATGACCAAAATAGTCAAGCAACGAATATACAGGCATATTACAAATCAACCAGATAACACATAGCACATAGCACGTAAGATATTCGATAAAGATAATTTTCAAAAGATGGTTCATGGTTAAAATGTTTTTTTCGGGTATTTAATACAAATTTTTGAATATATTTCGGAATTAAAACGGGTTCCAAAATCATTTTATAAATAAATAATAGGTTTCAAATACCCGAATCTAACTTTAAAATCATTTAATAATATTTATCGAGCCTCAAACATAATTTAGAAAAATATTTTAAAGCTCGAAACTATTTTTTGGAATTTTTAAATCAAAAAAAATATTTAAATCTAATTAAATAATCAAGTAAAATTATTTAATAACTAGTTAAATCAATTAATCAATTATATTTAAATTAATCGACCAATTAAATAATTAATTATTAATTAAAATTAATTAAATAAATAATTCAGATTTATTTTTGAATAAAAAAAATTTAAAATTAAAATAATGATTTATGGAATTATTTAAATATTAAAAACAATTTTCTGCAATTGAAATAAATGGATAATAGAATCTTTAAAGATTTTTAAAATTGAATATAGAATTTACAAATTTTGCAAACTACAAGGGATGAAAGTGTAATCCCCCCGGTCGTCTGTCCCGACGAACCGGCGGCGGCGACTCCGCCTGCCGTCTCTCCCATACCCAGAAAAATGAAAATAGAATATTTAATCATTAAGTATTAATAAAACTGATCTAATGTGACTACAAGTGTTCCACCTTGAAACATCTGTTGGTACTGCTTCAAAAGTTCTGCTACAACCGAAATTATATTAAAATAATATTAATTAAGGAACAAACTATTAGAAAATATGGGTATAGCACCCCACATTGTTGAGTCATTTTGAGCCGCGCTTGAGTGGTTGGTTGTTGCGTGTGTGCAACGAGTGACGCTTGGAATGTGTTCTCCTTCACGAGAGCTTTCTGAGGCATTTTGAATCACTCAAAATGATTAAGGGATGAGTGAGATATGATTATCAAAAGATGGTCCCTTAAGAGTGAAAAATGAGTTATAAAACCTTAAGTCCTACATTGAAAAGGAAAAGAGTTTTCCTTAGCTTTATATAGAAACACACATATGTAGTGCTCACTAGTGGTGTCTATGTGTTGCTGCATCACCTACGCGGGGCGCCGGGGGGGTGCAAATTGTGGGATTTTGAGGGGAAATCTGAGGCTTCACAATCCTTTGGGCTTTCCGCGTGTGGGACCCGCGAACACGAATGTGGCAGAAAATTGGCCCGAATAACGTCAGACTAGTTTTGCTAATATATATTTTCCGTTGGGCCTGGGCTCAAATAAATTGACTTATGTTTTTGTCAGTCGAATTAATTAATTAATAATAATTAGTTAACCACCGACCTAATTACACTGACCTAATTAATTAAAATATTTTAATTAATTATGATAATTGTGTAGCGCACAAGTTTTTCTACCCTATGTAAACACCTCTAGGGCGTTAGGGTTAAACACAAAAACATACACAACCGTTCCTAAACACCTATCCTCTAACCCCTGATAGTTTCTTGCTCGCTTTCAAGCTCGCTGAGAGTGCTGACCTTCGGTGTCGCCACTGCAATCCGTTTTATCGTGGGAGGCTTTTTACTCGCACAATACGATGTGGGCTAATAAGCTTTAAGGAGACAGTTCCATACTGGATTCAGGTTTTTATATCCTTCGCAATACACTTCCTATCTCTGTTCCTTTTCTGTTATTCGATTATTTGTTCTGCACGCACACACCTATACGTATATTTGTTTCCGCACAGATTGTTGGTAACAATCCTAAAGCTTATCATTTTTTTAATCCGTGACTGTCAAATCTGTCTTGCGTGGTTTTTTGTTTAACAGACTAATGGAGAATGTGAACAATATGATTGGTAACGATGTGGTTGATCTCAACGCACAGATTATAACATCTGATGGTATTTAATGAGTGTCAGCCGACGGTTGGACATGTGCCTCCGGGACTTGTGCCTTGTGGAAGAACGCCTTGGGGACATACTGGTCGTTGGACAGTTCAATGTGCCTCTTGGACAGAATTCCGTACCGGTGTGGTCTAATGGTATGCAAACAACGGTAGTACAGACGCCTATTACGATTGTCACATTTGTTGTGCCTACTGTATATACGGCACCTGGTGTGCCTACTCATCCTATATCACCTACTCATCCTACTGTGCCTACTGCACATGCTGAGAAACCTGAGAAGTTCAATGGATCGAACTTCAAATACTGGCAACAAAAGATGATGTTTTTTATGACCACACTGAACCTTGATTGATATCTCCAGGAGCAAGTACCATTGCTCACTGCTGAGAGTGATGTGCAGACTGTGTATGCTGTGGATGCCTAGAAGCACGACGATTATATCTGTCGGAACTATGTGCTAACCTATTTGGCTGATACATTGTATAATGTTAATTGCTCAAAACCTTCAGCTAAGGTCTTATGGGAATCACTTGACCATAAGTATAAAATCGAGGACACTGGGGCAAAGAAGTGGATTTTTGGTCGCTTTCTTGATTACAAGATGATGGATTCTAAGACTTTGGTCAGTCAGGTGCAAGAACTACAAGTGATCATCCATGATATTTATGCTGAGGGGATGGTCATAAGTTAGTCCTTCCAAGTTGCTGCTGTGATTGAAAAGTTACCGTCTGGTTGGAAAGATTTCAAGAACTACCTGAAGCACATTGTTAGTCCCTAACAATGCAACATAAATTACAGAAGGGCGGTTGAATGGAATTCTTGAACCTTTTTCAAAAATATATAATGTTCTAGCTTAATAATATATAAGTGTTTGATTTGCAAAGTACGGAATAAGAAGTTAGTAAAATCAAAACACAAGTAATTAAAAACACACAAGTCTTTAAAAACTTTCTGGTGGATTTGAATGTATCCACCAGAGATATATTATATCAAGAGAACTCTGTGTAGCAAGATTAGCTCACAGCTGCTTACAAATATGAACAACTAAGTTTACAGAGAAATACTAAGGATGCAGCTTACAATTGTTTCTCTGAGATGATGTTTTTAGTCTTGTTGTTCAGTTATACTATTTGCTACTTCTTGGTTTATATATCACCAAAATTACAAAGTAATAAGACAAGATAATAAAACAAAACCTATCAAGTCTAATACTATGTTGCTTCATTACTCTATTCCAGCATGTTTGAATATCTTCATAATAGCATGGAAATGGCAATTGTTCTTTATTCTCTAAAACCTAGTTGAATAGGCTTCCACATTTCTTTTGCATACACTTGACGCATGTGACTGTGTTGTCATTGTCAACAGATGTTTGAATTGATTATCCATCGGGTGCATTATCATTCGTCGGGTTGCCTTGTTGATCATCCGTCGAGTGACATTGTTGTTTATCCGTCGGGTAGCTATCTGGCACTTGACTCCATTTCATTTATGCAGAATTACAAGACATCATCTATGTACAATTAATCAACCTATTCTGTATATCTAATTAAAGTCAACATGACTTGAGTGCTACTATAGAATCTAAACAAGGTGTATACAGAAATGTGCTACAGACTCATTATTACACAAGCTACTCTTTCGATGGATAATAAATTATCATCCGTCGGGACTATATTGAGTCATCCGTCGGGACCATATTCCTTATCCGTCGAGTGCTATATTTTTCACTAAGTAAAATCTACTAAGGTGTTTTGTTGATAAAATCATCAAGTTCATAACATATCCACAACAATCTCCCCCAATTTATGTCTACTGGAACTGTAGCCATAAATTAAGAGACACTTGATGATAACAAAACACCTTAAAAATACAACTTTTAAAGTACAGTAGATAATAATGAAAAGTGCTTCAATTAACAAAATGTACAAAGTTTTGCTCACAGTCATTTTCAAGATGCTCCTCTAGCCTGAGCATATTTGTCTAGTTCCTTGAAGGTCTGGATCTCTTTCCAAGCTTTCTGTTGTTTTCCTCAATCTGATTTTGGAGCTGCCTGTGGAATTCCAGTTCATCAGATTCTGAGAGATTTAACTTTCTTTGCATTTCCAAAAGAGTCTCATTGCTGGAGATGCTCAATTGGTCTTCTAATCTGAAAAATCTTCTCACTCCTTTGTCATCCATGAACTCCATCAGCCAGTAGGGCCTTAGATGCACTCTTCTCCTTGTGTAGGGGATAATTAGAGTCTTTGAGAGTGCATCTTTAGCTCTAACACTTCTTAGTTCTTCAATCTTCTTCAGTACCAATCTTCTTGCTGTAATATTGAACCCAAAGTTCTTCTTGAAGGATGAATAAACTTTAATTAGTACAGCTTGGCTTTCTTGAAGGATCCTGTGAAGTGGCCACTGAATCTCCTTTCCTCCTTTGTACTTGAACACTAACCTTTCAGGTAGATTTCTGTATGCATCAATTCCTCTCACTTCATCTAGTTCATCTAGATAGAGGTTTAGATCAGAAAATTCTTTGATGTCACACAAGTACATGTAATCTCCCTTACTGACTTTAGATTGAGCTTTGACTAGAGATTTTGATTTGAGAGGTGACACCTTCACTTTCTTGACTGCCCTTGACTTTGTTCTCTTTGGCTTGTTAAGGATTGGAAAATAGAAGTCAGGAATTGGTTTGTTCTCCCATTCTACTGGTTCATCCTTAGGCACTATAGGTTCAACATGGATGTTCCTGTAAGGATCCACCACTTTGATATCTTCAAATACCACAGAGGGTTTTGATGCTTGAGTTATAGTTGGAGTGGATTCCTTGGGAAACTGATTCTCCAATTCCTTATCAACTATGTCCAGTTTCCTTTTAGTTCTTTTAGCCAATTCCTTGATTCTTGGAGATTTCTTCTGTTGTTCAACTTGTTTCTTTGATTCAATAACTTCGGATGGCTGAGAAGGAATTTGTTGTGATGAATTTACAGCATGTAGCTTGGCCAAGATAGCAATTTGCTCTTTCTTTTGTTTAGTCTTTTTAGCATCCAGAGCAGCTTGCTTCTTTTCCTGCTTCAATGTAGCCTTTTCTTCTCTCTTTCCTTGAGCAAATTGAGGATGTCCAGCCACCACACAAATTTCTTTACCATTCCTAAAATTTTAGCAATTCTTCTTTTTGAAGCTGAATCAGCTGGATCTTTATAGAAAGCAATTGATCTTGACAGAAGCTTCTTCTCAACAGGCTTAGGTGTCTCATATACAGTATCCAAAGGGTTCTTCAATGATGATTTTGAGTAGTTTACCCTTGGTTTCAGAATTGTTTCAGCCTTTGGAGATTTGATGCATGATGACTGTCCTCTTTCCAGATAGTTCATGCTCATCTCATTCACAGTAATTTGCTTGACATGAGAGTGATGAATGGATGACTTAACTGGCTCCTTGATAAGTTCAAACTTCTTCTGTATTTTCTCATCAATATTCTCTCAGTTGACTAAACTCAACTTCTCCTTATCAGCTGCTCTTATGGTGGCTGCTGCTGTATTGATCAGATCAATACTGTTTGTCACTGGTGGCTTTGAGATAGTAATTGAAGGCACAATTACCTTACTGATTTGAATCTGAAGCCCCTCTGTAACACCCCCAAATCCGGGGTCGGGGATTCGGGTTGTCACGATTTCTATTTCCCTAAATAATACTTAATCTTAACAATCAACCAACTACTGCGTACCATGACCCCACAATATACACACACACACCATAAGTTATAGTCTCAGAGATGAATACCAAAAATAACACAAGTCATTTTATTCCACAATTATAAACCATTTCACCTTAAAAAGGGTTTCTGAATAATTTACATATTCCTTGCCATTATTACAATTCATAAATATACATAAGTCTGGTACATCAAAAGTTGAAAGCTTAGCCTATTGGTAGATCCTACGTCAGCTACAACGGCATCAACGCCTACAGGAAACTGCAGAACATTTCCTATCTGCTCGCGAATTGGGAGCTTTCATCTTGTCTATCTGTTGTTGTGTGATGAAAGAAGAAAGCAAGGGTGAGCAACAAGCCCACCGAAATAATATGTATAATAATTAACAATATATGAGCATTCTCATAGTACTCATGAAAGTCTTGGTCAAGAAGAAATGAACCAAGTTTGATATCTTAACGCGACCAAGTCGCAAAATATTCAGTATATAAGTATATATACTTTTCAAAATCTTAGAATCCTCTTCCATGTATAATATACATAGAGTTCTAGTTTATAACTGTATAAAAATATCGTTGCAAGGTGATCTCATATATCTAACCTTGTCTCAACATTTTTCTGAAAATCATTGTCATGCATAAGATAATCCTTAACCAGATATAAGTTGAAAAGATGAAGTTACGAGATACTCCAATATACTTACATCTTTTCCGAATACTACTTGAACTACCGCCGTTTAAGGTATAATCAGTTTCAAAAGTTCATCACATAGATGAGACTACAAGATAAGACTTGAATAGATTCAATCTTTGAAATATCATTGAATGAAATGAAGTTACGAGATACTTCATTAAGTCCCGATATATATATATCCATATATGTATCTCTCATACATTTCCTCAAAACCTCTGTCATGTAAAGTATGAACAGAGTTGTAATATCCAATGAATTTGGAAAGAAAAGAATTTTGGCATAAATCATATATCTTGCTGATCAGGAAAAGATACTAATAAGTAACCTTTTCTACTAGTAGATGGATGAATCCCCCACCGGTCATCACCCTGGTCGTATTAGGACATTGTGCTGGACCGCCACCCGGCCTCCTACGCGTTGATGGACTGCAACCCAGCCACTTACACTTTGATAGACCGTACCCTGGCCTATCGCTTATGCCGACTCAATTAGATGGGCTTACTTCCGGAACATTGGGCAAGTAATCAAACTGTTTTCTCAAAACATCAACCTTGTTGCGAATGTAAAATACACTACAGAGCCGGATCCCTCAGGTTTTGAGAGAGTATTTAAATCCCCTTCGAAAGGAGGATCTTAAATGTAAAAATGAGTTTTGGGATCCGCCCTAACTTTTAAAAATCATTTTGAAGACTCGAAAACATTTTTAAGAATGTTTGGAGTAATGGTGATTTAATAAAATAAATCAGCCCCAATATATTAGAAACTATCTGAATATTATTGTTTAAATAATATTCCCATAAAGAATAATCTTTATAAAAATAATTGAAGTAGAAGTTTTAAAACTCATACTTGAAATGAATATTAAATAACCCAAGATACACTTATACGAAAGTACGATCTTTATTTGAATAATCGAAAATAAGTTTGATTATTGAAACATTATTCTTTAATAAAATAAAGAATATTATTTAATAAAACAAGCGGAGTCATAAGTCCTCGAATGAATATTCAAAATAATATTCATTAAATAAAATAAAGGTATCGAATAAACCTTATTCGATTAATAGTTTTGAAAACTGTAAATATATATATATAAATATATATAATATACTCGAGAACATCGACTCCCGGTTTTAGAAAATGTTCACCTTTAGGTCCCCTATACTAGGGGTATACGCAATTATTGTTTATCTCTAGCATAGGTATTATGCAACTTATAAGCATTTGAATCAACAATTAAATATCAAGATTACGAAACAGACATGCATATATACCATATCAGCATGCTCCAATATAGCGCAAGATTTGCTAATAACAATCATGCACTTATCACAAGATAATGCATATACATATATACATCACAACAACAGTACAACGGGTGGAAAACTTGCCTGAGTGTTCCCGGATAGACTTAAGCTTAGAGTGGGTCCGATAACCTATGAACAACAACATAAGTCGGAATTAAACCCCGGTCATTTAAGAAACTAGACTTTAACCAATTGAACCCTAACGTTTGCTTATGGTCACTTCTACGCTTAACAAATCACATAAGTCATTCGAGTACCCTCGGCTCCACCATTTTTAATAAATTAACCATTACGAATTTTAAGGTGATTCTTTCGCGAGTACTCTACCAACTGCCTAATCCACTTTACATAATTGTTTCATACTCCAATTAGTCATTTAAGGGCCTTAACTAAGGTTTCAAAGTAAGGCGAGGGGTAATGGTTCGTTCGCGAAACGCCGTTACTTAAAATGGTCGTTTCTCCTAAACCGTACATCGGATTCAAGCGAACCACATATCAAAACGAAGCTCGTAACATGAACTATCTAATAATGGCAATGGTCAAAACCTAACAGTGAGTTCACGGGTCCTGATGTTAAGAACAAAAACAGTCTAAAGTAAATCGGGCATTACGATGGCTATATTTACGCGATTTCCAAATTTAAACCATTCCAATCAATTCACAATTCAACCCACAATCACCACTACAAACAAACTTCATCCATTCTTTACTAGAACAGCCCCAACAACTCAAGATTTCCAATTTATATTACTCTCAATCATGAACTAGAAGCTTATACTTAAGTTCATTAAATAATAATCAAGATTTATCATTCCAAAAACATTACAAAACCAACCAATCTCTAAATTTTCAATAACCATGCTTCTCATGAACTATACTACTCATAACAAGCTCTAAACATGAGTACACACCCATTACACTAACCCATCATCTAAACATTATGAAATCCAAACCAACAAAACTTAAGATTAAGGCTTTGAGAAGTTATACCTTTCTTGGAGAGTGGAGAATCACTTAGGAAGCCTTAAGTAACCCCTAACTATCTCTACTAAGCTTGGATCTTGAAAAAAACATAAGAAAAAGAACTTTGATGAATTGATTAGCTTAGTAAACCTTGGAATCTTGGCTTCAAACTCATAACGTAACTAAGTCATGAATTATGGAAGCTAAGGAAACAAACCTCTTGATTTTTGAAGGTGTGTAGCTTGAGGTTTGAAAATTTATCCTTTGCTTTTCATGAAAAAGCCGAGAGCAAAGAATGAGGGGGGAGAAGATGATGTTTGCTTGGTTGCTTTCCCTTTTTGTTTTGTTAATTACCTTTTACCATGGTAAAAAAAATGAATGGCTTAAAATCAACCAACAATTCCTTCCCTTTTTGGTCATGCTTATGTCATCCTCTTATGTCATCTTCCCACACTTGTCTTCTTCTTGTTGGTGTGATGACATCATCATCACTAACCTCTTTGATTAACTCCTAATTACTTGGCTAATGATCGCTGATCTGTTATATGGTTCGCTTAACTTTTGTTTTCGTATATCGTTTGAGGGATCATACCCGGGATCTTATTACTTGGGTTCCCTTAATCTTTCTTAATACATTATATTCCTTTTATGATCCTCTCTTATAATCCTTGAATTTAAATTCTTTTAATCATGTTACCTTATACTCAATTCTTTCGGTATTAGGTGGATTTTTGGGAAAAATCAAAGAGTTCAAATTTGGATTCAGACGATCTTTACATACACTTATTTACTTTATGGAGTACTAATACGATCTTAGAATTTTCATAACAGTACTCCTATATAGTGTGGTCTGATAATTTCCCTTAATCAGCATCATCAGCAAAAGTTACTATTCATCCGTGTTTCAAAAATTTCCAAAAAAATTGGGGTTATTACAGTCTCCCCTCCTTAAAAAGATTCCGTCTCGGAATCAGATAGGAAATGAATAGGGATGCTCTCTTAGCATTGCACTTTCTAAGTCTCAAGTAAATTTTCCCACACTGTGGTTCTACCACCAAACTCTGCCTAGTTTGATAACCCTTCTCCTAAGCACTTGTTCCTTTTCGATCTATAACCCTTTCTGGTTGCTCCATATAGGTTACGTCTGGTTGCATGCCTATGCGCTCATATGCCCCTATTTGTCTGGCATCCGAATTATACTTCCTTAACATTGATACGTGGAACACTTTATGACTTGCTACATGTTCGGGGGTAGGGATAGCTCATATGCTAACTTCCCAATACGTCTTAATACCTCAAAGGGTCCAACAATTCGTAGGCTTAGCTTTCCTTTCTTTTTGGAACCTCCTCCATCCTTTCCCAGGGAATACCTATAACAACACTAGGTCCCCTACTTCCTATTCTTTGTCCTTTCATGTCGAATCAACATACTTCTTATGTCCATCTCGGGCTACTACCAGCCGTCCTCTGATTAGATCTATTATATCCTTGGTCCTTTGGACTACTACGGGTCCGAGCATCTTGTGCTCTACAATCTTCATCCTAACATAAGGGAGATCGACACTGTCTTACCTCAAGGATCTCATAAGGAGATATCCCGATACTGACATACGATCTATTGTTGTAAGAAAACTTAATCCGCGATAATGATCATTCCAAATTCTTTCAAGTCTATTGCATAGACTCTCATCATAGCTTCTAGCATTATAGCTTTTGCTTCTCAATACCCATTCTTTTCCAGTTCGTAGTCGTTACTATCTTTCGTACACAATACTATACTGGTTACACTTTTGCTCGTTAGCGTTCTATAACCTTTTAATAACCATGTCAACCTTAATATCACGAACGCGTTTACATTCCGAATACCACCATAACTTTACTACTCCTTTTTCAGCTGTTTCTATTTTCCAAAGTTTGATCAATCATATAGAAGTAAAGGAATTTGTTGAGAGATCACTATGATCATGAACATTTGTTCTATTACATAGTTAGTACAGAAGGTGGCCAGCCTTTAGTACTTGACAAGCAATTAAAAACATGTGGTATCCTACTAGGCTTCTATCACACAGATAGATAGTCATTCGACAATACCTCCCCTTCTAGAAGGGTTGTTCTTCTCTGCTTATACAAAATGAAAAGGAGAGGAAAGAACGAATTGAAGAGAATTGTATATGAAAAAAAATATTGCTACAAATATCTGGCTTGAAATCTACCTCTGAACTATAGAGGTTTGTCATAGAAGAACAAAACATAATCAACATCAAGTATTGTAGCATCGCATTTCACATACCCAAATATTTTTGCTATTCCGTCCATCATTCTATGGACCCATGCTCTTGTACGAGCTTATAAACAATCACCGTTGAAACTCCCTCGAAAGCGAAAATCGAATCTGGGATTTCATTCTAGACATCATCGTTACTAGAATTCTATGCTTGCACCGCAACCTTCCTCGTATAGTAATACGACTCTCTATTGATAAGAAGGAATATGTATTCAATAGGTAGATAATCGACTTAATTAGTCTATCCATGATAAATTATACATCACCACAACCCGATTAGTGGTACCTAATCTCAACATCCATTCTAATACAACTCTTACGGTTGTAATCGACTCATTACTCGCAGAATCATTGCTGCATTACTATAGTCCACCACGGACCTACTATAGTCATTCGTTTTCCTTGGATCTTAATATTTAATCATACGGAGTCCATTCATGTCGTACCGAAATCTTCTAGAGAGGAAACATAATCACCATTCATGATTCATAAAGAACACTCCGGATCCTGAAGTATATTCATGACATGAAGCAGATAAAATTGCAGAAGAGTTTCAATAAAAGCAACGATAGCAGGTTAATACCATTATTAACCATATGTCTTTATTAGGAGACATGAAGCTCAAAGGTTCATTTAGTCCTTTCGTAACATGATCCCGACTTATCTCAAGATATGACCTTATAAGATAGATAGCCCGTTCACGGCGATTACATGAATTAAATCTTTACCAAACTACTATTACAGTTAGGTATTGCACAGTCATCAGAAGGAATGTCAATATTCCGAACCGTAATACAACCTTCCCGGCTTCAACCATCATCACTGTATTCCTCTTGCACGAGCGCCTATAATTATCCTCTTATATTTATAGTGTCGTCCACCTCTTTGGCCTTTCCTGATAGTAAAATTTCCTTATAATCAATGTCTTTTAAATGATCTTCAACTAAAATTTCTACCTCATTTCCAATCACTACTTGTGTGAAAATGCTCTTCCTTACGCTTTGGTAAAAAAAAATATATCACCATTTTTCCATAAGTTATTGCCTCGGTCTTTTAGAGGATAACATTGTCACGACTGACTCTCGATCATACTTCGGACGTCTCTTATCTTGGGTCCTACTTGTTTTCACCAATCTTGACCTTCATTGGGTTCAATCTATACTTTCTCATGGTTTAACATGTGCCCCACTTGCCATTATTATTATAACTTCATATTTTCTTTATCAAAATTTCTATTCTTGAGAACTTTAAATATTACCTTTCCCCTTGTAAAACCTCTAAGGTTATCCTTAAATCCCTCATCTGGTACACCCTAAGCACAGGGCATATCAAGATACCATTTACTAATACCAGAATCATTGTCTATATACTTCTGAAAAATTTCTCCACTAATCCTTAAAGGTTGTTGTTACCTTAATCCTTTCCAATTCATACTGTCAAAACTCTTACTATCCCTATTAAGGGTGAAATGCCAACCTTTGTGCATTCCCCTAGAATTCATTTTAAGTTACTGATGTCCTATCCTTAATTCCACCTTTAAAAAGGTACATGCATCCTTCCATGGATAAATCAAGTCATATATTCCTGATAAGGGTGTCTTATTCAATCATTCCCTTCTCGATAGTATATGCCTAATTCCACAATAACATCTGTATTCAAACTGAGGTCAACCCATATGGCCTTCAAAAGATAATAATGGTTACCCGCTTTTCTTTCCTAATTTGGTAAATGATAACAGGGATGTTCTGGAAGATATTGGTCGTGTTCAACGTGAACTTCTTTTTACTAAATCCTTATTTACTTTCGTTGTTTATCTCAACAGTCATCTCAATGTTGGGATATCTTTCATACCTGGCGTCTCCCTTTCTGGGTATCATGCCACCGGTCTTACACTTCACATTCTTGAAGGTCACTTCCTTCATTAAATTTTCCTAATTTCTTACTTTCTTGTCTCCTCAGTCTATCCGCGTTTCATTATTCATCCTTCGAACTATCTCAAGGTTTCCTCGAATCCTCCCAACTTACAGGGGATAAAATATATGTTTCTCTTATGCCTTCAACCATCAACTTTAACTTATGGTGAATCACCCTCATCCTGACGAATACATAATTTTCTATTTCTATTTCTACGAGTCTTTAGGGTTTCCTCATACCCAACTCCCCAATCATTCCTCAAACTCTATTGTCTTTATTTTCCTTTCCACTTCAGTTTTTTTTATTTTCTTTTCTATTACAATCATTTCATGAACCCACTACTCATTGACTTCAAACATCATGTCGTTCTGGGATTCTTGTCATCAGAACAAATCTTGACAACTTTTACAACTTAGCTTCATAATTCATCATACTCGTCCGCCTTTGTTCTAGCTTAAAGCTTTTACACTATCTCCATAACCTTGGGAATTACTTTCCTGAAAATAATTGACTGAACTTTAATCAGTTTATTCTAACCTCTGGCTCCGTGCCTTTCTTGGTCTTTCACCAGCGGGTGGCCTCTCTCTTAGGAGGGTAAGTGACAAAAACAGTCTTTTATAATTCGTCCATCATTTAGAATCTCAAATGATTCCTATATTTCCTTTGTCCAGGCTCTCGCCTCTACTAGGTTTGCTTGTTCCTTGGAACTCTGAGAGCTTAGCGACTTAAAGGTCTCGAAAGAATTTCCCACCGCACTGTCTCCTCAGGGTGGTGGTTGGGGATAATAGTCTAAGTTCTCTTTAGACAGGTCCATGAATTGCCGTATAGGAGTACCGTCTCGGGTCTCCTTTTCATACTCGACTTTCTGTTTCCTTAGTATGAAATGTTTCATCCTTCTCCCATACTTGGGGTTATCTTATACGTTAAAATCCTTGTTTTCCACTTCATTAAGTTATGGGCTCCTTCTTTCTTAATGGCAACCTCCCTGACTATCACATTCGGGGTTTTCCCTAAATCTTATTCCTCGAGCTATGGATTTCATCTAAGATCCAGTCCTTAAGCTCTTAAACGTTTGGAACCCAAATTCTGTAGGAATACCTCGTTATTCCCTTATCATCTTTCTTGGTATTAATCTCTTCTCCAGTCATTGACTCTCTGCCTTCATTCATCACTTTTTCTTGGCACAATATGATCTTTTTCGATAATTCGGGTTGTATTGCAATCTCAAACAACGTTTCGGTACCGGCTCCGGTTACCTTCACTTCTATTTCCATTTTCTCAAAATCTCTTATCAACTCTCCCAAAGACATTTTCATCTTGAGTCTCTCTTTTATACTAAGGGCATTAGCCACCATTTTGTCTTTCCCCGGATGATAAAGAATCTCATAATCGTAATCCTTGATTAGGTCTAACCACCTGCTCTGGCGCATGTTAATCTCTTTCTGCGTGAAAATGCACTAGAGCACTTATGCCTTGTGTAAATCTCGCACTTCTCTCCATGCAAGTAGTGCCTCAAATCTTTAGGGCAAACTATTGCCACGAGCCCAAGCTCATGGGTGAGGATATCGAATTTTTATATTCCCTTAATTGTCTTGACGCGTACGCGATTACCTTGTTGTTCTGTATAAGAAGCACCCTAATTCCTTATGCGAAGCGTCACTATACATCATAAAATCTCCTTTTCCATCCGGCAACGCCATCATAGGGGCCACCACCAATCTTTGCTTCAGTTCTTAAAAGCTGTTCTCGCATTTCTCTGTACATTCGAACTTCTCAGTCTTATGAGTAAGCCACGTTAAAGGGGCTACTATCTTTACAAACTTGAACGAACCTCCGGTAGTGACCGGCCAATCCTACCTCTGGTAGTTTCCCTAACCATGGTCATCAATTCCTCAGTGGTCCTTTATTCATTCTTGTCAGGATCCTCCACGGGATCCTCCTCAGCAACAATCCCTTCTAGGACAACATCCTCAACTGCTACATCCTCAATATGAACATCATTCGGTCCTGCATTAGGACGCTCTATCGGATCCACAATCCGATCTCCAATTAGTAATAAAACATCATCGCGCTGTTGCTCCTCAACCTCAGAGTTCGGAGTCCCGCAACCATATATGATAACGAACTACACTTCTATCACGATATTTATAAGGGTTCTCATAAGGGTTTTAACTGTCAATACTACGCTATGAACTTGGCAAGAGTTCTTATTATCATAGTGAACTTATTATCTTAATGCCACATCATCTCTGAGGTTTATAACGCTTAGCTCTGATACCATTTCTGTAACACCCCCAAATCCGGGGTCGGGGATTCGGGTTGTCACGAGTTCTATTTCCCTAAATAATACTTAATCTTAACAATCAACCAACTACTGCATACTGTGACCCCACAATATACACACACACACCACAAGTTATAGTCACAGAGATGAATACCAAAAATAACACAAGTCATTTTATTCCACAATTATAAACCATTTCACCTTAAAAAGGGTTTCTGAATAATTTACATATTCCTTGCCATTATCACAATTCATAAATATACATAAGTATGGTACATCAAAAGTTGAAAGCCTAGCCTATTGGTAGATCCTACCTCAGCTACAACGACATCAACGCCTACAGGAAACTGCAGAACGTTTCCTATCCGCTCGCGAATTGGGAGCTTGATCATGTTCATCTTGTCTATCTATTGTTGTGTGATGAAAGAAGAAAGCAAGGGTGAGCAACAAGCCCACTGAAATAATATGTATAATAATTAACAATATATGAGCATTCTCATAGTACTCATGAAAGTCTTGGTCAAGAAGAAATGAACCAAGTTTGATAACTTAACGCGACCAACTCGCAAAATTTTCAGTATATAAGTATACATACTTTTAAAAATCTTAGAATCCTCTTCCATGCATAATATACATAGAGTTCCAGTTTATAACTATATAAAAATATCGTTGCAAGGTGATCTGATATATCTAACGTTGTCTCAACATTTTTTCTGAAAATCCTTGTCATGCATAAGATAACCCTTAACCAGATATAAGTTGAAAAGATGAAGTTACGAGATACTCCAATATACTTATATCTTTTCCGAATACTACTTGAACTACCACCGTTCAAGGTATAATCAGTTTCAAAAGTTCATAACATAGATGAGACTACAAGATAAGACTTGAATAGATTCAATCTTTGAAATATCATTGAATGAAATGAAGTTACGAGATACTTCATTTACTCCCGATATACATATATATATATCCATATATGTATCTCTCATACATTTCCTAAAAACCTCTGTCATGTAAAGTATGAACAGAGTTGTAATATCCAATGAATTTGAAAAGAAAAGAATTTTGGCATAAATCCGTTATCTTGCTGATCAGGCAAAGATACCAATAAGTAACCTTTTCTACTATTAGATGGATGAATCCCCCACCGGTCATCACCCTGGTCGTATTAGGACCTTGTGCTGGACCGCCACCCGGCCTCTTACACGTTGATGGACTGCCACCCAGCCACTTACACTTTGATAGACCGTACCCCGGCCTGTCACTTATGCCGACTCAATTAGATGGGCTTACTTCCGGAACATTGGGCAAGTAATCAAACTGTTTTCTCAAAACATCAACCTCGTTCCGAATGTAAAATGCACCAGGTTTTGAGTGAGTATTTAAATCCCCTTCGAAATGAGATCTTAAATATAAAAATGAGTTTTGGGATCCGCCCTAACTTTTAAAAATCATTTTGAAGACTCGAAAACATTTTTAAGAATGTTTGGAGTAATGCTGATTTAATAAAATAAATCAGTCCCAATATATTAGAAATTATCTGAATATTATTATTTAAATAATATTCCCATAAAGAATAATCTTTATAAAAATAATTAAAGTAGAAGTTTTAAAACTCATACTTGAAATGAATATTAAATAACCCAAGATACACTTATACGAAAGTACGATCTTTATTTGAATAATCGAAAATAAGTTTGATTATTGAAACATTATTCTTTAATAAAATAAAGAATATTATTTAATAAAACAAGCGAGTGATAAGTCCTCGAATGAATATTCAAAATAATAATCATTAAATAAAGTAAGCAGAGTCATAAGTACTCGAATGAATATTCAAAATAATATTCATTAAATAAAGTAAGCAGAGTCATAAGTCCTCGAATGAATATTCAAAATAATATTCATTAAATAAAATAAAGTTATCGAATAAACCTTATTCGATTAATAGTTTGGAAAACTATATATATAAATATATTTAATATACTCGGGAACATCGACTCCTGGTTTTAGAAAATGTTCACCTTTGGGTCCCCTATACTAAGGGTATACACAATTACTGCTTATCTCTAGCATAGGTATTATGCAACTTATAAGCATTTGAATCAACAATTAGATATCAAGATTACGAAGCAGACATGCATATATACCATATTAGCATCCTCCAATATAGCGCAAGATTTGCTAATAACAATCATGCACTTATCACAAGATAATGCATATACATATATACTTTACAACAACAGTGAACGGGTAGAAAACTTGTCTGAGTGTTCCCGGATAGACTTAAGCTTAGAGTGGGTCCGATAACCTATGAACAACAACATACGTCGGAATTAAACCCCGGTCACTTAAGAAACTAGACTTTAACCAATTGAACCCTAACGTTCGTTTATGGTCACTTCTACGCGTAACGAATCACATAAGTCATTCGAGTACCCTCGGCTCCACCATTTTTAATAAATTAAACATTAAGAATTTTAAGGTGATTCTTTCGCGAGTACTCTACCAACTGCCTAATCCACTTTACATAATTGTTTCATACTCCAAGTAGTCATTTAAGGGCCTTAACCAAGGTTTCAAAGTAAGGCGAGGGGTAATGGTTCGTTCGCGAAACGCCGTTACTTAAAACGGTCGTTTCTCCTAAACCGTACATCGGATTCAAGCGAACCACATATCAAAATGAGGCTCGTAACATGAACTATCTAATAATGTAAATGGTCAAAACCTAACAGTGAGTTCACGGGTCCTGATGTTAAGAACAAAAATAGTGTAAAGTAAATCGGGCATTACGACGGCAATATTTACGCGATTTCCAAATTTAAACCATTCCAATCAATTCACAATTAAACCCACAATCACCACTACAACCAAACTTCATCCATTCTTTACTACAACAGCCCCAACAACTCAAGATTTCTAATTTATATTACTCTCAATCAGGAACTAGAAGCTTATACTTAAGTTCATTAACTAATAATCAATATTTATCATTCCAAAAACATTACAAAACCAACCAATCTCTAAATTTTCAATAACCATGCTTCTCATGAACTATACTACTCATAACAAGCTCTAAACATGAGTACACACCCATTACACTAACCCATCATCTAAACATTATAAAATCCAAACCAACAAAACTTAAGATTAAGGGTTTGAGAAGTTATACCTTCCTTGGAGAGTAAAGAATCACTTAGGAAGCCTTAAGTAACCCCTAACTATCTCTACTAAGCTTGGATCTTGAAGAAAACATAAGAAAACACAAAGTTAGTTTCTTGAAAACACTATTCACCAAGAACTTTGATGAATTCATTAGCTTAGTAAACCTTGGAATCTTGGCTTCAAACTCATAACGTAACTAAGTCATGAATTATGGAAGCTAAAGAAACAAACCTCTTGATTTTTGAAGGTGTGTAGCTTGAGTTTTGAAAATTTCTCCTTTGCTTTTCATGGAAAAGCCGAGAGCAAAGAATGAGGGGGGAGAAGATGGTGTTTTCTTGGTTGCTTTCCCTTTTTGTTTTGTTAATTACCTTTTACCATGGTAAAAAAAATGAATGGCTTAAAATCAACCAACAATTCCTTCCCTTTTTGGTCATGCTTATGTCATCCTCTTATGTCATCTTCCCACACTTATCTTCTTCTTGTTGGTGTGATGACATCATCATCACTAACCTCTTTGATTAACTCCTAATTACTTGGCTAATGATCGCTGATCTGTTATATGGTTCGCTTAACTTTTGTTTTCATTTATCGTTTGAGGAATCATACCCGGGATCTTATTACTTGGGTTCCATTAACATTTCTTAATACATTATATTCCTTTTATGATCCTCTCTTATAATCCTTGAATTTAAATCCTTTTAATCATGTTACCTTATACTCAATTCTTTCAGTATCTGGTGGATTTTCGGGAAAAATCAAAGAGTTCGAATTTGGATTCTGACAATCTTTACATACACTTATTTACTTTATGGAGTACTAATACGATGTTAGAATTTCCATAACAGTACTCCTATATAGTGTGGTCTGATAATTTTCTTAATCAGCATAATCAGCAAAAGTTACTATTCATCCGTATTTCAAAAATTTCCAAAACAAATTGGGGTTATTACACCCTCCCCCTCACTTGGTCCTTCTCCCCCTTTTTGTTATCATCAAGTTGAGTGGAGGAGGAGGTTTGAGCAGCCACCAATTTTTGAAGTAGATCTGTCTGTTGGGCTTGATGAAGGTGAATGGCTGTTAAAGATGCTTCCATGGCTGACATTCTTGTGTCCAAGACATCTATCTTGTTTGCAAGATCAGAATTTTTCCTTAATTGCCTCTTGATGTCAAGCATTGTAGCTTCTAGAAGTTTATAATCTAGCTTGTCTGAAATGGCCTTCTTCATCTCCTCAATATCACCCTTCATGGTGTTTACATCCATAGCATGCTGGAAGCCCTGGATTTGTTGAAGTTGCAGAGAGGCTAGATGTGCCTGAAGGAGCTTCTTGATGCTGGCATTAGTAGTGATTTGAAGAGCAGTATTTGTCTGATTGATTAGTTGGATCAGGGTGTCTTGAAGTAGTGCTCATCACAGTGCTTTGAGAATGCCCATGATGGCATACCTGATCTTTAACTTGAGCCTACTTCTCCCCCTATGTCCATTGCCTCATCTTCACTATCCCCACTCCCATCACCAAAGAAATCAGCTGAACCACCAATCTCATAGTCCATATCACCAGCTATAGAAGGCAAAGCTGTGATGACATCCTTGGCTCTTAGCATAGACTGTGTGGTATGCACCAAATTCAGCATCCTACTTGCATTGTCATTGCCCTGTTCAGCTAGAAGTTGATAAGCTGGAACAGGGTGAGTAAATGCCTCAGCATCAAGGGAAGTGGAATCTATAACAGCTTTAGGATGCTGAGATAGTTCTTCCCTGTCTGCAACCTAGACATTCATTGACTCACTAGCAATGATATCCATCCTTATAGCTCCAGTACCTACATTTCTCTAGTTTTCTCTCTTTTGTTGCATCAGGGTCTCACCCTGGCTCCCCACCCTCACACCCTCACCTTCACCTACTAAGGTGGGACTCCTCTCACTCTCTTTTGCCAATCCTCAAGAAATGGATTGCATAGTTTCACTCATTTCCTCTCCTTTTTCCTGGGAGCAACAAAAACTCTCACTCAAAACACTCTTCTCTCTCAATCCTAAGAGTGACTGTACAACCACTAAATCTTATGCACTTGAAATAAGTGAAGTTTGAAGCTGTGCAGAGATACTCGACGGATGAGTGATATCCATCGAGTGAGTGGTTTTGCTATCCGACGGATAACTGCTGTTAAGCTTATCCGTCGGGATACAATCACTACTCGACGGATGAGCAATATCCATCAAGTGATTAGAAATTAATGAACTGGGAATAGAAACTATTGTTGACTCTGTGCTGATTGAAGATATTTTGGGCACAGATGATACAACAGTTCCTGAAAGAATTGGCAAGTGAGCCAACAAATTATCTAAAACATGATGCTCACTTGCACTAGATTTTGGCTTCCCCAATAGAGTTAAAGAAGGGGAATTAGGAATTGATGTGTTTATCATATCCACATCCAGAGAATTTGTTGGTGAGTTTGGTGTTTGAGGTGCTTCTATAACTAGAGATTTTGGCTGTGACTCCACATTTATTGGAGCCACATCAAACTGAATTTGTGAAGGTGCAGTGACTATGTGTGTTGCACAAGTTTGCACTGTGTGTGAACCCTGTGCATCCCCAAGGGTTTTAGACTTCTTCTTTCTGGCATAAGTTTGGGGTGAGCTTGTGTCCCTAACCCTCTTGGCCTGTACTCTTGGTTGAGAGCTTTGTTCAATAACTACATCCTTTTGGGAGGATGCAACTAGAAATGAGCTTTTATCCTTTTAAGCACTGCAGTTTGTTGGGAAACTGCAGTGTGGCTAGGCTGGGATACACTCAACTCTCCAACCTTATTCTTGGGGTTTCTTTTATGTTCACCCCTTCCCTCACAAATCTTGCCCTCCTTCACACTTCCCTCTTTGGTTTTAGTGGATTTTTCAACTGGCATCTTTTGGGAGATACCAGAGGGGGCTTTCTTTGATTTGGGTTTGAAAATTTTTGCAGTTGTGGTAGCTTGGGTAGGCAAATGTTGGGTCATTGACACAGTTGCCATAGCCACACTAGAACTCAAAGAAATTATTGAGGTTGGAATAGTTGTAGGGATAGATGAACTTACCTCACTTACCTGAGATGCTTGCATTACAGAAAAATAGAACAATGGCACATTTTTGTGATTATTGGCCCTGTTCAAATCTGCAATGAGCCTTCACTCTTGAACCCAACAATCTAGTTTGTTGTTAGGGTTCTCAAGCACAATCTCTTCACAGAGGTGGTTAGCTAACATCATAAAGAATCTAGCATAATACACATTTTTACCTCTTTTATTTAACTCTCCTAATTTAAAGCCTAACTCAAACAAGACAAGATCACTGAAATTATAGAATTTATCAGTAACTAGCATGTAAAGCATATTAAGCATGGATATATTGACTGAATCAAAATTACCGATTTTTCCTGAAAAGACCTTTGTCACAACATCACACATAAAACTCCATTCTTTCTTAAGACCCATTCTCCTAATGTCACATAACTTAGAAGTAGAAAGAGCATAGTTCATGGAATTAAGCATATTGATTATATCAGTGTCAGTGTGTGGTGAGGTCACTGTGTTATCAGGAATCTTAAAATATGCTTTTATAACATCACTATTGATACATAATTCTTTACCTTTAATGGTGAGTGTGATGGTCCACATCTCTTCAACAACTTCACAGAAGATTGTGGGTGATTCCAGCATGGCATAGCCGAGTTTGCAATTCCTCACAAAGTCCATCATCTTGTGATAATCACCAGATTGTTGAATACCCTTGTTAACCAGTGCAGTGAAATTGTTCTTCTCATAAATGAACCCAGTTTGAGACATAATCTTTACAACATGTGCCACTGTTAGAGAATAAGAGCTTGAAGAGAAAGAGAGTAAGTGCTTTGAGAGAGAATGAAATTAGAGCAGTTGAATTGAGAGTGATAAAAAAAAATCAATTGAAATGAAATAAGCTTTTATACTATCTCAAAAATAACTGTTAAAAATAATAAAGTAAAATAAAGTAACCAATAGAAATTGCCTAAAATAGTCGTTTAAAAATAAACTATAAAAGTTCCACTCATTATCCGTCGTGTTATGCTTAGAAACTGTAATTATACTCGATGGATAATGTACAGGGAATTAACGGCTGAGATTAAGACAATTCGACGGATAAGGATAAACTGTTATCCGTCGAGTCATAAAATAGTCCAGAAAAATAATTGATTTTTATTAGCAAGTAGTATACCGACAGATGATCAAACTCGATGGATAAAGATCATCCGTCGAGATGTAAATTTTGACTTAGCCAAAAATTCATCCAAGACTGAAAAATCAATTAAATTTCTGGCTGCTTTTCAACTTGCAAATGAACTCATATAGATTTAAGAATAATTAAGCATACCTAACTCACTTACCAACCTTGAAAAGGTGGATTCATCTAGTGGCTTGGTAAAGATATCTACAAGCTGCTTCTCACTTGGAACAAAATGTAGCTCCACAGTACCATTCATTACATGTTCCCTTATGAAGTGGTACTTGATATCTATGTGCTTTGTCCTTGAGTGTTGTACTGGATTTTCAGTGATGGCAATTGCACTTGTGTTATCACAGAAAATAGGAATCCTCTCAACTTTTAAACCATAGTCTAGCAATTGATTTTTCATCCATAATATTTGTGCACAGCAACTACCAGCAGCAATATATTCAGCTTCAGCTGTAGAAGTAGAAACTGAATTTTGCTTTTTACTGAACCAGGACACAAGCTTGTTTCCTAGAAATTGACAGGTTCCTGTTGTACTTTTTCTATAAATTCTACAACCTGCATAATCTGCATATGAATAACCATTTAGATCAAAACCAGAATCTCTAGGGTACCAAATGCCAAGTTTTGGTGTTCCCTTGAGATATCTGAAAATTGTCTTTATAGCTTTAAGTGAGATTCTCTAGGATCAACCGGAAATCTAGCACATAAACATGTAGCAAACATTATATCTGACCTACTAGCTGTTAAGTACAAAAGTGAGCCAACCATGCCCCTATAACTTGAAATATCCACAGACTTTTCAATAGTGTTTAATTCAAGCTTAGTTGCAGTGGCCATGTGAGTTTTTGTAGATGAGCAATCCATTAGATCAAACTTCTTTAAAAGATAAAAAATGTATTTAGTTTGACTAATGAATATTCCATCACTAACTTGCTTAACTTGTAAACCAAGAAAGTAAGTCATTTCTTCCATCATACTCATTTCATACTTACTTTGCATCAATTTCGAAAACTTTTTGCAAAGTTTCTCATCTGTAGAGCCAAAAATAATATCATCTACATAAATTTGGACAAGTATACTTGAACTATTAATATTTCTGAAAAATAAAGTTTTATCTACAGTAACTCTTGTGAAGTGATTTTCCAAAAGGAACTTTGATAAAGTGTCATACCAGGCTCTAGGTGCTTGCTTCAGTCCATAAAGTGCTTTCAAAAGATAATAGACATGTTCTGGAAAATTTGGATCTTCAAAACCAGGAGGTTGACTGACATAGACTTCCTCCTCCAAATCTCCATTCAGAAAGGCACTTTTGACATCCATTTGATAGACCTTGAAATTGGCATGGGCTGCATAGGCTAAGAAAATTCTGATGGCTTCAAATCTTGCAACAGGAGTAAATGTTTCATCAAAATCTATTCCCTCTTGTTGACAACCAATCTAGCTTTGTTCCTGACTACTATGCCATTTTCATCCATCTTGTTTCTGAACACCCATTTGGTGTCTATTGGATTCTTTCCTTTAGGCTTGGGCACCAGCTTCCATACTTTATTCCTTTCAAATTGGTTTAGCTCCTCCTGTATAGATAAAATCCAATCAGGGTTCAACAAAGCTTGTTCTACCTTCTTTGGCTCTTCCTTGGAAAGAAAGCTACTGTATAGACATTCTTCTTGAGTTGCTCTCCTTGTTTGAACTCTAGAAGAAACATCACCAATAATAAGCTCAAAGGGGTGATCTTTTGTCCATTTTCCTTGTTGAGGTAGATTAGCTCTAGATAAAGTGGCCTCATTGTTGTCTTAATGTGTGATTGAGTTTTGATTGTTAGAAACTCCCCATGACTTTGTGGAACTTTGATTTGAGAAAGGGGAACTTTCTACAGGTGATCTATCTTGATTTCCAGCTTCTCTTTATAACCCGACGGATGGTGAGTTTTGAGTATCGACGGATGAGGCTGGTTGTCTCCCGACGGATAACGCAGATTACCTCCCGACGGATGAAGTATTATGCAAATCGACAGATGTTTAGTTTTGTGCTTCATTTGAAGTAAACATTTCTGCATTATCCTTAGATACTGTTTCTTGATCACTTTTATCATCACTGTCATCACTAACCATATACGCATTATCAAATTTGAGGCTCTCATGGTAATCTCCATCTTGCAGTCCTTCAATCTTTTTATCATCAAACACAACATGTATTGATTCCACAACAATGTTGGTTCTTAGATTGTAGACTCTATATGCTTACCAACAACATATCAAACAAAAATTCCTTCATCTGCTTTAGCATCAAACTTACCATTTTGATCAGTTTGATTTCTCAGAATAGCACTTGCACCCAAAGACATGAAGAATAACATCAAACTTACCATTTTGATCAGTTTGATTTCTCAGAATATAGCACTTGCACCCAAAGACATGAAGAAAATTTTGAGTTGGCTTCTTATTCTTGAACAATTGATATGGAGTCATGCATCTTGCTTGATTAACCAGAGAAATATTCTCAGTGTAGCATGCAGTATTAACAGCTTCAACCCAGAAATATGTTGGCAGTTTAGATTCTTCAAGCATTGTTCTTGCAGCTTCAATAAGTGACCAGTTCTTCCTTTCCACTACTCCATTCTGTTGTGGAGTTCTTGCTGCTGAAAATTCATGCAAAATTCCATTTTCCTCACAAAATGCTCTCATGACGGAATTCTTGAACTCAGTTCCATTGTCACTCCTGATTCTTCTAATCTTGAAATCAGGATGATTATTGACTTGCCTTATGTGATTGATGATGATTTCACTAGCCTCATCTTTAGACTTTAGGAAATATGTCCAAGAGAACTTTGAGAAATCATCTACAATTACTAGGCAAAATCTTTCTCTTGAGATAGACAAGACATTGACTGGTCCAAACAAATCCATGTGTAGCAGTTGAAAAGGTTCTTCAATTGTTGAATCAAGTTTCTTCCTGAATGATGCTTTAATATGCTTCCCTTTTTGGCAGGCATCGAATAGTCCATCCTTAGAAAACTCCACTAGAGGAATACCTCTAACTAGTTCTTTCTTTACTAGCTCATTCATGGTCTTGAAGTTTAAGTGGGATAGCTTCTTGTGCCATAGCCAACTTTCATCCTGACTTGCTTTACTGAGAAGATAAGTAACAGATTCTACATTAGATGAGTTAAAATCAGCTAGGTACACATTTCCTTTTCTCATACCAGTGAGAACCATTTTGTTGCTTCTTTTATTAGTCACAACACAGGCTTCTGAGTTGAAGGTTACTGAGTTGCCTTTATCACAAAGCTGGCTGATACTCAACAAATTGTGTTTGAGACTATCCACTAAGGCAACCTCCTCAATGATGACATTGTCCTTTGAAATCAAGCCATATCTCACAGTATAACCCTTCCTGTCATCTCCAAAAGTAATACTTGGGCCAGCTCTCTCCTTAAACTCTGTGAGCAGGGTGGAATCACCAGTCATGTGTCTTGAACAACCATTATCCAAGTACCAAAGATTCTTTCTGTTTCTCTGCACACATCAAAATCAAATCAAGTTGATTTTGGTACCGAAGTTTCCTTGGGTCCTGCCTTGTTAGCTTTCTTTTTCTGTTTCTTGGGCTTTATCTTATTTGACTTGGGGATATTAGATTAATCATTGGTCATTTAAGTTGGACCTTTGAAACCATTCATTGCAACAGAATTATCATGCATATTATAATCAACAGGGAATGGCATGCTATTAGTAAACATGTTATTCTAGTATGGCATGCTAAATGGCATTTGTGGCATACTAAATACAACATAATAAGGATTAGGTGCAAATGACATGTTAGCAAACTATGCATTAATATTCTGTGTAGACATAACATTCATAGGCATGGGAGGTATGGCATTCATGTTAGGAAATTGAGGTCGCACAGGCATGGAAGTAGGCATTGCAGATTTGCAATTAACAGACAAATGATTTACACTACCACACTTGACACCGATTTTTCTAGGAGCATATTTATCAGGTGTATAGTTATTGTGTTTATTACTCCCTACTTTACCATTTCTATTGCTTTTCTTTTTAGTCTCTGTTTTTACCACAATCTTTTCAAGTCTGTCACTTAACTATATGGCAGTCAAGTGACCAACATTAGCCTTTTTCCCTTTCTTAACTTGACTCGATTCTCCTGAAACAAAGTTCTTGGAAACAGATCCATACTTCCCATTCAACTTAAGAAGTTTGGCTTTACTGATAGGCTTGCTCACAACCGACGGATGAGGATTTTCAACATTCGACGGATAACCCTTTTTGTTATCCGACGGATGATCCTCATCATCCGTCGAGTCTATATCTGTTAGCACTCCATCTACCAAATTTGGTTCTAGTATCTCTTTGTTCTTTTTCTAGTTTGCATCACAGAAGGACTCAATTCCTTGAACTTTGGTGATTTGAGCATGGACATCCCTGGATGTTTTCCATGCCTTAATCACCTCTTGTTCACGCTCGAGCTGCTTCTTTAAAATATCTTATTTCTTCAAGGACTCAGTTAATTCCTCCTTATAAATTTTACACTCAATTCTTAACTTTTCAAAATCAATGAACTGAGACTCAAGCACATTATTTCTCTCACTCAAAAACAAATTATTTTCTTTGATTTTAGCATTTTCTTTAGTAAGAGACTTAATTGTAACACATAAATGATATAACTCTGTAGACATGTCATTTATGGCATCATTACACTCAACTTTAGATAAATGTGCAAGGTTTGTAGTAATTACTTGATTACTTGAAGAACTTGTTTCTGTCTCATCAGACTTGGCCATTAGGGCTAGATTAACATAGCTGACATCTTCATCTTCATCCAGACCATCTGCTGCCAAGTCATTTTCTTATGTTATGAAAGCCCTTTCCTTTTGTTTGAGCAGTTCAAAGTATTTTTGCTTATAATCCACAGGCTCAAACTTTTTCTTACTGGAATCTGACTTCCTACACTCACTGGCAAAATGCCCTGCCAAGCCACATTTTAAACATTTGAATTTTGATTTATCCACCATGTTTCTATTTGTCTTGGCTGCTCCAAAGTTCTTCTTGAACTTGAGCTTGGAAAATCTCCTGGAAAGAAATTCTAGGTGTTCATCAATGTCCTCCATGTCATCTTGGCTCAAAGAATCTTCATTTTCAGCAGCAAGCCCCTTGCCCTTGCTTTCACAGACCCTTGAAGTTGACTCAATAACTTCCATCTTCACTTCCTTCTCTTTTTCCAACTCAGCAACTAGTGCAATGGATCCTCCTTTCTTCTTTCCTCTCTCCATCCTCTCATCTTGCTCTGTTTCAAGCTCATAAGTTTTCAGGATGCCATACAGTCTCTCCAAAGTAAACTCCTTATACTCTTGTGAGTTTTTTAATGAGACTGTCATTGGTTTCCATTCCTTTGGAAGGGATCTAAGGAATTTCAGATTGGAGTCTTTTGTCTAATAGACCCTTTCATGCAACTTTAGAGCATTTAGTAGTTTTTAAAACCTACTAAAAATGTCAGTGAGAGACTCACTTTCTTCATTATGAAAATGCTCATATTGCTGAATCAAGAGTTGCATCTTGTTTTCTCTAACTTGCTTTGTGCCATCACAGATGATCTGTATTGTATCCCAAATATCCTTGGCAGTTTTACATTTGATAATGTTGTCAAACATATCTTCATCAACTCCATTAAACAGGATATTCATGGCCTTTTTATCCTTCCTGACTTGTTCAATATTAGGATCAGACCATTCATGCCTTGGCTTGGGGACTGATGGCTCGTTTCTGTTGCACCTCTCATTGGAAAATGAGGGCCTCTTTCTATGCAGTCAACATAAGCCTCGTCTTGAGAAAGCAAATGAAGATGCAAATTTACCTTCCAATGGTGGAAATTATCTTTATCCAGAAAAGGGATCTTGACTACAACATCATTCTTGTTCATCTTCCTGTATCATTTTGATCTTTAAACTCTTTGTAAGTTAAGAGCTTGCTCTGATACCAATTATTATTCCCTTAACAATATAACAAGAATTACAGAAGGGGGGTTGAATGGAATCCTTGAAACTTTTTCTTGAGATAAAAATGTTCTCACTCGAATATATATATATATAATTGTGAATTGATTAGCACAATGCGGAATAGTTCCTTAAATGAATCAAAACACAAGTAATTAAAAACAAAAGTCTTTAAAAACTTTCTGGTGGATTTGAATGATTCCACCAGAGATATATATTAGATATCGAGAGAACTCTGTGTGCAAAATGCTCACAGCTGCTTACAATACTTGAACAACTAAGAATACAGAGAAATGCTAAGGATTCTGCTTACAAATGTTTCTCTGCTTGTTTCTCAGATTCGATTGTTCCTTAGTTGCTACTTCTTGGTTTATATATATCACCAAGATTACAAAGTAATGAGACAGGATAATAAAACAAAAACTACCAAGTCTATTACAATGCTACTTCATTACTCTATTCCAGCATCTTTGAATATCTTCATAATAGCATGGAAATGGCAATGCTTCTTTGTTCTCGAAAACCCAGTTGAATAGGCTACCACATTCCATTTTCATCCACTCGACGCATGTGACTGTGTTGTCACTGTCAACAGATATTTGAATTCTTTATCCGTCGAATTCATGATCATCCGTCGAGATATTGATCATCCGTCGGGTTGTTGATCATCCGTCGAATTCATTGTTTGTTCATCCGTCGGGTAGTAATAAGGCACTTGACTTCATTTGGAGATTAAAATGCATTGAAGGAATTAATATCTTCAAAATATCTTGTCAATACACAAAATTTGCCTTGAAAATATGCCTAAATATCGAAATTGCATAAAAAATTATTTTAAAAATCTTAAAAAGTAAAAAATATCAGTAAGGATTGTTCCTTCATGCTTAATTAAATCAAGAAAATGGCGAGGTTGCCAAATCGAATAAAACTTTTTGTGATCAATCAAAAAATATTGAAATTTCAAAATAAAGAAAACACTGTGACAAACCTTTTACTTTTGGATATGTTGAAAACTATTGTAATTCGATGTGTTTAAACTTAATTTTTTTTCATTCTTTATTTATTATTAATCTAATTCTCAGAGTGAAATAGACTTTTATTTATGGGATAGAATACATGAGCAAATGGAGATATAGATGGGAAAAAGGTTAGGCATGGGACCATGTAAGCCCATCCAAGGTACTCCCTACACATGTGCACTTGACTCCGTGTGATCACTCTACAAGGGCATGTATTCGAAGCCGTGTCATCAGAGAAGAGAATTGTTTTACAAAAATTACAATTAGAACCGTAGTTTATCTATCAAAAGCCTTAATTTAGAGGAAAAATAGATAACTTAAGTATTTGTTTAAATTCTTCACAACAAAAACACGAACATGTGCGATCTTCATTAAAACGCATGAGAGCGCCACTAAAGTTATGTTGTTATTGGTCAATTTTATTATTATTTAGTTTTAGAAATTTTTTGTATTCAACCTTTGTGTTAAAAAGTATAATCATCATGAATTATATTATTAAAATAATATATTCCTCGAGTATTTGTTTCATTTAGTTTATATTTATTTGGAGTTGTATAAAGTTATAATTCGCAAAAGATATCAATTAAATGAGTATCGTATTCTACCTCATTCTACGATATTTGTTTCATTTAGTTTATATTAAATGAGTATTCACAAAAGATATCAAGTAAGATAAAGAATGTAACTAGTAGTATATTCGTAAAAAAACCATGGTTGAATACATCTACTAAGTTGTTTTTAAGATGTGTTCAAATAGTCTTCTTTCTTTATGCTCTAATTTGGATGTTAAGCTCAAATTAAGTAAAAGACTAGGTTCCAAAAAACTAAAAGAGACAAAGTGCATTTAGTAACTGAGATAAAAAATTGGGTAGTTAACTAGTTCAAGTTGCAGTATACTTAGCTGAATATAGCTTAGCCGAATATAGCTTTAGTAGCTTCAGTAGGTTGAGTTTAGCTCTAACCTATTTTAATATGAGTTTGAGTAGTCTAATTTCTTTTAGTCCTTTTAAAAAAACTCAAAAATAAGTGTAGAATTAGCTCAACCAAAACCAAAGAAATTTATTTTTATTCTTTTATGGGAGGGGTTGAAGGGATGCCTTTATTAAGCTCTTAAAGTCGGTAAAACACTCCATAAACAAGGCTCACTGGTGACCAAATATTTATATTTTAGTAAATTTTAAAGCAAGTGGCCTAGATACTTTTAATGTGATACAACCAAACAAAACTATTTTGCAAGTATGTAGAAACAGGGTGAAGTGCGCAAAGTTAAATTCAAAATTAGGCCAACACACTTGAAATTGAGGAGAAATTAAGCACTAAAACCATAAAACACAAAATTAAATTATGTTTAATCACAAAAAATGTTTAGAGGCCAAATCGAATTACTCTTTTTAAAACAAAGTATCAAAAGCTAATTTTTTTAAACAAAAGAAACACTACTACGTAGTTATTTACTTTGATGTAAATTATTCGTACCAAATTCAATATAATACTATTAAAATAAACTAGGATTAAACTATCATTTTTTTATTATTTAATTTGTTTTACATAATTCTCTAATCAAAATAAATAAATACAATTGACCGGTGAGGATAAATATTTTTGGAAAGAAAGCCGCCATAATGTATTGGGACATGAGAACCAAGATAACAATAGTTGTTTGTTTTGATTTTGGACACGTATGTTTAGATGGATGGTAAATATAGTTTTATAATATTTTTTGAATATTTTTTTTGACTAAAGGTTTTAATATTAAAATTTAATATACAAAAATAGAGTTTGCCAAAAAAATTATATATTTATATGGTCAGTGCATTACAACGAAAGATAAATATTTAAAATGTATATGAATACCTGAATAAGTGAATAAATTCAGGCTCAACATTAGGTCTAAATCCTCGAAATGGCGTGAAAATTAACTCAAAAGTAAATGATTAAGGACTATTTTCCTTGTAATTAATTAAGTCATGAAAAAGTTTAAAGGTTAAATCAAATCATTTTTTTACTCAAAAGTAAATGATCAAGGACTATTTTACTTTTGAAAAGAAATTTCGGACCAAATTTGAATAATGTAATATTGTAATAAGCTATATTTTATCTATGATTTTTTTCATTCATCCTTAATTTTTAACATAATTCCCATATAAAAAAAAATAAAATACAATTATGACAGGAGGGTCACGCTAGGATATTTTTTAATGGTCTCTAGGGTAAAATATATTTTATATGTAATGGAGATATGCTCTTCGTCAGAAGTTTACAAGCAATCTTTGAAGTTATGCATATATATTAGTATATGTATATCAGTGGTCCAATACTAACTACCACCAATAATTTCATCTCAACTAGTGACACATTTAAATTTACTTGCGAGGAATAAAAATGGAAGCACTAATGTCACAAAGCTCCTACTACCACAAAGGGGTTCTTTGGTGAGACCTGATGTTTCTTGAGGCTATTAATTATGCATATGTTAACATCATTAAAACATGACCTCCCTATCCTGTGCAGTATGTGCCCATGACACCAGATGTTATCGAACACTATACCAGGAAAGAAAAATCAGAATGGTCAGAACCTGAGAAAGCTTCAATGCTTAGGAATACAAAAGTCAGTAATATTCTGGACAATAATTTGGACCATATGATGTACAGGATGATTGCCTGCCGGATTGCAAAAGAGATATGGGATGCCTTGGAGACTTAGTGCCAAGCTACAATGGCAATAAAGAAAAACAGAAGAATTGTTTGTGTGCAAGAATATGAGAAATTTAATGCCAAGGCTGTTGAGTCAATTACTCACATCTATGATAGATTCCTGACACTGCTGAATGATCTATTATTGGTTGTAAAAGATTATGGAAGAGAAGACTCAAACAACAAGTTTCAAAGAGCTCTTCCTGAAGATTGGGATACTCAAGCCTCTATAATCAGACATTAGTATTGCCTTGATTTACTGACACTGGATGAAGTTTATAGAATTGTAAAAATCCATTACTTGGAGATCCAACAAAGAAAAAATAAGAAAATAAAAAATGAAGGTTGTAGCTCTAAAAGAGAAAGCACTGAATCATCCGACCTTGACACAGATACTGATGAAGATTCTGATATTAAATCTGATGATCCTCAAGGTATTGAGATGGAAGCAATGCAGGTGAAAGGCTTTAGAATGATGAGGCTTGCAAAACCACAAAGGAAAAGTGGTTTCAACAAGAAGTACTCTAGAGATGGAAAAGACAAATTTATAAGAAATGAAGGACAGTACTCCAAGGGAAGAAAGTTTGATAAAGTCAAGGTGACTTGAACTACAAGAAAAATATCAATAGACATCATACATTAGACATCGGTTGACGGTGCATTGATGTTAATAGTGTTAATGACATCACCCCTTGATTTTCTGATATCTTTGTTATTTCAAGACATCGGTTATAATTAAACCGATGTCTAAACTTCATAAAAAAAAATTCACGCCCACCTTTATTTTCCCACGTAGTAAAAATCCCGTTCACTTTTTGTTCTGAAATCCCCCCCTCCCAAAACTTTCCACCCTTAAATAATTTTTTGTTCCCCTCATTCCTCACTTTAGACAATTAAAAACTAAAAACTAAAATCTAAATATTAGAAATTGAAAACTACATTCTCTCTCTACTCATTCTCTCTCGAACACCTCTCTCAAACCTCTCCCTCTCTCGAACCTCTCTCTCCCCGCTTACAATCTCTCTTAACTCCGCTCACCATCTCAACTCCTCTCACATCTCTCTCGATTGGTCACAATCTCTCCGCTCACAATCTCTCTGTTAAGCTTCTCTCTTTTAAGCTCTATACTTCGATAAGTATTCTATGTACTCGAATCGAACTAGTCTTTTCTGCATGAACACCAGTTTTACAAATTGAGGGTTTTTGAATTTGACACCCTAATTTTGTAAATTGGGGTTATTTTCAATTCCAAACCCTAATTTTTTTATTAATTCAATATCTTTTGAAGTTCCTAATACTTTTTAATTTGTTGTATACATGATCTATTTTGATAAAAAGAAACAAAATTTTATGTAATTTGGGTGTTTTTCTCTATACCTTTGTAAATTTGTTTATTTTTTTATTTTTGTAAATTAGGTTTTCATTTGTTTGTACTTTTGTAATTTTTGACTTGTTTTTGCTGAAAAATTGGGATGTTTGATCTTCCGATCGTCGGTTAGTTTCCTTTTTTAACTCTGTTTAATTTTGTTTGAGTTTTTCTTTTTATTTTTGTAAATTGTTGTAGTTTGAGATTTTATTTTTGTAAATTATTGTAATGATATTTTAAATTGTTGTAGTTTCCTTTTCTAACTTTAATGTGCACTTAAAATATTTATAAATAAATGGTGATAGGTCGATATCGGTGTGTAAGCTATGTTTAAAAATAATATTTTTTCCCTCCTGATTAATTTAGCAAAATTCTCATATAAAAAAAATAAAATACAATTGTGGTAAGAAGGGAGGTATTTTAATGGTCTCCCCTCCAAAATACAATTGATATCTTAGAACAAGATTGGTTGTAAAATTAGTATTATTAGCCCAACTTTTATTTTTAGGGTGATCCCCTCCAAATAAAATATACACCCTTTTAAGTTAAATATAATTCATTTACCTTCTTGGACTATTATCGACTAAATTCTTTGGTATAGAATACCTAAATCCTATGTAAAAAACTCGAGTTAAGGCCCAAATATCAATCAGCATGGATCTCCACCCAAGTTTTTCAACCAATGAATTTTCATAAACTCCCAAATCCCAATTACGCCTACTTTTAGAATAATTTATTTTTTCATTACAGCATAAAATAATATTAAGAAACACCCAATTATTTACAAAGTTATGTAAGTATGAGAATAAAATCTCTTAAAAATATATATAGAGATATATACTCTATCAAACACACTTTTTTGTTATATTCATAACAACAATCAAAGGATAAAGTTTAGGAACTTTCCTTATTAGGGTAAGTAAAATGAAAATAATATTATGAATAAGAGAGTAAATAGATTTATTTAATACATATATATATAGGATAAAAATAGTTAAATTTATATATATTTTAACTATTAAACTTTTTCAATCTCATGACCACATGCTTACACCATTCTAATTCTAACAAACAAAATGAGTACACACTAATCATTTTTAAGAAAATATATAGAATGTAATATTCTGAACACAAAAAAAAAATTGAATGTACCATTTGTCTCAAGATATTAGAAATTGTTGGTTTAATCTTTAACTTGGTTTGAGTTTTTATGTCTATAAGTCATTTGTTTGGATAGTCATAGAAGTAGCTGGTTTGTAGGATTTTGAATAAGTCAGGTTGTTTAGAAAGTGTAGGATGCTTGCTCATGATCGTGTCCTAGTTTGTAGGCATTCTAGTTTTCCCACGTTTCAGTTTGTATCGTCTTTATATTGGAAAGTTATCAGCAATAAAAAGATCAATCCTTCTGGCAAGCAAAGTGTGAAGCTTTTCTCAGTTTTATATCATACAGTTAATATATATTTAGTAGCTAATATTATTAACAAGAATTGGTGTTAGAGCTAGGAATTTCTGAGTGAAAGCCGGAGGCATCCACAATGGAGGGAAACAAAGCTAAAGGATCATCAATAGGCTTGAGCTACCCAACGCTGACAAAGAACAACTACACCTCATGGGCACTAAAAATGAAAGTGTATTTACAAGCTCAAGGTGCCTGGGTCGCGATAGAGCCTACTGATCCAAAGGTAGCAGTTGAGGAGAAGATAGATAAAATCGCGTTGGCTATGTTATATAAAGGAGTGCCCGAAGATATGCTGCTTTCGATCGCAGACAAGGGAACAACAAAACAAGCATGGGATGCGCTGAAAACAATGTGTCAAGGAGCTGAAAAGGTAAAAAAGGCAAAAGTACAAACACTGAGAACTGAGTTTGAGTCCTTGAACATGAAGGACAGCGAGCATCTGGACGATTTTTATCTGAAATTGAATGGACTTGTGTCGAATATAAGAGCCCTGGGAGAAAGCCTGGATAAATCCTATGTGGTTAAGAAATTGCTACGTGCAGTGCCGTCGAAATTTCTCCAATTGTCTCAACTATGGAATAATTTGGAGATTTGGAGACCATGACTTTGGAAGACACTACGCCATAGATGGCCTATCGCAATGGTTTAGTCATATGTGTTACAAAATTATGTTACCTTAGATATGCTCATCTTAGCCTACCGCAACATAGTATTTTTTATGTTACCATAGCCTTTGTAATATGTTACTATAGTTTCAAAGTGTTACATATGGTAACATGTAAAAACTTATGTTACAATAGGGTGTTAATAGATAAAAAAATTAACATTTTATAAAAAATTAAATATATATAATTATTTGACTCAAAAATTAATCAATATTGATAATATAATTAAACAATAATATTAATATTAGCTAAGATTGATAAAAAAAAATTTGTTAAATTTTATTAACTATACTAATTAGTAACTAATTATTTTTATTAATAAAAAATTCGAACACTATTTAAACTTAAAAGTTTATTAAAAAATAAAAAATAACAGTGAATAACAACAATTTTTTAGAGTCTCGTTGGGCTATAGTTGGACTCTGAAGAGGCGGGTTCAAAATTTTTAGAAAGCAGGCTCAAAATTTTGGAGAAGCGAGCTATCAGCCGCTCTATTACACTATAAACATATCTCTCTCGGTCTCTCTCAGTTTTCAATCGATTCACGCCCTATCTATTTTATCAATTTAGGGCTTTACTGCAAAAGGATTCAACACAATTGGTTTGGGGCTTCACGGGTCTTCCCGCTTGCGCAATGTCTTTACCAGAAGAAGACGAATGGGAGCTCATCAACGACGATGGCTTCGTCTACAAGCGCAACAAGCACCCTCGCCTCGATATCACTGCCGCCACTTCTGCTCCCCTCCAGATCCACTTGTTGAGGACAACAATCGAAAGATTCGGAGAAGAAATTCTCTGTTAAAATTTAAAGACAAGTACCAAGCCGAGCTTTCTCGTTGGGAACTTTTGTCAAACACCTTAAGGGACTTGAATTTGCAAACCCATAATGTTGAAAAGAGGTCTGAGAAGATTGATGTGGGCTAAAGGGGATATGAGTTTTCGGGTTTTAGCGGGTGTGCTCTTGTTGATGAGCTTCTTGCTCAGGTAGTTTTAAGATCTTAGTTTTTTCCTAAATTTGACTTTTTTTTTGAATTTTAGAAACTTTTATCTGCTGGAACAGGAGATAAATGGATGCATTATAATTGTTTTGGTTTAGAAATTTGGAGAATCAATTTGTTCAATTGAGCAAGCGGAGAGATGAGTTTATGCAAAATTTAATTGATGAGGTACGTGGCTCTGGTAATGAAGGGGAGGCTAAAACTTTGATTTAGGTGTTGCTGGATCTAAATGAGGCCAAACCTGATTACTACAAAGACGATGTTATTATGAGCCTGATGCAGGTACCTCTTTAATCTTTTACCTATTAGCTTAATATTAATTCGTATACAGTGGTGTTGATGATGTCTAAGATGATTAAATTATCTTTAATGTGATCCGTAATTGAAATGTCTTGTTTGTTTAATTATTCGTTTAGATTTCTACAATCATTGTTTCGACATTTTGATGTATTTTTGAACTATGAGAACCTGAGAGTCCAGATAGTCTGCAGATTGCAGAATAATTTTTTCCGTCATTGTTCTAATATAGTTTGCTGTATAGTTTACTCATTGTTGCCAAATTAACTGTTAAGTCTGGTTTATGCATACCATATTGTTGCGTGATGCAGTGACTCTGAGAATGTATCTAGTAGCCTGATATCTTATACCCCACGAGTCAGCAGAGGAATGTACAATTGGTGGATATAGAGTTCCCCGTGGAACAATGTTGCTGGTTGTTGGTTGTATTTTAGACAATCCAGGCAGACATCAGTACATGGTAACATTGTTTCCCCTCTATAGGTAACACTTGTTCGCCTCCAAACTGGCTATATTTTTGCTTTAATAAAAACTTAATGTACATGGTAAAATTCTCTGCAGTTTGTTCACCATCATCGTACTACACATGCTTATGTATGCTGGAAATATATACTTTTGGAGGCGATATAGAGTGAATTATCCCTTTATTTTTGGCTTCAATCCAATTACTGCACTAGGTTTCAGAGAAGTTCTACTACTGAGTTTAGGCCTCGCGGTCTTGGCTTTAGGCAGTGTGCTAGCTAATCTTGATATGAAACTGGACCCTAAAACAGGGGATTATCAAGAATTTACTGAGCTACTTCCTCTTTTTTTAGTTATGGTAAGATCATGAAGCCTTCGTAAATTCTGTGGTCTAAACCAAGTACACTGATCCAACTTCACTCTGCCTACAGCTTGTAATTGCGATTCTCATCTGTCCATTCAACATTATATATCATCCTAGCCGCTTCTTCTTTCTCACATGCCTGTTTCATGCTATCGGTGCTCCTCTATACAGGTACACTATTATGCTACGAGTCTCTGGCAGTTAAAAATCATAATCAACTCACTAGTCTCTTATCTGCAGGTTGTACTTCCAGATTTTATACTAGCAGATCAATTTACTAGTCAGGTATGTTTAATATATTTATGTTACACCAATTAACCTAGATATTCCTGCAATGTATGCTGAAAATGTAGTAATATTTTCTAGGTCCAAGCTTTCAGAAGCTTCGAGTTTTATATCTGTTACTATTTCTCTGGCAACTACAAACTTAGAGATAACAGTTGCAGTAAAAATGACGTTTTCAAGACTTTCAGTTTCATCGTTGCTACGATTCCTTACACATGGCGCCTTCTGCATGTGCTACTACTACAAAAATATTTGTGAAATAAACTGTAAACTGATATTAATCATCACCATCTATAATTTTACTGTGTTAACGGGAAATATTACTACATTTACAGAGTATTACTATAATTAACCAATTAATTTAGCATTATACAGTGTTATCAGTAAAATTGTCAGACAGAGTATTACTACATTTATAGAGTAATACTACTCTATAAAATATGACCGGCACGTATAAAGGAGTTTTTGGTTCTGATGGTGAAAAGTATGTTAAAGACGTTGATGATCTCATTCATTTTGGTACTTCAGGCAATGTTGCTGGTTTTATTTGTGAAGCAATTCAGGTAACCTTATTGATATATTTTTGCCCAATAGTTAGTTCCTGCAAAATACAAAGCAAATATTATGTGACAACTGAGGCACCTCCTTTTTGTGGTAGGGAGTTAGTGGTATTGTTGAATTGGCTCCAGGTTACCTGTTTGTTGTACATAGCACCATCAAGAAAGTAGGAGGCCTTTTTATATCTGATGAAGTTTAGTTAGGATTTTCCAGGATAGGAAGGCATTTTTTGGGGATTTGAGTCCCATGATGTTGTGCCTGACATTGTTACAGATCAGGAAGCTCTGGTTAACATTATAGAGCATATTTTTGTTTATTTTGTCGACTTGTCTGAAAAACAGGTTTAAGGCATGTTCAATTTACAAACAAATCCTTTCAAGTTTTTTTTTAGAAATATGTTACATTAGGTACATAAGTGTTACAAAAAAATGGTTTAATAAAATACAAATAATTATAAAACTTTTACAGTACGAAAAAAATATTACAATGATTTTGTGGCCCACCAGTGGGGCCCACAAGTGGGCCACATTTTTTTTTGGATATTATAAGTCCAAAGGTAACATACATATTATGATACTATAGAAATAGATTGTTGTTACCTTTGACAGCTATTGTAACACAAATGTGAATGTTACACCAGGACAAAAGTAATGTTACCTTAGTGGCCAAAGGTAACTCGAAAAAAAGCAACTTAATTTTTATGTTACCTTAGGCCTTTTTCTGGCTGTGGTAACACTTTTTTGGACATGTTGTAACATTTTCTTGGTGTTGCTGTATGCCATTTATGGTGTAGTGAGAGGCAGTAGGGTCCTTGAAAGCTCACGAAGAAAGGCTGAAAGGAAGTAGTAAGTCAGACTCAAATGAGGGCCAATTGATGCTTACAGAAAAAGAATGGCAAAAGCGCGAAGGGGGAGAAGGAAAACTGTTACTCACCCGTGAAGATTGGTTAAGACAGTCTAACAGGAGAAATTCAGATGGAACACCATCTAACTGGAAGGGCCGAGGACGTGACAGGAGTAATCTGAAGTGCTACAATTGTTCCGCCTATGCACACTTCGCTGCAGAGTGTCGGAAACCAAGACGTACCAGAGAACAGAAGAAGAGGTGAACATGACAAAGCTTGAAGATGATGAACCGGCGTTATTACTGGTGAAGTGTAATAAAGAGAAACAAGATGTGGCGTACTTGAGTGAAAAGCAGCTGGTGCCCTCCCAGATGCCAAAAGTGCAGAGTGAATCAATATTTGGTACCTGGACAACGGTGCTAGCAGTCATATGACTGGCTTCAAATCAAAGTTCTTGGAGCTAAATGAGGAAATATCGGGTGAAGTCAGCTTTGGAGACGGCTCTACAGTAAGAATAAAGGGGAAGGGGTCTGTGACGTTTATGTGCAAGAATGGAGAAACACGCATGCTTGGAAATGTTTATTATATTCCAACACTCTGGAATAATATAATCAGCATAGGACAGTTGACGGAGGTTGGAAACACAGTCAACATGAAGGGAGAGATGTTGTGGGTGTATGACATCCATGTCAAGTTACTTATGAAGGTGAAGCGATCGCAGAATAGGCTGTACAAAATTGTGATTAACACTGAAAACTCCAAGTGTCTGATGACTAAACAAGACGAGGTGTCGAGACTCTGGCATAAGCGTTTAGGACATGTTAATTATCATCCGTTCTCCTTGATGCTCAGAGATAGAATGGTGAACGGATTGCAAAAGATAACACAGCCGAGTGAGGTGTGCACTGATTGCCTTAAGTCCAAACAAACCAGAAAGAAGTTCCCTTCACAGTCAAACTACAACGCAACCAAAGTGTTGGAGTTAATCCATGGAGACTTGTGTGGTCCAATACTTCCGGAGACAGCCTCAGGAAAAAGGTATTTTTTCTTGCTAGTAGATCATTATAGCCGTTATATGTGGGTTTATTTTCTGAAGAACAAAGATGAAGCCTTGAATGCTTTTAAGAATTCTGTGCTTTGGTGGAGAGAGACCCAGATAAGAAAGTGAGAGTTTTCTGCACTGATCGAGGTGGTGAATTTGGGTCAAATGATTTCAAATCTTATTTTGAAAAGGCTGGAATTAAGTGACACTATACGGCACCCTACACCCCATAACAAAACGGGGTGGTGGAACGTCGACAATAGGATAGTTGTCGAGATGGCAAAAAGCTGTTTGAAACAAATGAAGATGCCTTCATTTTTGTGGGGAGAAGCAGTTAGGCACTCAATATATCTTATGAATAGACTTCCAACAAGATCTCTAGTCAGGTATTACTCCGTATGAGGTCTAGAATGATAGAAAAGCACACGTTGGACACATAAGGGTGTTTGGGTGCATAGCTCATATGAAGGTGCCCAGTCAACATACAAGGAAATTGGACGATCGAAGTAAACAAGTCATCAACTTGGGAAAAGAACCAGGGACGAAAGCTTATCATCTTTATGAACTGAATGGGAACAAAGTTTATGTTAGCAGGGATGTACGTTTTGAAGAAGAAAATTATGGTTCTGGTGTGAGAAAATTGGTGGGGAAAACAGTTACTTGGTGTGTTTACGGTCGCTGGAGATTCTGAGACAGAGGAGAGGGAACTCTGAGATGAGAAGACGAAACGCAGGAAGCAACAGCCCACGCAGTGTACAGTTTGAAGCTGCAGAAAACACCAGGGACACAGTCACCAGTGCCAAGGTTTAAACCGTGAGGATTACGATGATAGTACTGAGCCGAAGAAAACCAGAAACCTCAGGGAAATATATGAGGAGACAGAGGAAATGCAGCTAGATGAGGAACTCTATTTAATGGAAATTGAAGAACCCATGAACTTTGCACAGGCTGCTAATGATCGAAACTGGAATATGGTGATGGAGAGGGAGTTATAGTCAATAGAGAAGAACGAAACTTGGAAATTAACTGAACTTCCTCAGGGTCAAAAGGTTATAGGTTTGAAATGGATTTTCAAGTTAAAGAAAGATGCAGAGGGAAATATCGTGAAACACAAAGCGAGGTTAGTTGCCAAAGGGTATGTGCAGGAACACGGAGTCGACTTTGACGAAATATTTGCCCCGGTTACCAGACTTGAAACTGTCAGGTTACTGCTGGTATTGGCGGCAAAAGAGGAGTGGGAAGTTCATCATCTTGACGTAAAAATAGCATTTCTTAATGGTGAAATAAGTGAAGATGTCTATGTGAGTGAGCCTGAGGGTTTGTGAAGTGGGGAAAAGAAAAACTGGTCTACAAGCTGTCAAACGCCTTATATGGTCTTCGCCAAGTACCTCGCGCTTGGTAGGCAAAGTTAAATGAATGCCTTGAGAAGTTGGGATTTAAAAGGTGCCCGTCAGAACATGTCGTTTACACAAGAACAAATGGAGGAGAAAAATTAATTGTTGCTGTTTACGTGGATGACCTCCTGGTGACAGGAAGCAGCGTGGCTGTGATCGAGAGTTTCAAAAACCAGATGAACCAAAGCTTTGAAATGACAGACATGGGCTTGTTGAGCTACTACTTGGGAATCGAGGTGCAACAAAACAAAGGATGCATCAGACTTAAGCAAACATGATACGCACGTAAGATTATCGAGAAGGCTGGTTTGAAAAGCTGCAATCCAACTAAATTCCCAATGGATCCGAAGGAACGAATTGACAAGGATGAAGAAGGCAAAGCAGTGGATGTCACACAGTACAAGAGCATGATCGGGGGTTTGAGGTATTTGGTACACACTAGACTGGATATTGCATTTTAATTGGGATAGCAAGTAGGTATATGGAGCGTCCAACCATGGTTCATCAGAATGCAGCCAAAATAATTCTTCGATATGGTCAAGGTACGTTACATTTTGGTCTGGTGTACAGCAAAACCAGTGGGAATAACATATTAACTGCTTTTAGCGACAGCGATCTGGGTGGTGATTTAGTCGATAGGAGAAGTACGAGGGGAATGTGCTTCTACCTGAATGAGAGCCTCATTACATGGGTTTTGCAGAAACAAAGATGCGTGGCCTTGTCTTCTTGCGAGGCGGAATTTATGGCTGCGACTGCAGCAGCGTGTCAAGCGATTTGGCTTCGAAATGTACTGAATCAGATAGCTGCAGAATGCAATGGTCCAGTGATTCTTTATGTTGATAACAAGTCGGCGATAGACTTGGCTAAAAATCCTGTATTTCAAGGGAGAAGTAAACATATCGACACGCGATATCACTTTATAAGGGAATGTGTTGAAAGAGGGGAAATCATATTGAAGCATGTAAAAAGTGAAGTGCAGAAAGCAGATGTCTTGACAAAAGCACTGACGGTGGCCAAGTTTGAGAAAATGCGAAGTCTGCTGGGAATCAAGGAACTGTCTGAAAGAGTTAAGGATTAAGGGGGGATATGTTGGTTTAATCTTTAACTTGGTTTGAGTTTTTAAATGAAGCTGATAACGTCTTGTTTTTTGTCTGTAAGTCATTTGTTTGGATAGTCATAGAAGTAGCTGGTTTGTAGGAGTTTGAATAAGTCAGGTTGTTTAGTAAGTGTAGGATGCTTGCTCATCATCGTGTCCTAGTTTGTAGGCATTCTGGTTTTTCCACGTTTCAGTTTGTATCGTCTTTATATTGGAAAGTTATCAGCAATAAAAAGATCAAGCCTTCTGGCAAGCAAAGTGTGAAGCTTTTCTCAGTTTTATATCATACAGTTAATACATATTTAGTAGCTAATATTATTAATAAGAGAAATGTTGACGGGATTTGATGCATATATGATTACATATTTATTGAGTATAAACATTCAAATTGAAAAAAATTAAATGGGAAGAATATTTTTATACGAAAACCCTTATAACCTGGCCACCTATAGAAATATAAAAAAATACAATGTTAAAAAATGTTTTCTTATTTTTGTTTTTCTTGATCAGTGCTCAAATATGTTACATTCATATCCTAACATTTTCATAATAAATAGAATCTCTCCTGCTCATCCTCTTCACAACAAAACAAAGTTGTAAAAGCAAATTCTCCTCCAATTCCCTAGCTAGACTGAAATGCCA